>NC_135531.1:274191915-274495967 GCF_045843805.1 Urocitellus parryii | reverse complement strand
CTAACTGGGATGATAGTGGATACTAAGCTGGGCTTGATGAGGACTGATATTAACCAGGCCATGGAGCCTTTAGCCAAGGGTCTGGTCTCCCTCCCAGGCAGTTTGCTGGGTGCTGTACAAGCAGATTGGGCTGGGGGACCTGAGGAACTGGCAGCCCTCCCAGCAGGTTAAGTCAAGAGCTGGTGGGCTCACTCGCACACCTTGGCCCCTCCCGCACGTTTTCCTTTCCACTCAGATCCCAGGAGATTTGGCTTAATCCATGCTCAAATAGACTGTTCCTTCAGTCCCGAGGGGGAGGGATTGGGTTTAGAGTTGCTGAATTGGTGATTCAGCTTTCCAGCTGCCCGCAGCCGGAAGGAAAACCACTGTTGCTGATTGGATCTCCCCTGGGGAGTGGGGGTGCTTCCTTTCCACATGGTGCTACTGAGTGAAGTGGGCCCAGATCAGATTGGGGTTCAGACTAGAGGAAGTGCTCTTGATCTCCCTGGCTTAAGGAAAATTCTTTCCTATTATTCTAAAACGGAGATAAATGAAGCAATAACGTTCCAACGTGGTGGGCTCCCTTGCACAAGGGTACTTCAAAAGTCTATTGACCAATTAAAAAGCATCCTCTGTTGCACAAAATGCAGCCACTACATCAGCATCTGGCAGGTCATGGTGATCCCAGAACCGCTCACCACCAACTCTATTAACTGTTTGGGAAATTTGTCTGAGCTGTGCGTTGGCTGTGTGATGCTAGAGGGACATTTGTATCTGTATTTTTCCAGGGAAGAAATCCAGGCCTTTAGAGGGTTGGGGACCTGCACACCGATGATATCTACAGCTCACAATGCAGCTGGCCTCCTGATGTGCCAGGTGGAGTGCAAAATGTTTCACTTGGATTATTTCATCTCATTTCATCCTTATGAGTTAAGAACTAATATTATAACTATTTTATAGGCAAGAAAATCAACTCTTAGAGGAATGTGTCTAAGTAATAAAGACAGGGTAAGGACCAAAAATCTCAGTAGGTCATCTATGAGCAGGCCCTTCCTATGTGGGGATCACACAAGCTGGAGGCTTATTGTGGTCATTAACAGGTTACTCTGAGTTCAAAACAGCAGGGAAGATGACATAAGATATTTCTGATTGAATTTATTTCTAATGAGTGACACAGTTGGTAGACACTATATAGATTCAGACTAATTTTTTTATATATTTTTATTCTAATTTGTTATATGTGATAGCAGAATGTATTACAATTCGTATTACACATATAGAACACAGTTTTTTCATAAATCTGGTTGTATCCAAAGTGTATTCACACCATTTGTGTCTTCATTCATGTACTTAGTGTAACGATGTCCATCTCATTCCACCATCTTTTCTACCCCCATGCCCCCTCCATTTCCCTCCCACCCCTCTGCCCTATCTAGAGTTCATCTAATCTTCCCATGCTTTCCCTCCCAACGCCACTATGAATCATCCTCCTTATATCAGAGAAAACATTCTGCATTTGATTTTTTGGGATTGGCTAATTTCACTTAGCATTATATTCTTCAACTCAATCCATTTACCTGCCAATGCCAAAAATCTTAATGTTACTCTTATTTATTGCTGAATAATATTTCATTGTGTGTGTGTGTGTGTATATATATATATATATACACACACACACACACCACATTTTCTTTATCCATTCATCTACTGAAGGGTTAGATTCAGACTAATTTGTGTCCTATATACTTGTAATCTTAAAAATCAGATAAAATATACCTGCTTATTTATTCAAAATCAGCTTGACACTACCATAATTTACTACTAAGTAATAAATATAGATGTTGCTTGACTGACCATTGGGCTACATTACAATAAATATGAGTAATTTGAAAAATCTTCAAGCCAAAAATGCATTTAGTATACCTGAACTACAGAACATCACAGTTTAGTGACACAGTGCATCACTGACAAATACTTGTTCACCTTCAAGATTGTGTGGCTGACTGGGAGGTGTGGCTTTTGCATTTTCTGGGTAGAGCCAGAACTATTTTTCAGTATATATAGTCTTAGTATTCTTCATTGTATTGTTGCCTTGCATTTGCTTTTGCAGTGGGCTTTGTCAGGCTGACAGCCACCCCCCAGGGGTGTGTGCAGCAGCAGCTCAAAAGCATCATGGCTTAAAAGTCATAGACAATATGACCTAGGCTGGACCAAACGAGCCCGGGCTGCAGCAGGTGATTTGAATTTTCTTCCTTCATCACTGATTGAGGCCAGCTCATTTGCTAATATTGTTTTGGAGCAGGAGGTAGAAGGATAAAGTAGTTAGCTGCTTCTCTAAATGCAGGCTTTTGCAGAAAAGATAAATAACAAGTTAAGGTGGAGTTATTAGTACATGGAGGTAAAACGCATAACAGCCTAACAAGAAGTATCAGCAGGAGGGCATCTTGCTTTCTCTGAAAACCCAAAGATAGGCAATGAAGGCATGGCTTGCTGAAGCATCTGTCTTGGAGAAGTTCCTTTGTGAAATCCTGCCTATTACTGTAGGCCAATATCAGTAATCAGTGGCCTTAACTCATGAGGCTTTGCTTCTCAGAGCCAAGTCCAGTGTGGCTGTCAACAAGGGGGATCTTCTCTAGGGTCCAGTGTTACAGGAACTCTGCCCAGCATGCCTGGGGGGCTAGGCTTCCCCTGCTGGTTCATCTGCACCTGTTTACAAAGGAAAGAGTGTGGACCATGTGCCTTCACTAAAATGGCCCACGTTAACACTTCCCTCTTCCTCTGGCTGACTGCTAGTCACCTGACCTCACCTTGCTACAGGGCTGGGAACTATTATCTCACAGAGTACCAACGCTCACATCGGGATCTGAGGTTGGTGGGTACCAGAAGTCTCTTTCCCACCTAGAGACTTTCTAAAGATAGAAATCTACCCTCTCTGGAGCACATACTACTGCTCTTTGTAAGCACCATTTTACAACATAAGTGTCATCACCCCTAATTTAGAAGGGGAGGTCTCAGCCCTAGATAGGTTAAGCTCTATTAATACCTGATATCCACTGGGTCCAGCTTTGTCCCCCTACCTGGCAGATCTGAAACTGGAGGACTGGAGGAACCCCCACTTTGCCAGTTGTTAGGTTCCTTGGTTCTGAGAGCCTGGATAAAAATCTCTGCTAAAATTGTGAGGAAGCTTGAGTTCCTCATTCCCGAGAGGGGGACATTCTCTCCAAACCCCCATGGAAGTTTGCACTGGAAACTGCAGCCTATAGAAGGGAACTCAGTTTTGCCAGCCCCGATCCTTCCAGGTGCTCTGCCCTGCTTCTTCCCATTCTCAGTACTCCTTGATTAGCAGGACACGTGCTGTACATGACATTATCTAGAAAGGACATTTACTTAGAATTCCACTAAGCCGAAGGAGAAATTTGCCAAGAATAACTGAGTTCTCTCTCTGTGTGGGGAGAACACACATCTCCCTGCCTAGCTACAGGAGTGTGCAGAGACTCTTCTTGTGTTGGAATTTTCCTTTCCCTGAGTGTATAGAGAAAGCTCTGAACTAGTTTGGGGGAAGCGCCACCCCTGCTAAGGCCTCGCTTTGCTCCTCGCCTGTGGCCCACCTGATTCTTTGGCTTGTCAGCTTCTCGCTTCAAAACCCTCCTGACTCAATCGTGGACTCTTAGTTTCCTCATGTGACAGTAACAAGTTACCACAAATTATAATGAGCTAAAATACACAGTTATTTATTTATTTATTTTTGGTGGGCCTGCCAATTTATTTGTTAATTTTAAATTGATTAGAGAAGAGTTCTTTCTATAGAGTATCATGATACTCAAGTTTATCACGACACAGTCCTGCAGGTCTGAAGTCTGGAATGGCGTGGTTACTGTCCTCCCTGGGATCCAAGGGAGGACCATGTCTTTGACTTTACCAGCACCTAGAAGTTGCCTGCATCCCATGATGTGTGGCCATGTCCTCCACAATCGAAGCCAGCAATGACCAGTCAAGTCCTTCTGCTGCTGCCACTGTGATCACTCAGTATTCTGCCACCTCCTCACTAATGGCACGTGATGATTGTGTTGGGCTCCCCTGGGTAAATCAGGCAAATCTTGTTATTTTCAGGTAGATGATTAGTAATTTTTAGTCTATCTTTTGTGCTAACTCCTCTGTAACAAGTGCTATAGCACAAGCCCATGGGTTCTAGAGCATAGGACATGGCCATCTCTAGGAGCCAATTATTCTGCCCACCGCAGGCTCTGCAAATCCCTTTGCTCCTGGTCTTACAGCACAAGTTTGGGACGAAAAAGGAGGCAATTGAAGCTTAGGATCAGAAAGCCTGAATCTCTTGCATATGATGGCTGTGAGTTTGTGCCTTAATGTATTATAGACTGTCCTTAATGTATCATAGACTGTCCCTACTATATAATGGCTTGATTTGATGATTTTGCAATTTCACACTGGTTAATAGTGTTACACATTCAATAGATACCGAACCTTGAATTTTGAATTTTGATCTTTTCCTGGGCTATCAATATGTGGTACTGCTATACTTGATACTCTCTTCAGTGGCTGGAAAACATCTGAAGCCACACCCCCCAGTCAGTCACACAATCATGAAGGTGAACAAGTATTTGTCAATGATGCACTGTGTCACTAAACTATGATGTTCGGTAGTTCAGGTATACTAAATGAATTTTTGGCTTGAAGATTTTTCAAATTACTCATATTTATTGTAATGTAGCCCAATGGTCAGTCAAGCAACATTTATATTATCTTTGTGACTTTGGGCAACTCTTTGCTTTTCTGTGCGTCCACTTCTTGCATTGTAAATTGAGCACAATAATAGGACTACCTCATGGAGTCGATGTGAATTTAAATGATATCCAGCAAACATTTTGCAGAGAATTTTGCTTGCACTTAGTGCTATATCCCAGATGTTAATAATTGTTGATCACCTAGGACTTCACGGTGTGCTGGGCAGCTCCATTTCTGCCCATGCCTACTTTGGCTTTTGCATTTTCTGAGTAGAGCCAGAACTATTTTTCAAGTTGCTTACAGGAAAATGTAAAAGCCCTTTTGGAAGATAAAAGTCTCTATTTGCATTTGCCACCCTGTCCTGACACTGGAAATTGATGTTCTCTTGCCTCATGTCCAGTAATTCTATGTTTGCACAAGAGAGTAATCCTGTTCCCATCTTCACTGAGTTTTTATGTGGGGAGGAAGCCCTTGTTAGTCAATTCCATCAACTGCTTGGATGGTGCCAGATACTGACCATCTCTTGAGTAAGAGATCACTTGAGGGTTTATTTACTCAGTAAAGATGGAGTAGTTGAGTTTGTAGAAATGTGGACAGAACAGTGGATTATTTAGAAGGACAAAGGGCTATCTAGTTGCTTTATGCTATGAGGTCAGACTTCCCTGAGTCTGTGGCTTGCCAAGGGAAGGTAAGTGCGGGGCAGGGTTTCTGCTGTGAAACCTTTTGTTACTGATCACTGCTTGCAGAGGAACCTCGATTTTCAACTTTTTAACATATTTCCAATTGCCAAAGCAGCCTAGGGTGGATTTTATCTGAGCACCAGGACTTTTAATGGACCCAAGCAACTGAGAAGCCAACATATCTCAGATGTATATCTTTATTATTGAGTGTAGAAAATGACATCCTAAATTCCATAGACAATAGTTGATGGAGGATGAGGGAATCTGGTATGTGTGTTTATTTAAATATTATTGAATGGTGCCTGGGCCAGGAGCAAAAGGAAAGAAATGACGCTATATTGTTTTTGGACATAAGTTGAACCACTGTTATTTGTGAGGAGCTGGGTCTTTTTCCTCTGCAGGGGCAAATGCCTGGGGTCCTAAGGGAGTCATCATTTCTTTTGTAGTTTTTTCTATTTCCTAGAAATTTTATTTAATGTGTTTAAAAAAAAGAATTGATTTAAATTGTAAATTAGTTAAAACTTAACATACACCATCTTAGTATAAACTATCAAAACTGAGTTTGTAGCATAAACAAATATAAAGGTTGCTTAGTTACTTTGAGTTGCTATGAGGAATTCAATAGATTTAGGTGGACTGGACCACAGAAATTTATTTGTTACAGTTCTAGACTCTGGGACATCTCAGATGAGGACATCCAAGATGAGGATGCTGGTGGATGTGATGTCTGCTGAGCGCTGCCTCCTGGTTTGGGGCAGATGACTGACTTCTTATGTCCTCACATTGTGGAGAGCAGAGCGAAAGGAAGCAAGCTCTCCAGGGTTCTTCCTTCCTTCCTTCCTTCCTTTCTTCCTTCCTTCCTTCCTTCCTTCTTTCCTTCCTTTTTTTCTTTTTCTTTCTTAGCACTGGGGGTTGAACCCAGGGCCTTGTCCATGAGAGGCAAATGCTCTCCATGGAGCTGCATCCCCAGCCAGTGCTGATTGTGATAAGGGCTCTCTCCTTCCATGTTCCACGAGGGCTCTACTCTCCTGGACTAATTCCCTTCAGAAGTCCTGACCACTTGATACCATCATACTGAAGATTAGGCTTCCATATTCGAATGTGGGGGTGGGGTGGGGCATAAACAATCAGTCTGGAGCAAAAGGAAGGATGTTTCAATTTTACATCATAAGAAGATAATCTTTTCTAAAGAGGAAAGGGGATGATTCTACATTTTCAAATGCAGGTGAGATCAATGAAGTTTCCCCCCAGTCATGTTTATTTATTTTTTTTTCAGTTTAATCCTTTTAAGCAATGAGAAGTGTTCTTGAGCAAGAGGCAGGTCTTCCAGGCAGGAATCCAAAACTTCAAGCCCGGATCAAATGGCATGACTCTCAGCATCTCTCCTCTTAGGCTGCATTTCAACTCACCATGGAAGAGTCCCATTTGGAGTACTGTGCAAAGACGGAATTTAAAGTTTACATTCATGTGATTATTCTGAGTTTCTAATCAAATAAATTTCTTATACATCTGTCTTAGTATAGGTTCAGTTCAAAATTCATGGAAACCTCATGCAATAACCTAAGCTGTTAGTGCCCTGCCTTCTGGCAGGAGCCTCAAAATGATCTGTTTCAAAGTCAGTGGGTGCAAATTTGCCTGTGTCAAGTGGCTAATTAAAAAGCACATTCTACTATTTGGGAAAGGGAAAAATAAAGTAAGAGTCAGTTCTGTTATTTGTACTTTTCTTCCCTCTCTCCCTGCATCCCTTCTCTTTGATTAAAATTAAAATTTTCTAGGCTTATAAGCATATGTTCTAAAAACTCCTTTCCTGGTTACTACCCTCCTGGTTATACACTACGTGACCGGGGGCAGGGCACGCGAAACTGGTATCAGTGATTGAAGGTTGCAAAATTGTTGAGAAAGAGTAAGAATTCCAGTTCTAGAAAGTTCCCAGGCATAGTTCAACTTTCCCAATGAGGCCATGGTGCTGGGTGGGGCCCATCCTCTGGCTGTTTGCTCTGGCAGGAGGGAAGAAAGTCCTTAGCATCCCTTTAGCTTCAAAGATATGCAGTGGAGCAGAAAGCCAAAAAATTATGATGGAGATTCAGTTGGAAGAACGAATAAAGAAAACTGGAAAATAAACCATGAACTTGGTGAGAGCAAATTGCTCTGGACTGCCAAAGCAAATAGTCTCTTAACTCCGGACTCACTATGAATGTGAAATTGTGGTGCACTTGGGGGAAAGGTGCTGTCTAAGAAAGAAGGAAGGAGCAGAGCCTTGGAGAGATGAGTGGATGTGGGCTCAGAGAGGGGAAGGATCAGGCCATCAAGGAGGGGTGTGCAAGGGTGCACGCTACATTGTGAAAGCAACTTTACTCAGAGAGTCATTGACTCCCTGAAAAGTGACATGCTCCCTTACCTAGTAAAATGAGGATATAAAGGAATAAATTAGCAAGTGCTGACATGACTGCGATTCCCTCCCCTCATTCAAATTAGCCAGTTTTCCAAAGTAAAAGAGGTAAATGCAAGATAATTCCTTAGGTCCACCTCTAATGGAATGTCTGCATAAGCTCGTACATGTAATTCTAGGACAGTTATGGCTCCTTTGCTTAAGGACAATTAGATGATGTCGTTTACAGATGAAATTGTAAGTGTTGCTTATAAATGCATAGCAAACGTTTCATGGGATGAAAATCTATCCTAATTTCTTATCCCCCACTCTAGGAAAGAACTGCTACTATTTGTTTTAACCACAAAGAATATTTTTCTTTTGAGATAAATAGAAAATTATAGGCACGTGGTGGGTACTTGCCGTACAAGTGGAAGCTATTTAAGAATATTTCATTGTGCTTTCAGTATGTATTCATGGAATAAGTAGACTTCATTTCAAGGCTCTTAGAAGTCCTGTCATAAGGAGACGACTTCCCTATATACCATTTTCCAAGTTTATTTAACCATGGCATTCCTTCCTCCTCCTTTTATCTTTTGATATCTACACAGGTATTTGTTGATGAAGAAAAACATAGGGAAGGAATGTATGCCTGTCTTCTTCATTTTGTAAACAAGGGAATGAGCTGAGAAAAAAAGGAGTTGCCAGGATTCTCCACTCTGAAAGTACTGCTTGAGGCTCGAGTCTCTGTGTTTTGTACAGAGCCCACTTGATGTTAGCTGTTTGCCTCTAAGATGGCTGAGTCCTCCCACGGGGAGCGCCTCTTGAGGTTGACCTCCCAGAATCTCTCACTTTTGTTTCACGATGATTCAGACAGCCAGTGCTCCATCAAATTTGCAGCAAACCTTACTTATGGAGGGTAAATCTCCCAAGGACTTCTCACCTCTCTCTTCTGTACAATCACTGTTGTGATGTCTATATGCCAAACCATGCAGCTCCTCCTATTCATGACCACCTCAACAGCAACAACAACAACAAAAAAAACAAAAACAAGAGAACATATTTAAGCTTGTTTGGTTAAGAAAAGAAAGAGGAATTTTAAAATGTGGAGGGAAAACTGGGATTAGAAGGGACTTGTTTAGGGTCACCTAAAGAACACAGAAGCCATTGGTAGGACAGCAATCCTAATTAGGGTTCACTCTTTAATGCATTCTAGATTTTCGGAACTGTACTTGACATTGTCCACTGTTTTAGGCAGAAAAGCTGGCTGGTTTATATAATATCTGATTCTCATGCTTTGAGTGGAGGTAATTGAGAAGAAAACTTGACAACATCTAATTAAAGGCCCGGGGCTCCTCTTATAGCTGCCGATGCAATCCACGACAGCTCTATTAGCAATGATTTCCCAAGTTAATATGCTCAGGTTTTTAGTCAAAACGTTCTGGTCCCTGGCTTGGACCCCATCTGGTCTTCTTCAGTGCCTTCAGAGCTCACCATTTCCCTTTGTGACAAAGAACACCGGACAGTCTGTGAGGCAGGGGCTCTTGTTCCTTCTTCAGCCCACTCCCACCAAGCCTGACTTCTTCCACCTGAGGTCTTCAGGAAGGCTTTTGGGTACCAACTTGAAGTCGGATTTCGCACAGGAGGCCAGTAGAACTTTGTTTTTATAAACACGTCACGTGTTTCTCTCTTGAAAGTTCCTTAAAGCCTTCATTTTATCTCGTGGCAGCAGTGAACTTCAAACATGGCTGTTTTCGTAGAAATGTTTTATTTTTTAATCAAACACAGAGTGACTGCAGCAGGCTATTTTCACAGCTGAATCCCTGGTGCTGGAGATTTATGGTGTGTTTCATAGGCTCCTATGTTGCTCTCCACTTTTGACTTGTTTATTTTTCATGACACATCTGAATGCCTTCTTGTCAGCAGATCCCTCGTCTCGAGACCCAACTGTGGGGTTATTAGTACAAGGGCACGTTGCTGGGTTCCTTGGTGAGGGGTTAAGAGATGCGGTTCAGAAATTATTTTCTTTTCTGACCAAACATAGGCATGATGTTTTTCTTCCTGTGGAGACATAAGCCAGACTTGAATTTCTGAAAGCTTTGGGTACTTCAGACTCTGTTGCTTTTGATATGACCCATGTGATTCTCTTTGAAGAGACTCATATCATTATCTTTCAGCGGAACCACTAGGTGGGGAAGATAAAGGAAGCTGGAGCTGGAGTCGGAATTCTGCTGCGGCCGGGAGTCTAGCTGGCATCCTAAATCTCTGTTCTTTATGTCACGTGGTCCACTCACAGTGAATTACTCCACAGCGTGGACTTCAAGCGGGGGACATGAGAATGTCCTTGATGGCGTGCTATGGGAAAATTGTTGAGTATGGAGTCTTTCTTTGGGGTTGAACACTAGCAATCACCTTCATGGGGATTGCCTCCAAGACAAAGGGTTTAGATTGATGCCATCCAAAGAGGCCCACGCCCCTTTATTAAGCAAAAGGAGAATATAAAGGAATAAGTTAGCAAATGCTGCCATTGCTATGGTTGCCTTCCCCAATTCAGATTAACCAGTTTTTCCCAAATAAAATAGGGAAACATAATATACTTCCTAAGAACCAACCCCCAGATCAACGTCCTCTTAAGCTTGTAAGAATAATTCAAATCCAAATATGCAACTTTGCTTATAGACAATTAGACAGTTTTGCTCATAGACAAAATTGTAGACTGCTTGTAGACACTTCTCTGTTACTTATATGACTATTCTCCAACACTATTCAGGAGGTTCACAGATTTTCTCCTGGGTTAAACCCACATACAAGGTCAAACTCTTATAATTGACTTTGTCCCCGATTGGCTTGTCACAAAGATGTCTTATTTTTTCAACTTCAAGTCTTGTAAATTGGGTTGGATAAAACCAAATCCAGTAATTTCCAAAAACATTGAGTAATTATCACACATTTAAGAGTGAACAATCACTTTATGGTACAAATCAGAGAGGTTTTATGACTCTGCCCATATCCAGGAGAGGGGCTTTCCCCAGTACATATCTGTCAGTAAAGGACTATTCAGTCTATTTGAACTTGGGCTAATGTTGGGTATAGCATGCTCAGGGTTGTGTGCGATGTTCTGACAGATCCCAACGTCTGTAATGAGCATCTTTGTATGAATGGTTTCTGATATGAAAAGAAATTTGCTTATCAATGCAAGGAAAACCATTGCTATGTTAATTTTATGCAAGCTTCCCTTCACTTTCTAATTCATTTCTCCCTATAATGAAATTGTAATTGGATTTCTGAAGGAACATGCATAGAACACAATTTAAAAGTAACTTGTTAATCAGAAATTACTTCAAATTTGTGCAATAAAAGATGAGGCCACATTACCTTTGTCCTCAAATGCAAAATGGGCAATTTTCCCTAAATATTATAATTTCAGGGAGGCTTACCTACCACAGTGTTGTAGACCTCAGTGATGCTTCAGATTCGACCAACAGAGCATCAAAAGTCTCATACCATCATGTGAGGCATTTTTCTCTCATTGTGGCCTTGAGATGCAAAAACCTAAATAGAGATGATATGCTACATCTTTACCAGCTTAATCTTCATATTTCCCCCCCCTGTTTTTGTGTTCTAAGAGGACAAAGCAGAGATCTCTGTTTATGTAGAGATTAGGGAAGGACACAGGAAGTCTAGTTTTGCTGTCCCTCAAGGTCGGACAGGGGAGGGAATTCTAGCTCTGTGTCTCACAGGATGAGTGACTTTGGCACATTACTATGACTCTGATCATCACTGTCTTCACTGGTAGAATGAGCATCATGCCATCTACTCTCAGAGCGTCATGGATGATGCATGTGACATGAACAGCATAGCATCTGGCCTGAAGTAAACAGTGACCCAGCTTTAGGACAGCTCTTAAAGAAATTTGAAGCAAAAAAAATAAGGTTACACGTGTCTTTTCTCCCATAATGCCAACAAGAAATAATAAGTGAGTAAAAAGAAAGAACCAGCACATATTTACTGAGTGTTTATTCTGTATCGGACCCTTAGCCTAGCATGTGCAGACACTGTTTTACTTTATACTCACAAGAATCTTATGGGGCAGGTACAATTAAATAATCCAAAATGATTAGCAGACCCAGTGGCCCCTCTAAGCAGGTGGTGAGTGTCCAGAATGTGCGCACGGGGTGGGAGGTGAAAAATGAGAAGGTTTTCTAGAGTAGTGGCTCTTGGCTTTCTCTTGGTAATTAATTGGACCAAAGATGAGCTCAAAGTTTCATTTCTGGGAAGAAACTAATATTTACTGAGTTTCACGGATTTTAATTGATTTAATGCTTATGTCAACCTTGAGGAAAAGCAATGTTCTAGAGAAGGCAGTTGAGGCCTAGAGGGGTGGGAGGCTTGGCCTACAAACCTGCAGCTAATAGCAGGCAGACTCTCAACTGCACCTCAGCCCTTCTGACCACAAAGCCATGTACTTTCCCTGTGACCCTGTTGAGGTGACTGCTCATAGAGATAGGGAATCCGTGGAGGTGAATTCAGGAGAAGTCTGTTCTTGTTGTGAACTCGAGGAGTTATTATAGTGGGACTGGCTACGAGTAGTTGGATCAGCTCTGTGACATGTGGGTTTAGAGAACTTAGTAACAGAAGTGTGGTCCTGGATAGCAGCAAGACCAAGTGGATCCCTGAGTCTGGGTCAGAAGAAGGAGTGTGTACAGTGGGTAAGACCAAAATAATTACATCCAAACCAGAACATCCCTGGTTTATCAGAGAAGGACGTGCCTTGCTGGTCTCAGGATCCGGTTATGAAGCTCCCCATACCACTCTAATGGTTCTGTCTATTTATAGTATGCTGGAAAACTATGCAGAAAAAACAAGGGTTATTCTCGGGCCATCATGGCAGTCACAACTCAAGATGGCTGCAGGTATGTCAGGCTGGACCCATGTAATTGCATTATGTCCCCTGGTGGAAGGAGACAATTGCTTAGTGGTTGAGATCCCCAGGTGTGTGTGTGTGTGTGTGTGTGTGTGTGTGTGTGTGTGTGTGTGTGTGTATGTGTATGAGAGAGAGAGAGAGACAGACAGACAGACAGACAGACATATAAATTAATGGGGAGGGAGGGAGTCAATTGTATTAATAGTACTAAACTTTAGTTATTCACCTCTTCCTATGTACATGCCCTCTGCCCTGCAGTTTGATAGTTTTTATCATTAATGAGACAGATGTTACTACCCAACCCTGATTCTGAGCTCATCCTATAACTTTCTTCAGCCAACTCTATGAGGTGGAATTGATTATTCCAAATTCAGTCTAGGTTTTGAGAGGCCACTTGCTTCTCCCTTTGACCTCTTATGCTATTGACATTGTCAGAGGCAGGAAGGGATCAAGCTAACTCTGTGATCCCCAGAAAGGGGAGAATCATCAAACTAAGCTGCCCCAGCAAAAATGCCCTGATCAAGCCCAACATACAGCAGAGCCTGCAGCCAGTGTGCACAGATGGGGGCGAGCCTGCTGAGACCCACAGATCCCCTGCCGAGCTCTGCAAAGGACAAAAAATAAATGTTTCTTGCTGCTGACCATTGGCCTTTTGACATTTTGGCTACATAGCAAAAATCAGCTGATTCAGGGAAGTTTGGCAAAGAAAGACCAGAGGAGAGGAGAGGGAGAAACAGGGTTTATAAAGGAGAAGGAAAGAGAATATCACAAACCATGAATAGGAGACTGATAATGAGAAGAGGAGTCACAGTCTCTTACTGGAGCATCATTTTTAACCTTGATGGAGAATGGAGTTCAATGGAGCAAAAGTCAGGTTGCAAGGGAGTGAACACATCATGAAGAAGGGTTGACAGTATTTTGTAGACTGCTCTTACCTAGAGTTTGGTGGGGAAGAAAAAGATTGAGAGAGATGTTCAAAGATCT
Source organism: Urocitellus parryii (assembly GCF_045843805.1). Classification (NCBI taxonomy): domain Eukaryota; kingdom Metazoa; phylum Chordata; class Mammalia; order Rodentia; family Sciuridae; genus Urocitellus; species Urocitellus parryii. Next base: position 274,482,289 of record NC_135531.1, on the reverse strand, counting down.
GTTCGCAAAATATGTAATAGTGTCAGGGTGAGTGCATTTCATTTTTATTTGTGAAAGGACATGCTTACACCTAAGTCTAAGCAATCTGGTTTCATGGGCATCTCCAAGAGCACCTTTGGGACCTATGTCAGCTTCAAATAGGTGAACTTAAGGTGCCAGGGACTTCAGGAAGTCCCTGGGTAAAAGGGCTGGGTAAGAGGAAAGGTAGAGCATTTGCTTTATTTCAGTGCTCTTGGGTCCTGCCCATCTCACACAGCCCCTCATAGTTTAGATGAGTGAGGAAAGAGATGTACTGCCTCCAGCTTGGGCCATGGAGAGGGGCCACTTTCCCCAGGAACCGGAGAGAATGCGTCCGACTGCTCAAGGGAGCCTACTCCTTTGTTTGATTGGTTTCATTTTGTTTTGTTTTGTTTTGTTTTGTTTTTCTTCTTTGCAAGGGTTGGATAGTAGCCTGGGTTGCTTTAAACCTATCTCATCCTTGAATTTCACTAGTTTTGGACAGATGCTCTCAGTGCTGGGCTATCTGACACCCTCATTAGCCTGTATACTTCTTAGTGTCTTGATACTGTGTATTTCAACCTTGCATCATTGGCTGACAGTGGAGACCTTAGATATGAGAGGCTAAATAAGTGCTTAAATATTGAGCTGAACTAACATGTTAGTTTGAGGCTCACAAGAAGCGGCTTGCTGGTAAACTCATTAGTTCTGTCTGTAAATGTCATTGGTGTCCATAATGACAAGAGATCAGCCCGGGCCGGGACAGTTGGCATGAACTTCAGAAGGAGTTACTGGGCTTTCGAGGTTAGATGTAATTTAGCTGAATGTGCGTCTTCAATATTTGTTTGTACCGGGAATAGCATGTCCACGAAGACAGGGCAGGGTTACTAGATGAAATCAATTCCTGGACCGCGGACACCTGATACTTGCAGGTGCCCCAAAACAATCCAAATGGATTCCAGCCAAAGGGTTCCCATTGCTGCTCACTGTAAATTCCAGGCTTATGTTCAAGTTGTCTGATTAATGTGGCTGATATTTGGGGGAGTATCTAAGTCCATTTGAGCTGCTTCACCAAATACCTTGGATGAAGTCGCTAGCTTATTATCAACAGAAGTTTATTTCTCCTAGTTCTGGAGGTGGGGAGGTACAAGGTCAAGGTGCTGGGGTGGGGGGTGGGGGTGGAATCTGCTTCCCGCAGGCTATCTTTTTGCTGTAAGCTCACATGGCAGAAGGTGTGAGGGGTCTCTCTGGGGCTTCCTTTATAAGGGCACTAATCCTGCTCATGAGGATCCCAAAGCCCCACCTCCTCACACCATTGCTTTGTGGGTCAGGATGTCAACATAGGAATTTTGTAGGGACATGGGCATTCAGACTGTCCCAGGATGACATTTTCTGAACATGAAATCAATTACCTCAGCATTTCTCCCAGGGGGAGTTTCAGTGGTTGTCCCTTTGTGATTTCTCTTTTCCTTATCCATGCTTCCTTAACATCCTGCTGCTTTTTAAAGAAGCTATAGGCCCCTTTTGTGGATAATCTAGAAATGTTAGTACATACTTTAGTTACAAAATAATTCAATTTTTATTTTCTAGAATGACCCAGTATATCCTAACTCAAGTAATGGTCTCGGGTTAGTGGTGACTAATTGGCAGTGTGCTTGTTTATTTTTATATTGTGGCATGAATATTGTACATGATTATTTCAAGGTAGTCAGTTGAGAAGAGAACAATCTCTTGGCACTTACTGTCCCATAGGAAGAATTGCCGTAGATTACAGAGGGAATGGTAAGAGATACAAACACAGAAGCATAAGGCCAGTTGTTTTTTTTTTTTTTTTTTTTAGTTATCGGTGGACACAACATCTTTGTTGGTATGTGGTGCTGGGGATCGAACCCGGGCCGCATGCATGCCAGGCGAGCGCGCTACTGCTTGAGCCACATCCCCAGCCCAACATAAGGCCAGTTAGAGATTTCAAATGTAATACAAAATTGAGGAGCCTGAGCCACAAGAATTAGCATTAGTGGATCCCCTGGTTCTCTATTTTACCCCCATCACTGTCTAGTTCCTTTAAGGCTCGAAGCTCTTTGGCAATAACACAGCGCCCAATATATAGTACACGTTTAATAAATATTTAGATGAGTGAATCATGTAATGAATGCATAAATGAATGAATGATGTCAGCTTATTAACAGGCTTTTCTCCAACTTCTCGCCTGGCTTCCACTTCAGCCCTAGTTTACTGATATAGAGCATCCATGCATCAATTAGGATTAATTGCAGAAAACCAAACACATTAAATATTTTAAGCAAAAACGGATTTAATGCAGATCATTGGGCACTTTAAAATTATTGGGAGGGATGGGTGAGCAGGGCTCAGCTCTGCTGTAATGTCAACTTTAAGAGCATCTGACCTGGGGATCAGGAGGCTGGAAGTCATCAAACCTACAGTTGCCCCTGCACCACTGCCTGCCTCCCATGACCTGGCTGGAGACCCGGCTGAAGCAATGAGAAGTGATGTCCACCTCCCTGCCATGCATCATGAGAGGTAGGCAGTGTAGGACCTCAGTTCCTCTCTCAGGTCCTGTGTGTGTTCAAGTATTTAAGAAAATGTGGTTAAAATGAATTTAAGCACAGAAGGCTGAGGCAGAAGGACAGCTTTAGCAACTTAGTGAGACCCTGTCTCAGACACTAAAAAGGGCTCTGGATGTGACTCTGTGGTTAAGCACCCTTTAATCCTCAGTCTACCTGCCCCCTTCAACACCAAATGAATTTAACTATCCTTTTATTCCACAGATTCCAGGTTGGTCTTACTTGAACTGTGTAATCTAGATCATGTTCTTTTACTTCTAAGTTGATTACCTTATTTGATTAGACATAAGAAAAGCTGCATTCTTAATAGGCCAACATTCAGGTGGGCTGGCCATGGGTCACAGGTATAGGTTGTTTGGAATTGTCTTTATTTTTAGGGAGATCTGAATGAGGGATCTGGATTGAGTTTGAGCTTTGCACCGGCATTTCAGTTGACATCAGATTTAACTGGGATAAATTAATAACCTGTGACCAGAAAATGGTAGCAAGAAATGCTCATGTGTGCTATGTATTGGGGATGCAAAATTGTTTTGGTCAAATAGGTCTTTTACTTACTTAGAGAACCACAAGCCACAATCAATCTCAATTTCAGTCTCCTTCTCTCATTTATTTCTCTCTTTTCTACCGTCTGCCCTCATTTATCCACAACAGAGTGCTTTTACTGCAGTTCACACAGAAACATACTTTTTAGTTGCTGATTACTGACATTTTCCAGTTGGCAAATCAGAAATACCCTCCACTGTCCCCAATGTATGTTGTCTTTCTTTAGAAACAAAAGCTCCTTTCCCAGATGAGTTACTGAGAATTGGCTCTTTAAGTATTCAAGTATTAAGTGCATCTTATTTAGTAGTTAATTATGTATTCAATATATGTTTAGAGTTGCTGCTGTTAATTAATATGCCTCCTAGCATTTTACAGATTTCATAAAATAAAATCTGCAAGGAGAGTTCCCTGTGGAAAGCGTGGGGAAAGCCTTTATGTTTTTACTTAATTAGTGTGACAATAAGAACTGCGTGCTCAGGGGAAATGCCAGAGGCTAGGGATCAAGGTTATTGCAATGGCTTGGTTATTGCCTTTTCTTGTAAAGGAGTCTGTTCTATTCAAGGTTGCTGCAACTAAAATCTTGGTTGAGATTCAATACAGAGAGTTTAAATGATGGAAGTCTAAATGAAACTGGGAGACATGGTCATGCCAAAATATACTGCAACAAGTGCCTTTCAAAGTTGAGAAATAAGCCCTGTGCTCCCAGACATTTTAAATACATAGAGCTTCAGAGCAGTCAAGTCCTAGGCCAGCGCTGAGTGTGAGTCAGATCCAGCTATGCTACAGGTGGAAGAGGAAAGAAGGAACACCCAGGGATCACTCCATACTCTCTGCCTCACCCCTGTGTTTTACCTTTGTATATCTTATAGTGTGAAAATAAGGCTCTTTTTCCTATCTTTCTGTTTGCCAATTCAAAGTTAGAATTAAGATATCAAACAGGCATGCAACAGCAAAGCTTAAAATATTCCTGAGAAAATATGGAAATCTCCATCACCAGCCATGTTTTGCAAATAGAAGAAAGATTTTTCTGGTGGCTCTAATATCAGGAACCATACAGAGGAGAACCTGGGCAAAGGCCAAGTCCCACCCACCTCAGGCAGTGTCCAGAGGAAGTGGTGCCCTTTTTTCTTTTGTAGTTTAGGATGATAGAGCACCATGCAGTCGGATGCTGGGTCCATTGCACCTGATGGCACAGTCTGCGGTCTCTGGTTCAGCTCCATGGTGTCCAGACAGATTCCTCCGTCTACTGGTGGAGAGTTGAGAGCCAGAGAGGGGTTGCTGGGAGGGGCTCTGGTTTCTGGGGACCTATTCTGTGCACACGTTAATTTCATCATGAAGACTCCTCTGCCGTCTGCTTGCTGGTTTCTCTTGACCCCCTCCCTCTTTTTCTTTTCTTGAACCACTTTACTGAGGTGAGAAAAGCCTGTCCCTTCCCACTGGGGAGGATTCCTTGTCCATGGAGTTGGCCTCTGCAACATCGCAACCTTAGGGCCTGGCATGTAATCGTCAATGAAGAAATGTTTGTAAAACGAAGGTACACCTTGGCTTGTTATAATTTGTCCATTAATGTCCTTAAACGGGTCTCTGGCCATGGTGCTGTGGGGAGGTGGGGGAAACTCTAGGAGGTGGGGCCTCGTGGGAGGAAGTAGGTCTCCAGCATATCCCTGAAAAGAATATCTTGTGCCCCTCCCTTCCTCGCTCCCTCTCTTCCTCTGCTTCTTGGCCACCATGAGGGGAGCAGTCTGCTGTGCCACGCCCCTCTGCCACCAGGTTCTCCCTCCTGAATGGCCCTGGAACAATGAAGCAAGCCCACTATGGATGAGAACCTCTGAAACCCTGAGCCCAAGTCAATCTTTCCTCCTGTAAGCTATTTTCCTCCGGTATTTTGTCTCACGATAGAAAGTAACAACAAAACCACTGTCTACCTTTCTTAAGTGCCTCTTGCCTCCGAGACACCCACCTGTTTCATTAAGAGTCTTCACACCCTCAGAACACAGCGTGTTTAGAAATTCCCAGAACTCTCTGCAAGAAGGTGCCACTGACAGGATCTTGGTTCTGTCTCTTGGGGGCAATTTCCTGCTTTGGCTATTCTTAGAGGTCTTGTGGAAGGAGAAGACGGCTTAGAAGTTTCTATTCTGGAATTTCTGCAAGGATGAGAGACCAGACCAACAGCTTTAGGATTCCACAGCTCTCTCCCTTGGAGCAGGGCTTGGATTTAACTCCTTGTTCCCAGTGGACTGTCCAGTAAAAGTGGACGAGAGAGATGACTCTGAGGTCACGAGAACCTGACTTCCCAGTCAGCACCCTGCGGCCACAGCAGTTTCCCTTGGCTCTCTGAGTCTGTCTTCCCTGGGGGACAGCAATAATCCGGACATTTTCACAATCTAAGGAAGTAAAAATTTGGCCTTTGATTCTATTTGCATTGTGAATATTTAAGGCGATAACGTGAGAATCAAGGCTTAATGGATAAAACCCTTCTTTCTTCTCATTCTTATCTTTGCTCTCTCTGGGAACATATAAAATGTGATGTGTGTGTGTGTGTGTGTGTGTGTGTGTGTTATGCTGTCTGTGTGTTTTGTGGATATGTGTTTGTGGTTGTGTATTGGTGTGTGGGGTACCTGTGTGTATATGTGGTGTGTGTCATTGAATGTATGTTCATTGTATGTCATTTGTGGTGGGTGTGGTTTGTGGGAGTGCAGGTGCAGGCATGTCTTGTGGGTAGGGTTTGTGTGTGCATTTTCTGCTGTACATGTTTAAAGAGAAAGGCTACTTGAGAGAACATAGACTTGGTTGCTCTTGGTGACTGAAGTATAATGCACAAACTATAAGTATGGAAATCTTGTGTGTATAGCCTGATGGATTTTCACAAAGTGAACACAGCCACACAGTGTGCAGCCTGCTCAGGCACCAGACGGAACACCCGGCCTACGCAGCAACCATATCATGCCTCCCGTCGTCACTGCCAGTCACGACTCCAAGGAGGCTGATGTCCCGATTTCTAACAGCATAGATGGGTGTTGCCTGGTTCTGAACTACACATAAGTGGAATCTCACAGCAAGAACTCTTTATGTCTGGCTTTTGTTTAACATCATGTCCTTTGCAGTGACTCTTAAAAGTGTGCTGGTTTGAAGAGGTCATGCATGCTCTGGACCACAAAAGAGTGTTGGGGTTTTTTTTTGTTTTGTTTTTGTTTTGGTAGCTATTTGCTGTGATAAAACTTAGCATAATCTTATAGTCTACCCACAGGGAGGAAAAAAACAACAAATGTAATTTAATAAGCCGTTGTCTAGTGAATCAGATCACCATTGAGTGTCATGTGCCTGCCTCAGACTGTGGAAGTTTAGTTATTTCCAGCTATTTGGAAAGCTAAGACATAGTGTTCGTCTGACAGCAGCTTGTGGTTGGAAAGTGCCAGGTAGTCATTGATGTCTTCTTGGTATATGTTTGCGTGTGTCACACATACATAACAGTGTCATGATAGACAGAATGTCATATGCACACAGTTGCTCTTCAGTTATGCAGCATGCTGCACGATGGGATGGGATTATTGCATACAAGAGGAAGCTCTAAGATCTGACGTGTGAATCACCATCTCCAGCTCACCTCTACCTCCAGGAAACTTTGACTTTTTTTTTTTTTTTTTTGGTACCGGGAATGGAACCCTGAGGTGTTCAACTACTGAGGCAAATCCCCAGTCCTTTTTAGTATTTTATTTAGAGACAGGGTATTGCTGAGTTGTTTAGGGCCTCACTAAGTTGCTGAGGCTGGTTTTGAACTTGCAATCCTCCTGTCTCAGCCTCCTGAGCCACAGGCTCACACATTTTTAACATGTATCTCTTTCTTGTTGACACCTAACCTTCCATTTCAGTTACAGTAAGTTCTCAGTTCAGTTTTTCACCTAGGTGAAATGAAAGAGTTGTCTCATTTTCCGTTACATCAGCAATTATGTTATTTAAATTCTCTCTTTCTGTTTTACTTTGACAAAATGTCAAAAATAACAAATTTAAGGTGATTGCAAATGTAAATGAGAAATCATTCAAAGCGAATTATCTTCCAAAAGTAAAGATGCATCGTTCATTCTGTGTCCGCGTATAGTTTTGAGTAAGTCTTGAATTTAAATATAATTAAGTGGCACCAAACAGGATATGTATGATAAGGTTTATAAAATATTGGCGCTTAAGGAAATCCATTGGCCTTTATTTTTTTAATGGTGCTCATCTGAATATAAATGTATGTTTTCGAAATAATAGACAATCTTCCCTTAAACCAATTTCTCAGAAGCTATAATTAGTTCTCTTCTGAGTGCCTTCTCATTTTCCCTGTAATTTCAAGTTTGTCCAATTTATAGTTTCATATGGAGATCAACCGAAATTAAATTGAATTTTGTGGTTGGATGGAACCAGTATCTAACTGACTAACTGAAGGACAAAGGACAGGCTTTGACTGGTGAAATTGGTTTTCCATTTATGTCATAGGTGACTCGTGTTTCCACTCATCACAGATATTTACATATCCATGACACAGACTTAATTCTTCTTTGTAGCTATTGTCTAACTACCATTTGGCTGCATCTGTAATAGTCAATCCAGTGACCCCAAAGCTTCTAATATGTGTCAGGACCTGAGCGCCATGGTTGGTAGGCTGTTCAGCAATCTTTGTTCAATTCAGTCCAGTGCATCTTTATCGAACGCCTTGTAAGTACACAGCAAGGATTGATGGTAAATATGCAGAGAGGAATGAAATGACTTTAAAAATTCATGCTCCTGCGCACACACAGGAATCCGGAGGCCATGAGGTCTCTTGTGGATTTCCTGCAGCACCAAGGAGCTCACGGCAAATTGTGTGTTGAGATCCCTCACTTTCGTGAAGACATTCCTCACTCTTTTGCTCCTTTTGTTTTTGTTTTTAACCAGGACATGTAGCGTGAGGATGAAAGAGACATGTATGCAGTGAGTTTTTCCTTTTTTAGGTATTACATTCAAATTACAGAAAACTTCTTTGTGAAAAGAGGCAACTTGACTTCCTACTGGCATGAGCCATCTCCTTTGAACTACTAAGGAAAATAAAGTAATATTTTTCTTGGGCCTTGTCCTAACAGAGAAATGAAGGGCTTGCTTGCTGTGAATTATGTAGCTTTAATGTATCACAGAGAATGTGCGCTTTGCTCCGTGACGCTCTGCATTTCCTCTCATGGGTGAGGTCAGGTCCCTCTCCTGAGCAGACCCCACTTGCCCTTTGTTCCTGAAAGGTTTGCCATCTTGGCTCTAATGCCCCCTCCCCTTTTGTAACTGTTATAAAACAAATGTTGTGGTGGTTGGAATTGATTGCCTTAGCATTGCTTCAGGGGCTGAGCCTCCACATTTGTTATTAATCAGGAACATAATTATATTTGGAGCAAGAGAAGGAATCCTTTATCATGGAAGGTCAGGATGAGACAATCCCAATTTACATGCCTATAAACCTCCCAGCTGAGTCCAGTCATTAATGCCAACTCCGTCCTTTTAGGTTAACCTGGAGGTAGACCAGAGCTGTCAACACTGTTACCAGTTAGAAACAGGGATTTTTTTTCTCCATTTATTGCCATTAGAAATAATTAAAATTTCCCATACAGATACTAAGAGAATATTTCCACTTTGAATGCAACAGCGGCCTTGTGGGTATTGAATAAATAATGAGGACAGTGATAAATGATAAGGAGGTGGTCACAGCAGGAAGGCAGGTTTTCTTTGGCTTTGGGGTCTGACCTCATCACATAGTCATCTCTGAGATATAATGATGTGACCAAGGAAAACAGAGTGCCCTCGCTGAGTGTAATGCTAGTTTGGAGCTTGCTGGGAGCAACCAGTACTAGACATGGGGTCTGGTCAGACAGCAGAATGTAAATATTTAACAGGTCTGATTGGCAGGAGCTATTTCAAGAGTCTTCTGTTTATAATCATTGACTGAAGTAAATGTTTCCTATTGTGTGAACTGCACGTGGTAAGTTTCTGAGCTTCACAGCCTGGCTAAAGTAACATCAAGAATGTAAAAATCCAGCAGCTGTTAACCCCCCTGGCTACTTCTTCAATATTCAGTCCAGCCGCCACCGCTTTCTGCCATGGGGATTGCCCCCGAGGCAGGTCCTTGTGGCCCTGGTTTTCTGAGCTAATGCATGTGACTGAGGGTGTTGTAATCTGAAAGGCCTTTGTCTGCTTGCGTGGGCTGTAGACCGCAGTTGTATTTGGAATAAACGCATTATTTCTGAATAGGGAACCCTTGAGTCTCAGGAGCATCCCTGGGTCAATTTCACTCTCATGGAACCAAGAGATCTTTACATAATAGAATCGCTTTGACCCTCCCAAAAGATAATACATCTATGTATTTTGACTGCCTAATTGAAGAGATGGTCCAAATTGAGTATTTGTTTTCTGGTATCATGCTCTTCACTTATGTGTTAAATAGAAAACATTTTGCACTTCATTTATAAAAAATGTGTTCTAATTAGTTATACATGACAGTAGAAACACTTGAGCACATCATACATAAATGGAGTATAACTTCTCATTCTTTTGGTTGTACATGATGTAGAATCACACCAGTTGTGTGATCATATATGCACATAAGGTAATAATGTCTGATTTGTTCTACTATCCTTCCTACCTCCAGACCCCCTCCCCTCCCTTTACTCCCTTCTGCCGAATCCAAAGTACCTCTATTCTTCCATACCTCACCCCCTTATTGTGAATTTTCATCTCATTTTGCGCTTCATTTTAACTTTGATCACCTCATGTTCTTTGGTCTAACAGTGATGTTTATGACCAACATTGATTCAGCTTGTAGGCAGAAGCTCCTGTCTCTTATCTAATTTAGCATCCTCTTTTCTGGTAACACTGGATCTTCCTTTTCTTTGCTGGTCTAGACAGTGATGAATTGGAACATGCTAGTCTCCCTTCACCATAGGCTCATGGCTTGGGTGTGGTGGCCACTGATTGAATGAGTGATTGATGGGTGGTACCATTGAAGGGATGGATTCATAGTATCTATGTTATTATAATAAAGTGTTCAATTGGACCATTGATTGGAGTGGGTTCTCTGAACAATAGGGCAGAGACTGTGCCTGTGGGGACACAAGCCCCTCAGGATGCCTGTCTCAAATTGATATTCCTCATGGCTCTTTCCTTCCTTATTGATTCCCCCCTTCCCCCATCCATTCACCTGCTTTATGAAATCATCTTAGGAGGAAGTGCATCTGCCCTCTAAAGATAATAAATTACCATGAAGTTTGCAGCTTAAAATGATACCTGTTTATTAACTCACTGTTCTATGGATCAGAAGTTCTGGTGGGCTTGACTAGGATCTCTGCTTGGGGTCTTAGAAATCAGAAAGTTGCTGGCTGAGCTGTTTCTCATCAGGGAGAGATGAAGAAGAATCCATTTCAGGTCTGTTCAGGTCCTGGGTGGAATCCAGTGCCTTCTGGTTGTAGGACTGACTTCATTGTCCTCCCTGGTCCCCACTCAGGGGCCTCCTTCCACCTTCCCTTCCACATGCCCTGCTCTGTTTCAAGTCAGCAGTGCTGAGGAGTCCTCATGTTTCCAAATTCTCTGCTTATGGGCTTCATGTGATTAGACCCACATGGATGAGCTCCCTGTGCTAAGGTCAGCTGATTGGTGGCCTCTGTGATGCTGGCACACTCTCCTCCACCACTGGATGTTGCATCATCCCTGAGGCGGCACCAGGGGTGAGGGTCTGAGGGCCCATCTCAGAATCAGAGTTCTGATTTCTGCAGGAGTAAGCAGAACAGCAGCTTCCCTGGGCACTCGCCCTGTGTGGCACTTGCAGCCAGCAGCTGGCCTGCTCAGCTTCATAGCCCAGGCTTGAGCCTCGCCCTCCTGGCCTTGCCTCTGGAGTCTGAAAGAGGCCCAGTTGCCCCTGACCTTGATAGACTCTGTGGCAACTCAGACTTGGGAACATTACTTGGAGACGGATTAAAGAATGCTGAGGTTTCATGCACGTTTTCTGTTAGGATAAGCCTATAATTTGTGTTTCCCTCATTTGCCTTTAGTATTGCTGAGATTAAAGTTTCTCTGAAAAGCCAGCTGGAAGGACTAGCCTGGGAAGTGCCTGCTGCTGCACTCTGCTCTCCCTGAACTCCCCTGGCTTTCAGAATTTTGTCTCCCCTCCACCCCTGCCCCAGCAAGATGGCGACTACACTGCCTGGTAAATGCCAACCTGCACCCTTCTCTGCCCACACCAGCTCCTTTGTGTGTTTGGCCTTTGGCCTTCTGCACCACGCATTCCTTGCCTTCCCTGGATGATAGAAACACCTTGAATGGCAGGAACAATGACACTTTTATAAAGTAGAAAATCTCCTTTTGTAATTCAGGACTAGGAAGCTTAGAGCCATGTGTTAATGCCCTTTATAACTTCAGGGGCCTGCCATGTGGTATGTGCTAAAAAAATGTGGTTTGATCTGACTAGAATGTATTTAGAGTAGTTTATTAATAAATATTTATCGAGTCCCTACTGTGCTCCTGCTCTCTGCTAGTAACTGAAAGAAGCAGGATGAACAGGATGTGATTTCGGCCCTTGGGATGGTCCTGGGTTGCTGGTGAAATCAGGCATTAAATTATTCTGTGGTAAGAGTTCTAGTCTGGGTATCTATGAGGATGGAGCTTACAACCCAGAGCACCTGATTCTGCCTGGTGGGCGAGGCGCCTTGGAGGAGGTGACATTTGAATCTGTCTTAGCATGAGGGGGCATTTACAAAGTGAGTCAGGCAGCGAGGATGAGGTTCAGGAGCCGATCAGGGAGAGGTGTGGGGCATGCGAGCCCAGAGCTGATTGAGGGTGTGGAGCGGGGCGGGCTCAGGGTCATGCACCTCATTTGTTAGACCTGAGTGCTGGGGTGAAAAACAGACTGCTGAGGTAGGTAGAGGCCAGATTATGAAAAGCCTCAAATACCTGAACTTTATTCCAGAGACAATGAGAGACCATTGAAGGACTTTAAGGAAGGAGCATGATGAGGTTGAGATTTTATTTTTCTTTATGTATCCTTTCCCATGAGCCATGGAAGCAGAGAATTTGGCTGAATCTACTACTGGCCAGCCAGCTGCTGGGACACATGTGTTCCTTGGTACCCTGGGTCCTGCCCGTGGAGGGGAGACTGAAGGGGTGGAGACGACACAGACTTGGGCTGCATAGCTGCCGTTCTTCCTGGGTGCACCTCACAGCTGCCGGGCCAGCCTCCTGACCTGTCTGCATCCCCTCCTCCTCCTGTGGTTTCACCCTCACTGCTGTGCTCTGGAGTATCTCAGACTGTTTCTGCCTAAACCCATCTTCCAGTACAGCGGGCGTGCAGGCTAGGTTCAGTCACTTGGCCCCATGCTCTGCTCTTTTAACTTTGGGCTTATGGATTCTTAAAGAACACAGGGAAAGGTTTACCTTGTCTTATTTATTTTCATATGGGTTTCCTCGAATGCAACACCTTGGGATCCTTAAAACCCTGGGCTTGAACTTAAGGAAGAGTGAGAAGCATCTAGGGCTGTCCTTCCTGGGCAGCCTTGAGTGCTCACGGGCCCTGTGCTGGGGAAAGCAACTGGACACCAAAAGGAAATGAGTTTTGTGGAGTGTATGGGTTTAAACTTCAAAACTCATACATTTAAAATTGCGAAATTCTTTTTTTAAAAGTGATCAGTCAGTGCTCACTGAGATGTGGTGGGCACGACAGATGGGCCAGGCTTTTGTGAAAAAATGTGAAAGTGGCCAAAAAATAGTACAAGTCTATTTTACAAGGGTATTAATATAGATAAATCTCCCAACATGAGGTTATATTTATATTCTGTAATTACAATTCTACATGTTTAACTACATAGACAGGAAAAAAAATAGTAATTGGACAAGTTTGGTTCCTACATTTTTTCCTTAGATTTTCCCAATAGTGAGCTCAAGTCACCTTGAAACCTACCTCAGTATAAATTTTGCCATCTATTTATAGGGTTTTGGTTACATGAAGAAAATAGAGTGGTTACTTTTATTTTTCCTTATTTCTACCCCTGCTTAAAAATAGGTCCATGCCTACTAACCTTTGGGAGCTATTGAATCAGACCCAACTGAAGAATTACGAAGAATCACAAGATTGTATTTAATGTGGAAAATTACTTTCATCTCCTAAGAACACTCTCTTTTTGCCCAAGTGCCTATTAATTTTTAGTAATCAACAATAATGCATTTTTTAAAATGTTATTTGGAACTACAACATGTTTTGTTTTCCATGGTGACTTCTTGTCTCACCCCCTCTCCTTTACTCTGGTTCCATTTCTCTCCACTCTAAGCCCCTCCCATGTAGCCTCTCCATCCTCTTTTTCGATTACATCTCTCTTAAATAATATGTATCCCTTGGTGCAAATTTTACTCTGATTTTTTAGGGATGGGGCTGTTTCCCAGAAAACCTAGAGGAGAAATTAAATATCTCAAGCATCATTAACTGAACAGATTGTAGCATTTGTTGAAGCTTCTTGTGTCGTCTTTATAAACAGGTTTTACCATCTGACTTGCCATTTTACGAGCCCTGTAAGCCTAAATGTAAATGCGACAATTTGCCAGTCTGTATGCTGCTGCTTTATGCTTTAATTATTTCTATTTTGAAGGAAGCTTAACAACTATACGTCTAATTTGGATGATGTAAGGAGATAAGTATGGCCCCATGATTGGAGAACACGACTTTCTTACCATAGTTTGGAAATGATATTGTTTATGTGGACTTAAACATACCGGATTTCCTTGGAATCTTTTGAAGCCCCTAAAATAAGAAAGTAAGGTTTATTTTATTAGAAACTCATTTTCTTTCAGCTTTATTCCCAAGAGTTGAAGTCTTGAAGAACGGAAATGTCCTAGCTTCCTCCCAAATTGCCTTAAATGACAAAAAAATTTGTTCACCAGCTCCAGGCAAGTTGTGTTAACTTTAATTTTGGTTAAACCTAATAAAAATGAGCTTAGATATCAGTGATGTTTACTGAGTTTATTAAAAGGTAATTCTGGGCTGCTGTTTAGATTTCTTCCTGAATACTCACAAGGTAGGACAGTGCATGACCTTTGCCTGCTCTCAGGGCATATAGTGTTAGCTCTATTGAAGACAGGAGGGTGTTGATGAAGAGAAGATGTGTTTGTGTCAAACTCCCCCAGCAACATGGAGCAAGGCCAGGCATGGAACCACAGCCCAATCCTCACATTTTAAAATAAAGCTTAGTCTTTGCTGTATGTTGCCTTTTAAGTTGTTGCTTATGGCTACTGGTTCAAACCATAGCTTAAAGATGGAAGCAATTATCTGATTCATGGAGCTAACCCTGTGTTGGACCCTGCAATTTAGTTCAAGCACCTTGCTGAGTCGAGTTGTCTGTTCTACGGCACTGAAATAATGAAGGGATATTTTTCAGCTTTGATGACACTTTTGCGAACACTGTAACATCTTTTAGAAGCTTCTTTTTCTCCCAGAAGATCTTTCTGCACCCAGTTATGATCTTTCTCACCTGATTAAACTCCTGTATGGGTGTTCACAGGTGTGTGTAACTCCTAGGTCGAGTTGGATGACCTTGGCTTTGAAGGTAGTAGGTTCACAGCTGCCAAATCCATCTGAAGACATTTTTGATGTGTGGAATACAAAGGAAAGCCACAGCTCAACCTATCAAGGAAGCCAAACTTCTAGCACTAGGCTTGGATAAACTATTTACAGCTTTATAAAGTTAGTAGACATCCAGATATAAAAATTATAATAGTAAAACCTGTAAGGAAAATTCCCATTGCCAATGAATTGTAAGCAGCATTATTTTTCCTTAGCTTATTGTTGCTTATGAACTTTTAAAATATATACAAAAGTGTCTGGTTCATAATGAAATAATGAGTGATATTCTTTGATTCAGACTGATGCATCCAATCATTCTTTGAAATGTGAATTCTTCTGAAAAAGGGGGGATGTCATCATTTTTCCTTTTGTATATTTGTCTGTGATCCCCCGGGTATCCAGAATGATAAAGAATGGTAATGTGCCACTTGAGAATATTAAATAAGGCTATTTCAGTATTATGGCTGTTATACAAACTGAATAACTTTTATAAGGATGCTGTGAAAGTGTTTTCCATTCGGTATGAAGAGATGTTAGAAATTAAATAGGGATTTCTATTTGGGAAGAACCAAGGTAGATACACCATGAAGTTTTTGTCACATAGATTTCAATAGCAGTCAAAAAACTGCTTATGATTACTGACTTCCTAGGAGGTGATGAGGAGTTTTCTCTTCCTTGACAGACCATTATTTCCTAGCCATATTATTTTAAAGTTGGAATTACACTTTCCTCTTTGAGACTTAATCACCTCCCACAGAACTTCACATGTCTATGAATCTGTATGCGGCAGAAAGATGATAAACTAAACCAAACATTGTTAGTCATATGTACGTAAAGACACGTGTGTATGTAGGATGGCATGGGCCGGCCGGCTGGACTGCACCTGTTCTGCTTCCCCATCTGTAAAACAGGCTAACAACAGTATCCACCTTATAGGATTCCTCTTGGCATGAGGTTCGGGACAGGGCCTGATGCTCAGCAACTGCTCAGAGCACATCCAACAACAGCTACAACACAGGCAGCTGCTGTCACACGTACCAGCTACACTGCGACGACCTGAAGTGCTCGCGTTTGAAGCCAGTGTGGGGTCCTTACCTAAAGCTCTTGCAGCTTTGAGAATTTAAGGTGGGAATCTTCACTTCTCCTGGGTCAGTTCAGGGATGGTCCCTCTGGAATCCCACGGATGAATCTTTCTAACTCGGTGATGCCTCTGGCTCTGAGCCTTTGTTTGTCAATCATAGTGAAGATGCATTGAAGAGTGTTGTGGTCTGTGTTCCTTGGTATTGATAATACTGAGTTGTTTTCAACCAAAAGCAAACCCCAACTGGAAGGTAATGAAGTATGAAAATGCACACTTACTTCCTCTAATGGAATAGAGACGTTCCAAGGGTAGGTGACGATTTCTGAAAGTCAGAACACATGGAGACGTTGCTTGAGGGAGGGTTGTCTTCAGTGATCGGTGTGTGGTCATTTGGGAAGTTTCCCACATCCCTGTACAAAGGGAGGACTCCATTCCTTGTGTCACTGTGGAGGGGCTCCATGTTTTCTGCCCACCTGAGGGAGCAGGTAAGAAAGCCTGGGGCTCCCTCCTGTGCCAGCAGGAAGCCGCAAGAGGACCCCTTACCCTGGGCCCACCTCTTGACTAGTGTCAGACCCAGCCCAGTCTCCTGCCCTGGCTCTCTCAAGCCATCTTGGGAACCCCGCTGGAAGGCTGTCCTGCCCTTCCTCAGAGGCCTCATTCGGGGAATAAGAAACCTATCTCTACCTTCTCGGTGTGTGGATGGCACTGCTGGTCTTGACCTGGGAACCAATTTTGTGGAAGTTCATCTTCTTTCAAATGACCACAACAATACTGTGTTTTAAGTTAATTGTCAGAGCTTTGAATCTATATTTGTATGTTCTAAATATTGTCAGCTGGAATAGTGATCATTCCTGACTTTCTGCTAATTATCATATTGAGCCTTTTGCATGGATTAATTTGTCTCATTTATTTTTTTTTAGAACACCCATTGACACAGGGGGTTCTTACTGTCCAATTTTCAGTGATTAAACTAAGGGGAAATGATACCATGTGCTACGATGTGATCCATCCAGGGGACCTCACCAGAGCTAGTGCTGAACATTCAGCCTCCAGAAATGTGAGCTGAATAAACTTAAAAGAAAACAAACCATAAAACAAAACAGGGGGAAAAATGATGAAGTGACAGTCTCAATGTTACACAACCATGGCCAAGTGCCATGTGAGTCTGGTTGGCTGGGGCTCCATATCTCCCTTTTGTGTAAACCCAGTGTATAATGTTCATAAACCACTTTAGTGTGACAGTCATCTTTGCATTTCTTGTTTTCAGGCCTCCTATGTTTAAAAATGATTGTAGCACACATCTCAGTCTTTCTGCATGCCGGCTTTGAGCAGTCCCTCAGCCCCTGCAGGCAGGGTTGGCTTACCTGGCTTCTTCTTCCCAGGCAAGCACAGGCCTCGCATCTACCAGGTAACAAATCAATGACTCTTGAAGTGCAGTAACATGCAAAACTTAGGTATGAATGCTTTCTGCCTTCTGGGTTTTTGTTTGCCTTCTTGACTTCTTTTGTGAAATTATTGATTTTCATTTGTGGGTGACATATTGGTTTTGAAAGATTGGTTAGAATAGCAGAGCAGACTGTTAAGAATTAGAGACCTCCAGGCGAATCTCCCTGACAAGGCCCGGATGACATTTGGTGCTTGGCCCTCCCTTGGCTGTTGGCATCAGTGGCTGTTTGGGTCACACCTGTTTGTAGGTGTGTTCTTTCCCCCGGGTGATGATCCCTGAGAAGACAAAGCCAACATCTTAGTGACCTCTGTATCCCCGCCTCCTGACCCTCAGAGGACTCCAGGTGTAGGCTTCCTTGGTGAACACAGGGTAATCTTTAGATTGTGCCTGGGAGAAATGGCCAACAGGTCCAGTCCTGCTCTTTTGCTCACCAACTCTGGATCTCACAGCCTGGCGAGATGATTTTCTGCATTGCTTGAAGCCTCATTAGTAGTAAGTTCTAGCAGTGACTCGCATTCCTGTGATGTCATCGACATCACACCAACGGCCATTGGCTCTGCTGTGCTGGCCACTTCCTGCCTCGGTAGGGCAAGTTCAAATCTTAGATCCTAAAGCTGACTAGTCCTTGGGAGGGAGATTTGTGAAATGTCACCATCTGAATTTATTATAAACTTACCTGATGATCCTTTGCTTTTAGAAAGATGGAACATGAGCAGAGATAGGTCCATTCTTTACCAGACCTTTCTCCCTCACCTAAAAACACACCTTCTCCTTAAGGAAAATAAGTAAGTTTTGATTATGATTATTTAGAGGATAAGATGAATATTTTTTTTTTTTTCCAAACTGGAGGTAGGGCTGGTGAGCATGACAAAGATACTCCTCCTTGAAAAGAGAGAAGGCAGAGGGCAGCGGGCTGCCCAGAGGATTCCCAGGACTTTTGAGAGACAGGTGATAGGTGAAGAACCGCATGTGGCAAGTGCTTGGACTTTGGAGCCCGGTGGTTAGTCTTGGATTGAATTTGCAAACTTTACTGAAGCAGTAGGCCCTCTCTGGGCAAGTTACTGAACCTTTCTGGGTGTCGCACTCTTTCTCAACAAAATAAAGTCCTACTTCTCACCTACATGGTGTCATGTGGCCTGTAGCGCCCCTGGTTCTCAGTATGCCCTCTGCCAGCCCCCTTCCCTTAGAGCAGCTTACTGTGCCTGAAACGTACCTGCACCCAGCCCTCCTCAGTGCCCTAGGGCATGGGGCTGGCCCATGTTAGACCCCACATGCTTGTGTAGCCTAGTAAAAGGTAAACTGAGGCACAGCGAAATCTTAGCGTTCATTTGAGCAGACAGTGATATGGGATCAGACAGCTCCAAATCCAAAGCCGTTCACAAGCTCCAGCAAGGAAACACACACAGGGCTGGGTGGCTGGAGGAGGTGACAGGGCAGGCTCAGAGGCAGGGTAAAGGACTGTGGGCTCATGGCAGGCCTGTAGTGGCCATATCTGGTCCACCCCCTGGAAAGCCCCCTCCTTGTGGAAATGTAAGTTTATCGGCTGCTTCCTCTGGGCCCAGTTTAAGTTCTGTTTTCAGTGTCAACATTTATAAGAATATTCCAGTGAAGCTTCTCTTAGGTTTGCAAATCAAGCAAGGTTTCAGGCCACTGACGAGGCTTCGCTGGGTTTGCCTGTTCAGGGAGCCTCCAGGCCTGATCTCCATTTTAACTTATCTTAACAAGTCAGACAGTTTAATCCTAGCAAACATTTTTATTTGTGGCCTATAGCAAATAAAGGTGGTAGGTGGAGACAAACCTAACAGGACAATCACTAAAGACAAGCACTGAAGTCACCTAGTTCTTGTCAGCCCAGGAACTTTATCCTATCACAGGGTTCCTTCCAGTGTCACACCAATGTCCTCCCCGGACGTCTTCTCCAGCACCCTCCCTTCTTAAGCCCAGTTACATCATGGCAGTCATGGTGGGTGCTTCACAAAGGCCGACCCTGACATCATATGCTGCCACCCAAAGTGGGAGAGACATCTAGACAGAGACTGTCCACAGAATGCTCGGTGCAGTGCAGAGTGGAACACGGGCACGGACATCTGAGTCCTGTCAGAGCTTTCGGCGCAGGCTTGAAAGTGGCCTTTGCTTCAGGAGGATGCTTAGGGAGATGCAGTGGCACAAATAAGAGAGTCCACTCCAGCAGCTGGGACTGCAGGACCAAGGGCGGAGAAGACAGGACCCAGCATGTGCGGAATGGATGGGAGAGCACCACGGAGCTTCCTGTGTATGGCCACAGCTAGAGGAGGAGGGGGAAGCAACTTGCAGAGAGAGGGTTAAGGAAGGGCTCATTTGCCATGTTGGGGACATCAGAATTCAGACTTTATCCTACTGGCATTTTAGGTCTTGCTCACTGGTGACTTTGTGGAGGACAGGGGTAGACAGGGTAAGGGATGTGGAAGGAGGCAGGGAGGCCAGTGACCAGTTGGGAAAAGCACTGTAATGCTCCCAGTGAGGGGTGCTGGGGACATGCACTGGGGCTGTGGGAATAGAGGATTGACAGGCTGCAGCGGGGGGAATTCAGCTGCCTCCACTTCTCTATAAAGAGCAACTGAGTTTAAAGTGCACCTCTCCATCCAGCCTCCCGCCTCCACCCCCACCCCTGGCTCCATGGCCACCTGACTCATCCAATTAAACCCTTGGGGGTCTTTCATAAGCCTGTGATGACTTTAAACCAAGAAAAGGAGTTGTTTAAAGGTAATTATGGCATATATTTTAGAAGTCGGATGCGATCAGTTCACAGGGAGTTAGAAGAAAACCTGGAGAGGGGTTTGTAGGTCTTAATGAGCCCTTGGTGGTTAGATCCACCAACCATGCTTAATATCCAGACAGTGATGTTCCCACTGGCCTGAGTTGATGAACCTTTAACCATTCGATGACTTAATAGAGAAGGAGTACAGCTTAACATCCAGAAAGGGATCTTCCGTGCACATGCGCTATACCCCCAAATAGAAAATTGCTCTTTGTTGAATATCTGACCTCGAGGGGCCAGAGGACAGGGGAGGAAAATCCTGACCATGTCAAATCAAGCCCAGTACCATCATGTTTTGTAAAAGGATTCAGCATGATGAAGCAATTTATGGAGCCTCTGACTTTAGCCAGGACACCATGGCCACTGTGGTTTGGCTGGTGTTTTAGATTGTTCTTGTCTATCTAAAAACAAGAATGGTTTCAGAAGTGACTACTGTAAGGGCCTGGCCAGCTCCTGCACATCCTGCAGCTTCCACCCTCCAGCTGGCTTCCTCTGACCCCTCATCCTCACTGAACACTCACTCCTGGCTGTGTTACAATACCTGGCAAGAGCTGGGGTCGCCCATCACCTGTCTTCTGTCTAGACTGCAAGGTATTTAGGGCAGGGACTGTTTCCTTATTTAAAATGTGATCTCTTGGAACTGTGAATGGCATAGGTCATGCGTTTGGTAAGTGAGTGAATGAATGGAATCCGGGTTCTGCCATGTGCCAACTCCTGTACTCACTTCCACAATTAGTTCTGTTTGGTTGTCAGTCTTTCTTTGTGTCTTTAGTGGAGCTCTGTGTGTTTATTTGCTTTCAGCTGTGATGGTGTTAGAAGTAGTGAGCCTGTTTGTGAATTGTCTGGATTTCCTGGGTTACACTATTACACTATTTCTGTACTCATGAAACATTTTACTCATGCTCTATATTTGCATCAGTAGTTTACTGTAGAGCACACAGACTGCTTTTACCCACTGCTGGCAAATACACTTGACCCCCAGCGTAGAATCCTTAGAAATGTGTTGGAAGAGAACACAAGGGGGTCAAGATGGTAGCTGTAGGTAGCTGAATTCTACACACAATTTTTTGATTATTTTGCCTGTTGCTTTATTTTTAAATCTGTAAGACCCACTTACAGATTTAGTTTTAAAAAAATACATGGTCTGGGGGAACTTTCCTCATGGGGAAATTATGACCTCAATGAACCTTGGGAAAATTTCCTTATGGTTTTAATTCTTTTCATTGAAAAATTGCTGTGCATTTGTGTGTCTCTGTGTGTAAACTTGCGGGTGCATGTATTTGTACTCTACATGGATGGAGTGTAAAATCAGGAAGCCTTTAAGAAATTGTAATACAGATGGAATTCATATTCCATACAATAGCAGATTCTTCTGCACACACCAAAGCCAGCAGTTGCTACTTTTTAACCAGATCTCTGGAGAATCTAACTGACCAAAACAATGGGAAAATAGTCACTAGCATTGCTGATTGTATATCTTATATACCCTGCTTTGGAAAGAGGATGTTTTTCCCTAAAAACTGGGATTAGAACTTCATACTCCTAAAGGTAGGCAGCTCTGGAATCCTGGATTTTTGCTGGTGATTGAAAGTGGAGTTCCCCTCAGTTGCCAAGATGAGTAGTTCAATTTGAAATCAAAGTTTCTGATACTCCTGGGCTCTTATCACTCACCCAAGGTCTTTCTTTCCAAGCACCCTGAGAATGTGCTGCTCATCTACACAAGCTGTTAAAATAAAAAGCAAACTATCAATATGGGGCCAGTGATTGGCATCTGGTTATCACTCTCCTGAGCCTGGCTCACTTACAAGGCTACTCCAGGCTCATTAAATTTCACAGTTTTCATAGCCACCATCTGTTCACTACAAGGAATTGCCATACCATTCCACGACTCCAGCACATTTTCCATTATGTGCTTTATAAAGTCGACATTATGTGGGCTCTCTTTGGAATCAGCATCCAGGAAAATTACGTTTTATTGTTCTTTAATTATGTTTTTATTCCAAGGGTTTCATTTAGAAGATTCTAGTATGATCGTGTACCATGACTTTCCCAAATTTCTCTTCACAAAGAGAATGACCACACTAGATCATTTCAAGACGGTAATGGTAGTTTGCAGTTGCTAAATGGCTCTTCAAAAACATCAAACAAAAAGCCTTCCACCTCCCTCTAACGTGGCAACTTTTCATTGTCAAAAATTGGAGAATTCACAAATTTTGAGTATTTTTCCTGAGATGATTATTCATGCTTTAAAGAAATCAGAAGAAAGTTCAGTGCTTACTGCTTTTCGAAGAAGTTTCTCGAAAACCCGTAATCATTTATATGCAGCCCTGGCCAGGTTCCTGTGCTCTTGATTCCCTGGTAGATACACAAATTCAGCCTCTCCAAAATTTAATTCACCATTCCCTTTCCAAATGTTCCTTCTTCTGTGAGTGGCACTATAGCCCACTGAGTCAAGTGTCCTAGGGGACGTCTGGCTTGAAGTCAAACACCCCTCCCCCTGATGCAGTACATCTGGCCAATCATGGGTCAGAGGACCCAGTCCTGGATCCTCTTTCATTCTGCTGCAACAGCCTCTCCCCTGGCCTTCCTGCCTCCAGCCCCTCAATCCACCCCTCACTGCAATCAGAAGGATCTTTCTACAATAGAAAGGAACATCGTTTGCAGGCTGGAAGCTCTTGAATGACTACACTCCGGATAAAGCACACACTTCTGCATGTGACTTACACACTCGTCTCTTCTCCAGCCTCAACATTTCCTCCCATCCATTCAAGGTCTTTCAGGCCTCAACTTTGATTCCCTTCCTGTGGGATGCTTCCCTGATTCTGAATCTGGGTTTGGAGCCGTCCTCTGCACCCAGGGCACCCATGGCTTCCTGTAATACAGGACTCACACCCACTGTAGGTGTTGTTTGTATCTCTGTGTGGTCCACTCCACCTAAGTCCTAGGTGACTAGTTCCTGCATTCCTAAACCTATGATAAGCCTGACACTTAATATATGTGTTCTGTAAGTATATACTGAATGAAGACAAGTTCACTTGGGGGGGATGTGAGAAAGTGAGATAAAAGTGTCATTCAACAGATTTTACAGTTGGTTTCCTTAAGTTATATTTGCTAGAATCTGCATGTGAAGCAAAGGCATCATGGCACTTAAAGAGGCCGCCTGTCAGCTTCGACTGTTTGATTTAGTGATCCATTCTTAAGTCCTCGAGCATGAATAGGTGGAAAGCAAACTGAAAAAATTTGCTTCAGAAAAATTTGGGTGCCAGCTCTGGGGGTATCCTTTAGATGGTGAAACTGAACAAGTTGATTTCCTTTTCTGAGACTCAGTTTCCTTCTTCGTTAAAAAGAGGTTATAATGATCCTGAAACACATGCGAGAGATCTTGTGTGAAGGCACCTGATCTGGTGCCAAGCACACAGTAGGTATTCAGGAAGTGTCGATTTCATGTACGGCCATGGATGAGAGCTGAGAGACCATGTTGACCCAACACGTTGATCATGTTGATGGATAGGCTTGTGTCTTTTCATGCATTTGGGTCACTGTGTGTGACAGAACTTACCAAAGTTGTTGTGTTTTACTTACTAAATCCTACCCCTATTTTACTTTAAACACTAATCATACAACTTTAACTGACTTGACCACTCTTTCTCTCTCCCATCAATCTGTTCTGTTTTTCACTCTTTCCTCGTTCCTCAGCCATTCATCCCTTGGTCTCCTGTCCTATGGTCGATACTCAGGGAGTATCACTTATTTTCTTTTTGTCTTTCTTTTGTGTTCCTTTCAGCATAAGAATCTTGAAATAACTTCAAATTTATATTTGTAAAATTGATTTAAGACCGAGGAGGGAAGAAAGAGGTGACAGTTATGACCCTAAACATGTCATTTCAGAGTCATCTCTTTTCTGAAGCGCTGTCGCACTTCCCCCCTTTGTGGCCTTATCACTTTCCCTGGATTTCTGAGACTTCCTTTGTCTGTAAGGTGCCTTTCGGGAGCTTTTTTCTTCTCAGGCTGATTTGATGGCTAACAAAGAGATCTTAAGGACACAGTATAATCGGTGGTAGGAAAACCAGATTCCTTCTCTGCCCTCATGTAGCTCACTTTTCTTTTTAACTTAACTCCTCTCCGTTTAATTAACTCAGCGAACCATCAAAGGTGTGTGGATGGACCTACATTCTCATCCAGTCTCCTGGAAAAGGCAAGGGCCCCAGACTCCAGTGAAAATGAGCGGCTGGCAGAAGGCTGTGATGCTGACGTATACTTGAGAGAACCAGCAAAAGAGTTCCAGAGGCTGATCAGCCGGAACGCCTGGCACCGGGCATCTGCACAGAGGTGCCAGTTCATCCACCGAGCATTCTTTAGCCAGAGTCCTGTTTCTCTCACCTGGCTCTGGCCTGAGTTGCCAGCAGCCATGATTCTGCAGGGTGCCTGCTGGGCTAGGAAACAAGCAGCCACCAGATCCCAGAACAAAAGAGCTGTCTTTGGAGCGCAGCTGCCACTTAGGTACTCTCCTCCCCTTTTCAGAGAGTGGTATTTTCCATTAAAGAAATGGAAGCCTAGTAAAAGGGTTCAGAAAGATGCTCGATGTGTTTTTAGCAATGCTCCAAGCTGACTTATAGCAATATTCTATTATCTATTCATCCCGGGGTGATGGAATATAGAGCAAGACTGGAAGTAATTCTCCAGTACTCAGGTGTCCATGCAGACACGCTGCCCTCTGCAAGCCCATGGGAACTATATTTATTCTGGCTGCTCTTCTAGCAAGGGCACACACAGTGATTACCCCCCACCCCCCACCCCATCCCTGCACCCTTGGCCTTGCTAATTGTGCCTTGCCTCAGAGGAAGACTGGCTTTGCATTTCTAATTGCCTTCCAGTTCTTCTGTAAACACTTAGGTCAGCAAGTTACCATTGTCCCATTTACGATGCATATTGCATACTGATTTTAAGCATCTTCTGTTCCTCCCCAGGTTTTGGTGAATGTCGATGGAAAACACTGTCTCTGCTTTTTTCAACCACAGTTTTGAGAAAAGCATTGTTCTTAGTGTCTAATCTCAGGTGCCTTTCAACATCTCTCCAGAAAACGAAAACAAAAGCCCAGATAAACCAGTTCTACCAACTAACGGAATCTGCAGTATTGTTTAGCTAGACTGATGTTCATTAGTGATATTTTTAATACAGTCATTTGATTGTTTTTTGTGCTGAATTCTGATTTTTTTCATCAATGATTTTAATTGTTGTGGTAGCAAACAATTTCTCACTGTGATTCATTTCTGTTTTCAGTGTTTTCCTTTATTTCAGTGATACAAAAAAACAATGGCTTATTTGCAGGGAAAGGAGCACTATACAGAATCACAGAGAAAAATGAGCTTTTTGATTAACTTTCATGTTCTTGGTTGTTGTGGGAGTTTGTCTCTTTATTTCTGGTGGTGTTACAGTGGCATTCATCCCATCTTGAGGCTGGCAAAAATAATAATTTCTGTCTGTTATGATAACTTGTGTGTATTACTACTTTCTATTTGGAAAAAAAAATTTCTAGAAAAAATATTATGTTCAAGTAAGCTGGTAATCCCATCTCAACGTAGATAACTTTATCTACTAGCTGTATAAGGACCAAGTGATTCTGCCTTCTTTTTTTTTTAACCTTAAGGAATGAAAACCCAGGCTCTATGGATCTGTGATATTAGAGTACATTAGAGTAAGGACCACTAGAGACAGTGAGGTAAAATCATTTTAATCATACTGGCAGTGCAATTTATTACACTGGAAATTGATTTTAGCAAGAAATGTGTCCACAGTTTTCGATCATCAGATTGCTTGGTGGCTGTATTGGGAAGGGAAAAAAAAAAAAAAAACAATTTAGTTGAGGGGATTAATTTGAGTCTGGGCTGTGGTCACAGAGGAATAGATTTTCAATTTTTTTTGAAAGAGATTTATTTATACTACATTATATTGGGGCTTTATTGAGGTGCTTGCTAGAATTTGCATTTCAGAGTTTACTTTCCTAAAGACAGACGACTTAATCATCCAAATTATTCCTTTTCGCAAGAAGGATATGTCCAGAGACATATCATAGGTGATGTGCCTAATAGGAAGCAGTGTGGATCTGTCCACAGGTCACCATGTCCTTGCAAATTTCCCCCAAATCCAGCAGCTTGTCATATGGCAACAATGTGGCCATAAACAGGAATGCATGTGGGCACTCTTGGGAGTGGGAGTCAGTCCATCTCCCAGAGCTTAGGTCTTTGTTGTGTGGCTTTCCCTCAACATTCTTAATCTTTGGCTAATCTGGATTCAGGAGACTTGAAAAAGATTCCTGAGATTCCCCCACTTATGGTTTCATTTGGAAATGAGGAACAATATCCAAGAGCAGATAATCTCAACCATTCAAAATGCCCAGGTCGTACACAGTCCATAAGACCTGCCTTTTCTGGTTCGTGATATGTTGGCTGGAATCCCAGATGTTCTGGGTGTGGATTCTGGCTCCTCTTGTGGGAAGGCAGCTCAACCTGTCAGCCTCAACTTGCGGGCGTGAGTAAAGGAACCTTGATGTTTAAGATTTGGATCAAGCAGGATGCCCTATGTGGAAATGTTTCACAGACATTTAAAGTACTCTGAATGTGTTCTCACACTGAAATCAGGCTGTGTGTTAAGAAAGTTTAAGTCCGGCATTGGTGGACATATTCTCAGACTTTATTCAGCTTTTAGAACAAAGTTTAGTAGATATATTTGTAAGTTTATTCAAATATGAGCACAGTCTTAACTTCAGTTTATTCCATGCTGTATTTTGAGTATCAAACCAAACATATTATATGTGCAGATAACTTAAAAGACACCAATATGAGGATTTCGTTTTGGGGGGGGGTGCTGTGGATTGAACCCAGGACCATATCTGTGCAAAGTACATTCTGTACCACTTAACCACAGCCCCCCCCCTTTTATTTGGCCTTCCTGATTAGGGAAATTCACAGTTATGCTCATAGTCACTTTTCAGTGATCCACAGGTAGATTAATCAAAGAGGCACCTGCCTGAGGCCACTCCACTTTCCATCTTTCTTCCTGACTGTATTTGCTCCTGTTTATTTTTCGATTCACCTCTTACAATGTGGCTTAGCCGGACAAAAGAAAAAGCTTTCTAAACATGTGAAATGAATCTTGTTTTTCTTATTCTATTTCTCCTCAGGGAGGGTTGAAGCAGAGAGATAAGGCCCTGGTAGAAAGACTGGCGTCTGGAATAAATTTTAGGTCAGCCGCCTCCAAGAAGCAGGGGAGCAGCAGAGGGCCTGTGTGGAGGCATACATGAAGCCTGAGACCGCGCAGAAGGAGGTGGGAGTTGCTCACAGTCCTTCTCCATGCTTCTCTTTGAAGAGTCTGGTTTCTTCCCTTCTGTCCATTTGCACGGACACTGACCTCTGTGCTACGTGCCTTGAACAGCTTTCCTCAAAAAGCAACCTCCGAACTGTCACACAGATAAAATGAACAGAGGTTAGGAATTTGCTCACTGATCTGTGAATGTGTTGAATTTACACACCTTTGTACAAGCATTATTTTATATTGCTCTCACTCTCCTGCAGCTTCCACGATGGCAGGAGTTGTCGAATGTCCCCCCGAACCACAGTCAGGGAGCTGGGAGGGGTCTCCAGCATCCTGGGCAGTGCAGCCCGTTCCCAGAGACTTGTGCATCTCATTCACTGTGTCTTCCTTCACACGCCTACAGCAGGGTCTGATGTATTTTGGGTGCCCACTAAATGTTTGCTTCCAAATAGTCAAATGTTCTTCCTTCTCTGATCAGTGGAACACATTCTGAACACATTTCTGAATTTATAGTGTTTAGGAAATCCTGTCTTGGTGGTAATACAAATCAAACCGTTTTTTTTTTTTTTTTTTTTGCAGGGGGTGGGGGGGTGTATCTGTAAGCCCAGTGGCTAGAGAGGGTGAGGCAGAAGGATCACAAGTTCAATGCTAGCCTCAGCAACTTAGTGAGGCCCTGAGGAACTCAGTGAGACCTTGTCTCAAAATAAAACAAAAAGGGCTGAGGATGTAGCTCAGTGGTTAAGTGCCTGTGAGTTTAATACCTGGTACTAAAAAAAAAAAAAAAGAAAAAAAATTAAAAATTAAAAATAAATAATTCTCCCTAATAGATATAGACATTCAGATAAGAAGCCCAGCTATATGAGAAATATTCAGTTAAGAAAAAGAGAAGTTAATGTAATTTCAGGCAAAATATGACATTTTATATGTGTGTATGTATGTTTTTTTAATTTTTTTTTGTGTGTGTGGCAGAACTGGGATTGAACCTAAGTCCTTATACATGCAAGGCAAGGCCATATTCATGTGCCTCAAAAATGTTTTAATTGATGGAGACCTGTCTTCATAACCCAGAGTGGTTATGTTATGTTTCTGTTTTATGACATAGGCTTTTGTGACATCAAATCATCTTTGTCTAAGATGTCATAAATCCATTTACTTATCAAAGTACAGTTTTATCAGTGATTTCATTTGGCACATGTAAAATAATAAAAGTCATTGAAAACATTAAGACAGAGCTATGTTTTTAGTGTTGCAGGCTTTTACTGAATACAGTTCCTGCTAGGGAAGGAAACTTTTTATTATCTTTAGTGGACTGTCTGCACTCACACAGAGCCAGCTCCTGGAATCGTTGTCGAATGCCTTCTCCCGCAGGTCAGCCCCATGCCAAGGAGCCTCCAGGTAGTTTTCAGGCCAATTTTTTTCTTCCTGTTTGAGATGTGCGTTTCCCGCAGGTCAAATTAGACAATGGATTACCAGGTAAATTTATTTCATGTATGAGGGATTCTGGAGGAGAAAATGGGCCAACACATAAATCTGTTTTAAGAGCAGCAAGTGCTTTATCGATCTCCATTTGTTGAAGAAAAGGCTCCCCAGGCCAAGTCCAATCTAAAACAGCAATTAGGTAGGAAGGTCCTTGAAGCAGTAGAAATGGTCAGTCAGCTCTCGAGGGTAGGAACTGATTATGGAATCTTACGGCTGAGCAAGTTAGTTAAAATAGGACTGTCTTTAAAACAGAGTATTTAGTTGGAGAATTTTCCTCTACATCCAGCCACATCAGAAGTCTGGACTTTCTTGGGCACAAATTTTACTCATGGCCTATTTCTGTTTGATTTTTCTAGTAGCCTCAAGCCAGCGATTTCCAGTCTGCAGATTCTTCTGGGCAGTTGAAACCATGGGGTCCACATACAAAGACAGAGTGGATGCTTTCATGTTTACTCCGTTTATTCCTATTGCTGAGTGTTTTATCAATAGAGTGTTGTGGAACCACTGGAGCAAAATCTGGAGGTGGTGATGTGGAGGGCAGAAGCTACCCAGGGTCCCCCAGACAAGATCAGCAAGGAGAGTCTTCAGGGTCAGCATGAAGATTCAGGGCATCTGTGGGGCTCTAGGCCCACAAGCTTTCCTGCCCTTTTGCGGAGCTGGCACCTGAGTGCACTCTGGGCCTGAGCACTAGGTTGCTAGGATTTTTCTGAAGGGAAATATTTGGTCTGGGTCTGGTTTTAGACAACATATGAAGAATTTAGGCCAGTGTTACAGGAGGATCATATTATATACCAAAGGGACTATAAGGTAGAGAGAAAGAATTGAAGACTGGAGAAGAATCCAAGTAGGACTGGAAAGCTGGTTGACATCAGTTTGTAATAGTTAAAAAGTATTTGTGAGATATTAGGAAGCAGATATTATACTGACTATTTATGCACATCACCTTGTTTAGTTTCCTTCCTGCGATAATTCTATACTATAATCATTATTTCTGTGGTCCTCCTTACCTGCTAGGGAAGCATTTCAAGAACCCCAGTGGATGCCTGAGACCAAATATTCAAGCACCGTACTACCCACAATAGTCAATCTGATACCTGAGACAGTTACTAAGTGATTTAACAGGTAGGTAGCATATACAGAGTGGATACACTGGAAAAGTGATGAATCGTGTCCTGGAAAGAACAGGGCAGGAAAGCACAAGATGTTATCTCATTACTCAAAAGGGTAGGTGACTTAAAACTAACAAATTGTTTATTTTTAGAATTTTCCATTTAATGTTTTTGAACCATAGTTGATCACAGATAAAACAGAAACAATGAAAAGCAAAAACTGCCGTTTTTGTATAATGTACTTCAGTTGTCTGAGGGTTTTTTCTCCCCTATTGTTTTCTCAGAATCTGACAGAGAATAAGTACTTATACTTTTGTTGAATGAATCCTTATATTGTAGATAGGGAAATCAATATCAAGTAATGTGCACAAGACCATGGATCAATTAGGTAACCCTGCTGTTTGCTATTGGCCATGATTCAGATAATGACAAGTAATCCGGTATCTTAGGGTCCAAGAGCTGCTAGTGCTGCTGTTCCCACGCCCCCATAATGTCTTTTTAAATGAATTAAAATTTTCTTTTCTTTCCCTTTTTTCTTCTCTTATAAAATTCTGTGGAGAATTTGAGTTAAATTCCTGATGCCGGGGAAAATGGTAAGGCCCAGAAATTCACACCTGAAATTGTCATCAAGTGTGGGACTCTTGATCCTACAGAGCACAGGAATTGTGGTGATGGTTGACAGTATAGGTAAAGAACTAAAAGCAAATCAGGAGCTGAGAAATCCTGGAGTCAAATCACTTCTCACTTGTCCCTCCTGTCTACTTTCTTTCTGTTCAACTGCTTCTCTCTACTGCATGCATTGCTGGCCTGATAGGTTTCCAATCTGTAAATTCTTCTGGGAGGTTGCAATTTGTAGAATCTTATGGGTATGAAAGTTATTTTCCTCATGGAAAATATTAGATGAACCAAAATTGCATCATTTGAAGAGCAATGATTGGCATCCAAGCATACATATGTATATACATATCTTAAAATTGTGTCCCTCAATCCTCTGCCAAGATAGCAAAATAGTGTTGTAGCTTATCCAGTAGGGAGCCTGAGTGACATGCCTGGGCTTCAATGACAGCTGGAGATGGGACACTTTGCCTTGTGCTAATGGCAGGACAGGTGCATCTCTGTGGGAGTCTTACCTGTGAACTGAGGGTTATGCACAGACACTAAGGTAGCACGGCTGCCTGCATAGAACTTTTTCAAAACCACCATTATGAGGCAACTACCAAAAAAAGGGAATGTTGTTAAGGACCCTGACTCCATTCAGGATGGACTAAGGAACTCTCCAGACGTAGACAGACCATTCTACCTCAAAATAATGGGTTTGCGGCTGCAGCCATGCAGAGCCGGATTTCCCAGTTGAGGAACAAGGCAGTAATAGAACTCTGCTGGAGGTGATCCGTTTCAAGAACCAGAGAAGACTCCCAGGTTTTCCTTCTCCTTCCTGGCCCTCATTTTGCACTGGGATGTGTAAGGGAGATGCGAAACGAATGACTGCGTGTTCTAATGGGGGATTTTACAGGTACGACCACAGTGGCTTCTCTATAGCTTACGGTGATTTTAAAGTCTCTCTCTCTCTTCTTGCTTCATGGATCACGCTTCTAGTGAGGTTTGCAACAGAATATAACCTAACAAATTGGGAGCTGTTATTTTGGAGAAATTCTGTAGACAAATGACTTGTTATTTAATATGTATAGAATTTTGACTACATAAGGTTAATTTTGCATAGGTGTGTGCATGCAGTTATGAATGTGTAGACATAAACACTTCTGTGGATATGTGTTTATAGTGAAGTGTAAACTTTCTCAAGTAAAATAAATAATAAACTTAACTGGAATTAATAAACTAAATTGGTCATTAGAGAATTAGGTGCTTCTGGGAAAGGGTAGTTCAATATCATGACCCTGTAGCAGGAAGTTGTTTTCTGAGTTATATGTGTTCTTTGTAGATGACTTTTCAGGATTCCTCCCTTCTGCTTGAATTAAAAACAGCACAGGGCTGGGGATGTGGCTCAAGAGGTAGCGCGTTCGCCTGGCATGCGTGCGGCTCGGGTTCGATCCTCAGCACCACATACAAACAAAGATGTTGTGTCTGCTGAAAAACTAAAAAATAAATAAAATTCTCTCTCTCTCTCTCTAAAAGAAAACCCCAAAAAACCAAACAGCACAAATACAATGAGAACATTTCTTAAGACCTTGTGAGCACAAGGAAATTAACCTTAGCACTTCTGGGTTTTTAAGGTTGGGAAAGATTAGAGCAGGTCTCTTATGCAATAGTAAGTTCTGGGTTATCAATTGTCTGAGCTACTGATGCTCAGTTACTAGGTAACACAGAAGGTGTTGAAATTCATTTGGGTGATTATATTTTCTCACGGTGTGTTTCTGATGTTTTCCAGTTAACTTGCATTTCAAATAAATTCAGGTTCAGACCAGAACTGCCATTATCATCATATTATTTGTCATTGTTCTGGACATTCTGGCCAATGGAGTGCAATGTAAACCAAAATGAAGTGTAATTGTTGGAAAGAAAAGAAACAACCTCTATGGAATACACTTCATTAATACAATAAAAATAGAGCATAAATCTCTATGGAAACTAAAGAGCCAGATAAATTGAACAGGTCGTTTTCTAAGGAAGAAATAAGGTTGCCTGTAAACATATGAAGAGGTATAATCTCACGAGCAACCAAAAATAATAGGATAACATTTTTTTTTTTACCTGTTAAATTGGCAAAGGTGGTAAAAATGGAGATTGCCATTGTTGAAAACAGCTGGTATGTAGACAGAGTCTTGTACATAATTGTTGGGAACAAAAAGGGCAAAGTGTTTTTGAAACGCAATTTAATATACATGAAAATCTTAAAACTGCTCTTATTCATTGCTACTCCAGCTCTGCTTCTAGGAATTTACTATAGGCAGAATCTCCTTCTTTTGCATTGCTAATCCCCTGGGAATCTGATGAAAGTAATGAATCCTCTCTTGGAAAAATGCAAATGTACAATTGAGCTTGCATTGAATTTCTTGGGTGGCGTGGTGATTGCCAAATCCCAGCAAAACGACGGTATCTTACACTGCAATACTATTACTTGCACATAACGCCCAAATACCATTACTTTAAAAATTGGAAGGAATTCATAACACAAAATCTGTGAAACTTCATTTCATTAATAAAATAAAAATAGAGCATCAAGTAGAATTTTACACTTAGAAAATCTCAAGAAATGAAGCGCACATTATGGTTTACTGTGCATCCTTAGTCACTGTTGTGTGCCTTGCCCTTGGGCTCCACCCCGTGTCTCAGCCCCTTCTCCCCACAGTTAGCTCTCCTGAGAAGGAGAGGTGTTGGCTAGAGCATAAAACATGAAATGGATGCCAGCCCCAACAAGATTTCAGTGCCCCTTTGCAAAAGACCTGCTCCTTCCAGAGTGTCCACGCAGCCTGGCCAGGTGCCCGGCTGATGCCCAACCCCTCTCCTCTCCTCTCCTCTCCTCTCCTCCCTCCTCTCCCCACCTCTCCCCTCCTCTCTGGGGTGTGTGGGACCAGGTTGTGAGGGAGCATGGGGTAAACAGGGTCCAGACCTGCTGCAGGTGCAGCTCCCGAAGAGGCTTTTGGTTCAGCAAGTGTCCACGAACCTGGTCAATTTAGATGTTTTGAGTGAGGGCAAATCCTGAGATCCTGTCCCATGCTACTCCAACTCACTTACTTACCCCCAACAGGAGCCTGTCTTGGAGTTATAAAATAGCCCCTGGATGATGGGCAGAATATATCAAGAAGCAACCTGCTGCTATGGGGCTCAGCCTGAAAAGCAAAACTGGGTTCAGTGACATTATAAGGGGGCATTTTTTGTTTGTTTGTTTGTTTTTAATATCCTCACCCTTACTCTGCATGGTCTAGTGCTTTGCTTTTTTTCTCTTGTGTTTGTACCATCTCTGATTGACATCTTGCACCAAGATGTAGAACAGAGTCTTTAAGCCAAACCATTCAAAATCTCTGGGACCTTGAGCCAGCAGGGAGAGTTTCTGAATGTAGATTCCATTTCAATTCTGAGAGATTTATGAGAGGTGGTTAAGAGCTTTGATCCTAGCCTTCCTGTGTGTCCTCAGATAAGTGACTTAACCTCTCTGTGCCTCAGTTCCTCCTTTGTAAATTGGTGATGAAAACAGTAATTAGCTCACAGGGTTACTGGAAAGGTTTAATGAGTCCATACCTTAGGAACATAAATCAGTGCCAATAACTCACACCTACTAAATGTTGGCTGTTGTCATTATTTTAAGATTTTGGATGATACTCATAAAATAATTAGAAGTTTTAATAAGTTTTGTTATAATTTAATTTAAATTTCATTTTGTTGTTATTCCTTTCTTCTAACTAGATCATGACTTATTGTGGTATTGGCTTCCGGTGGAGAGAGTTATATTCAGCTTTGTTTGATCTGTTTGTGGAGCCAGTGGGTCCTCTCTCTACGGCTGAACTGGACTTCCTGTCCAGACCTTTTGGCTTGTTTGGGTTTCTTTTGCTGGAAGAGAGTGAGGGCCAGATGGGAGATCCACTTTGAGAAACTGGACCACTCTCAACGCAATAATGTAGTCGTGTCGGCTGGAGAGACCAAACGCAGCCTTTCCCCAGCTCCAGTCTTACCCTGCGTGGCTCTGGAAGCCCCAGGGTTAAACAGGAGCTGTGCCCTTGGCATGCATGTGGGGTTACCTGCAGTGACACCCAGAGCTGTGTGATAAGCAAGTGACAACCAGGACTGGGAAGGAACAACTCAGTGATGCCACCAGTGACCTCAGATCAGGACCGTAGGGGCTCTTCCTTGGGGACACCCCTGAAGTCACGGGTAGTCTCTTACTGGGAGCTAGTTTGCAGCTGCCAAGATGACAGGTGATCTTGCACACTACTTGGGTGTGAAGAAGCTGGGAGATTATGACTTTTACAACCACAGCCCAGGACAGGGGCTAGAGAGTGAAGTTCCCGCAGAGTCCAGAGTGGGTGGGTGCCGGACTGCAGGTCAGAGGGTTGAAATGGGTGGGATTTCCTGTGCCTCTGGAAATCAAGATACTATCTTCAAATGGTGATGTTTTGTGTAGACCAAACTCTAACAGAGGGATCCAACGTTTTCTTGAGTGACCATGTTTGGATTTCTCTTCAAATTTAGGCTTCTAGTTTGAAGAATTGAAATATCATCTGTTTGTTTTAGAAGATTGAGTGCAGGTAGTTTTTCATTATCTAGGGCTTAAGTTTTTATTTCATACATTTTCTAAAATCAAAGTGTGCAAAGAAAAGAAATTAAGATCTGCTCCCTGTAAGATGTAGCCATATCTATTCATTTCCCCCAGTTTATGCTTCTATACAACGAAAACTCAAGGCACAGGTTCTTGTGCTGCAAAGTGCATTTCTATCTCCCCCACCACACACGCGGACACGCATACACCCGTCATTTAGGAGTGCTAAAGTCTCAGCATTCATTAAAATAGCAAGAACGGAATTTTGGAGGAAAAGAATGTTGGGGATGCAGTGATGTGTGACTTTGGTGGATTAGGACAAAGGTTTGATTAGTGAGAAAACGGGGTGTTCGTTCCGTCTGCTTGTTTGTGTTTGAACTGTCGGTCACAGATGAGATATTGCTATTGTGGTGTGATCCTGGTCGAGTTAGTGAGTTCTGGGCTGGAGTATGTGAGGCCCTCTGAGAGCATTGTGTCCCCTTTAGCCCCTGGTTGAATTGCTACCCGTGGAAAGACTGGCCAGAGGTGAGCAGCATCAAGTGTGATTTGGGCTGCCTGGGCACGAGGCAGGCAGCAGAGGCCTTCCTGTCTCAGAAGGGTCCCCATCTGTCGCAGCCAATTCTGTGATCACAAGCTCAAAGCCATAAGGTGACATGCAGGGGCTGGCTGCTCGTGACACTATGGAGACTGACTGAGAAGACTATGGGAGAGAGTCCGGGAGGCAAGGCCCCTTGGCTTGAGATGGTGCTGTTTAACTGCAGCCTCCTGCTGGGCTCCTGGAGCTCATCCTTGCTGTTAGAGGAAGGAAGGTTCCGGTCCGTGCACGCCCACCCTCAGCTCCCAGCCCCACCTGTCTTCTCCTTGGATAGTGCATCCAAGGTGGCTCTCACTTACTGGCTTCCGGGCAAGTTCTCAGGTTTTGTGCAAAGCACAACAGGACATCACTATCGCCTGTGTCCTGGAAACCTGGCAGTCGGGAGACCTGGAATCAATCCACAGAATCCCTGAAACAGAGACATCTGCAGCCACTAACTTTTCTGCCCACCCCCCCCCCTTTTCTCTAACCAATCAGTAAGAAAAACTAATTTGGAAAGATTATTAAATACTAGGTTGGCTGCATTTCAGGTTTCAATGACATCTTTATTTTATTAGGAGAGCAGTCATTTGATTAATTGAAATTGTTATCAGTAGTCAATTATTATTTATTCATTCATCATTACAAAGGGAGCAACATCAAAGAGGAAAATAAACTCTTCATCAGGAAACTAGCCTGAAAGTTAAGAGATTTGAAAAGTACCATGTTGTTACGCTGTTCAAATGTTGGAGGTTAAGGAGGATCAATTCATTTTTTAGATTAGTGTTTTTAAGCTTATTTTTAGTGCATGATAGATAGACACAACATTTTGACATATTCTTAAATGCATTTAACATAACTTTCTCCATTTCAGTCTCCAAAACTACCCCCTTCCCTCCTTGGATTCCCCTTCCTCTACTCTATTGGTCTCCATCTATGTTTTTTTCTTTAGAATTAATTTATTTCCTATCCACTTAATGTTTATTGGGCGTGAGCAGTGCGTGTTCTGCTGTTGGTGTGATTTAGACCTCTGCAGTCTAGCTTACACTCTGATACGGGCTGTGATTATGAATTCTTAGACATTTATGCCCCAGGCAGACTACAGGAGACTTGCAAGAAGCAGAAAGAAAGATCCCTGGGGATTGGTGCAGAGGGAGGCTACTTCCTGTGCCAGGCTGTGCTGGCCTGTGCCCTGGGAACTGAGGAGCTCAGAGGTTTATTGTCTTTATTTTCCCAAAACCAAATTGGTGGTGCAAGGAAGTCGAGTCTGACTTTCTCATCTGCTCTCTTTGAGGATTTCATATGTTAGATCCAGTAGAGAATCACTATTAAAATTGTTTCAGAGCTGACAAGAAGGGAGGGATGTTTGGGGCTGTCTCTAAAGTCAGATGGAGAGGGCAGAGCGAGGGGGGATTTACTGGGGCTGAGCAGGTGGAGCGGCAGTGACAGATCCCACCCTTCTCTTGGTGGGTGCATCGAATCAAAACCGACTCAGTCAGTGACAGTTGTGCTCTTGAAGGACCTTGTGTTGACCTTGAGGTCCTTGAAAATCTGATCCAATCAAACACCTTGTCATCCTTGTGGTCAGGTGGTGGGGAGAGGGTGAGACCACACAGGCACACACAGAATATTGGGAAACCTCAGTCAGAATAAAGTCAGGATGCAAAGAGGCCTAAGGGAAATCTAGAAAATGTACAGAGACACGTTCACCTTCATAAAGAGACATTTCCAACACCATGCACATAGAGTTCTTTTTAAGAAGGGATCTGCTTTCCTGCCTGCCATCATAAGCCATGTTTTCTATATCCTTGCTTTACATGGATGCAGTCTTAAAATAGGGAAGAGGCCCGAGAATCAGATAACCACCTTTTCAAGGTCTTCAGGGTGGGTGCTGGGTGTTTTCCTTGCTCTTCCTTCTGATGTCAGTCAGTCACAGTCTGCACCTTGCAGTGCGGGGCCACGCTTGCTGCTCACCGGGGCTGATGGCCCTGTGGCTGGCCAGTCACAGCTCCTGGCTCATGCTGTGTGAAGCAGAGAGAAGCAATTCTGAAGCTGTCTGGCAGCTGCTGATGCACACTTTGCCCTGCCTGCTGGCTCATAAGTAATGTGCTACTGTAGCCTAAAATAAGAAAACAAGATCACTCTCCGAACCACCGAGCAGGTGCTTCTTGAGGGATAATGTGGCAGCTTCTTCTTTCCCTTAATCCATCATACCTGGAAGCCTCTGCTCCGGGGAGGATGCAGCCCCACCACAAATAAAGGCCCTTGCTGAAGTGATCTCAGAACATCCCGGAAGTCCCCTGGGTTCCTTGTTTTCCAAACATTCTAGAGGAGAAAGCTTGTTTTTATCTTCTCTTAAGAATACCTTCCTCAGCAGTGACTTTAACCAGATGTCCTTCAAAGCTACAATGCAGAAAAGCCTGTGTATTTTCAGTACGCACTTCTGTATTTCTCAATAGCTGACATCACTCTTTCTTACAAAGAATGTTTTATAATGTGATAGTTCTAATATGGAGACCAAAGAGTAAAAATATTATTGTGTTGTCAATATTTCCTTGGTCCAGCTCAGTAGATGATAGCAGGAAAACTGTGGTTCCAGATGGTTTTAAGAATATAAGACAGTGAGGCTGATCATTCAAAGTAATTTCACCTTAGGAGTTAGGCTCTACTTCGTAAACAGGAAGTGGAATATGGCATTGAAAGGTTGTGATTGATTTCAGATATTATTGCAAAAAGTATTCCTTAATAAGAACTGCTATTTTGGCATGTAGAACATAATTTGGCTTGTTGTATTTCCATTGAGATCCCTGGACAGACACACACACACACACACACACACACACACACACACACACACACATGAACCAGAACAGTTAGAATAGAATTTGTCACATCAAAAAAATAGATATATCCAATCAGCACGAGGAGGTGGATTTAGACCACCAACAGGTATTTGGCTGGATGTCTCTTAAAATTTAATTGACCGTTCAGGATATGAATGAACATGGCTTAGTCAACAGCATATGCTCATAAAAATCTTTTTATTTTCCATTTGAATTAGCGTGAATCCAGGAGTAAATGTCTTCATTGATCTTCTTTATAACTTTTAATTATGAAACAATTTCAGACACAAAAATGATGAAATGTTATTATGAAATGTTTCTATATATACTCTTTGCCCTTATTTCCCAAATATTTATTTACTTTATCATTTATATTGTTTGTCTCTATCTCTTCCTCTTTGACTCATTCTCTCTCTCTCTCTCTCTCTCTCTCTCTCTGTCTCACACACACACACACAACACACACACACACACACACACACATGCATTCTTTACTATTTTCAGTGTTTCACAGCAAATTGGAGTTGATATCATAACATGGTTTGTAGAAACTAGATATTCCTT
This sequence comes from Urocitellus parryii, assembly GCF_045843805.1. Taxonomy (NCBI): domain Eukaryota; kingdom Metazoa; phylum Chordata; class Mammalia; order Rodentia; family Sciuridae; genus Urocitellus; species Urocitellus parryii. Next base: position 274,443,151 of record NC_135531.1, on the reverse strand, counting down.
TAACCACAGAACAATGATTGTTTTAGACAGCTTTTTTGCTGCTATCACTAAAGGACCTGACCAGAACAATTTAGTGGAGGAAAAATTTCATTTATTTAGGGGCTCACAGTTTCAGAAGTCTCAATTCATAGACATAATTTCATTCTTCTTTATGGCTGAGTAATAACCCATTGTGTATATATACCACATTTTCTTTATTCATTCATCTGTTGAAGGGCACCTACGTTGGTTTCATAGCTTAGCTATTGTGAATGGAGCTGCTGTGAACATTGATGTGGCTGTGTCACCGTAGTATGTAGATTTTAAGTCTTTGTGTATAAACTGAGAAGGGGGATAACTGGGTCAATTGGTGATTCCATTCAAGTTTTCTGAGGAATCCAGAATTTGGGGGAAATGGTTCATTCATACATTGCTGGTGGGACTGCAAATTGGTGCAACCACTCTGGAAAGCAGTACGGAGGTTCCTCAAATTGTGATTTTCTAATCTTATCCTCACTTTTACTGATATTAGTTTGTATTCTATTATATTTCTTTGTCTTCCATTAATTTATTCATTTATCTACATCAGCATTGACTCATGGATTCTTATTATGTGAGTTGTGAGTGTTACTATTATATTTAATTTTAATGGTCACATTTCCTCCAGCTTGGCCACCAGGAGCCCCCTCCTGCCGGCTGTATCCTTTGGACCTGTTCCTGTCTGTTTTAGTATGCTCCTATTTTCTGACACAGTGTGTCGTTCCAGTATCATCTCAACTGTTCATGACCCAGCCCTGGACTCTGCTATGTTCATGGAGGACTGGTTCCTTTCGGTGGAGAATGATATTTAGAAACCAGTGTCTCAGTTTCAGTGTGTTTATTGCTACTGGCATAGAAATGTTCACAGGGTGCTGGGCACAGCTAACAAATATCAGTCTGCATGTTTGTGTGTGCACATAAACCCTCCTGTGTACTGATACCCATGTGCACCTGTCTACGTATACTGAAAGTCATGGACTAGTTTCAATTTCTCCAACTAGACTCTAATGTCACAAGGTTCTTTCTAGCCTTCCTTCTGCCTTTCTAGGTTTTTAACTTCCTCCTTTCAGGGTGCAGGGTTAGAAACCCAGTTCTCAACATTACAATATAGTTACTTTTTACTCCATTAGTACACATGAGGTCAATTCAAAGTTGCAAATATACACCACTTGAAGAAAACAAGCTTTGTAAGTGAAATTCAGTATTGGTTTATAGTTTTTCTTTCTTTAGCCTTATAATGTGTTCTCTAAATACTATGTTAAAGCCTTAGTTGAGTTTGTTTTTTTCCTCCCTTTATGGTAGTTATATATATATTTTTAAATTCACAATGCAGGCAGATTTACACACTTTTGCTTTCATTTCATTTGAATTTTTCCTCCTCTCTCTCTTAATTATATTAATTTTGTTTTTCATGATTCTAAAAGTCACAGCTATAGAAAAAGATACATTTAAAAAGTATCTCTTCTCTATCATTTCAGCCCCATTCCTATCCATACCCTGGGGTAACTGTCTCTTTTCTCTTTACATGCTTCTTTTTTCAAAAATAAACAAATTAATAAAAATATATTCCTTTATTTCCTCTCCTTGCTTGTAGAAAACAGTCATTTTTTAACTTTTTTATGGCATAATAATATACCCTGGAAATAAATTATTCCCTATGAATACATAAACTCTTACAACTCTTCTTCATTTCATATTCTCTCTCTCTCTCTCTCTCTCTCTCTCTCTCCAGATGTGTTAAAAGATATACTGAAATCTATTTAACCATTTCTTTTATATAAGCATTTAGGCTTTTCTATAATTTTATAATTACAATCAACGCTTCAGTGTCTGAACTTGTGACTATATATTTTTTTGTTGATAGGGGTGTCTTTGAATTCCCAGGCATGAAATTGTGGAGTCAACAGGCATGCACAGTTTTATTATATATTGACAATTCCCTTCAAAATGTGTTGTTCCAATTTTCAGCCTAACCAGCAATGCCTGAGAAAGCTTCCCCACAGTTTTGACAACACACGGTGTGTCGTATTTCTAAATTTGCATTAGTCTGATAGGTCAGAAAAGGCATCTCAATGTGGCCTTAATTTGCATTTCTCTAATCTTGAGCAGATATTTAAAATAAAAATCTATCAAACAAGTTGTCGCAGAATGGCATCACTGCAAGTTTACGCCCAAAAGTCTTTTATATATCACCTTATGAGATTACAAAAGAATTGGATATTCAACTGAGACATCTCATCCTGTCCCAGCTTTAGTATTAATTTCAAGGACATAAATAATCAGAAAGTACATGCAAAACTGGGTGAGCTCTAGGGCTGTCAGCATCTTGATCTCTTTTGCAGCATCTCACATGATCTGGGCCAGATTTGCACAGAAATACCTTTTATTGTTTATAGCTGTGCAACTTGTGTGGAGGAGAACTCTCTGAATCTTGGAATGTTTACGCTTAGTTACATAGTTTGTGAGATATTTTCCTGGAAGCCCTGTGACATAAATCCACAGATTTCAGGTATGTTTACCACATCAATTTTCAGCAAACAGGCACATCCTGCAGAGAGAATGCCTTAGATAAGTCTTGGTCTGCTAGCAGACAGCAGGAGGTCTATCATTAACAAGTGCACTAGGAGATCCAACTAGGTCATTTATTTCTCTTCTTGGGTCCTATCTCCACCCCATAAAGAAGAGAATAGATTTCAGTCCAGCGTATAACCTTGAGAATGGATTCTTTTTCACTGAACATAGTCTTGGAAGATTCAACCAAGTTGTGAAGGTATTGAAAGTCCATTCCTTCTCATTGCTGATGTGTGTCTCATGGCATGGGTGGACCACCGTCTGCTCAGCCGTTCACCTGTTGAAAGGCAGCTGGACTATGCCCAGCTTTGGGGCATCTCAGGTAAAGCCGTTGGGAACATTCCTGTCAAGGTGGGTGTCTGGACCTCTCTGTTTTGCCCTGGAACACATGCAGCTCCTCAGCCTCCCTCTCCTTCTCCTGCTTCTAACCTCCCACTGGCCGCCTAGTAAGGGCTCTGGACTTGCGGCCAATAGATCTGTACATGTATTTTATTACCTCCAACCAAATGTTGTCTCCACGTTACTCTTTCTAAACGTTTGGTACCTTCTGTGGTTCATTCCTCATGAGTTGTGTGCTAAGGAAAATGAACTGATAAAATGCCACAAGGATGAAAATTGGTGGCATTTTTCACCCGCCACAGTGCTTGTCCCTTGAACCCATTCGTCAGGATAACTCTCAGGCAGTGCGCTTCATCGTGATTCATCACGTAGAGAGTTTTCTCATGGTGGACATTTGAGGGCCCAGAGCACTCTGCTGCATTGCTGTCCATTTTCAGTGTATTCTAATGATGAGAAAGCAGAGGGGGAGGTAGGAGACTTGTCATGGAATAAATAAATCGCTCTTCTGCCACGGGGTGGAGGAGCACCAGGTTTGACCATCCTCAGGTCAGCTCAGCATAAGGGACCGGATGAGAGAATGTGGGTTTCAATCTGGTGTCATTTTTATTAAGTGACTTTGTCTTCAGGGGCTCACTTCAATGCCTTCTAGATAAATTGCTTCTGTCTTTGACAGTGACAATGACAATATTTCCAGGCTTCACACTTCCAAGAGATAATTGACAGGACAAATTGCACAGTGGAATTCCCTGATGACTACAAGACAGGATGCAAAATCTCAAGTCACTCTGCATCTCTGGTACCAGTTATAATATGGCTAACAGAAATAGATCTGTCACTTAAATACCTAATGGTGAGACACATACCATGTTAACCAACAGCTAAAGTGGTGTACATCTCTTTATTAAAGTGAAGAAATAGTACTTAATTATTCCCAAATATTGGTTCTCAATAGACTTAATTTTTTATTCCTGTGATATACATTTACATAATAAAAATAATAATAGACCTCCTAGTAGTTTTCCACTAATAAATTTTTAGAGTCCATCCACACACACCCCATGCAAATACTTGAGGGAAAATGCCAAGCAAACAAACATCATTTTCAATATTCAAGATCTTTAAAAAGTTAATAAATTAATTCATATTGACAAAGGTATGTGTGCTCTACTGCCAGAATTGTTGACATTCAAAACAGAGTCCTGGCCAAGTAGTGGTAACCATTTGTCCTCATCTGGGCATAGCCACGGGACAGTAGGGTCCATGCCCTAGTAAAGCCGAAGGGGATATGCCAAAAACCAGACCTCAAAATGGGATCCAAAACTCAGTCTGGAGGAAAAAAAAAACAACATCAATTTTCAATCCAAGGTCATCTGACCATCCCCAAGATGACCCACAGAAGGCTTCAGGGCTATTGCAGTTAGAGATGATGCCCAGGTCTGCTCCAAGCTGAGGCTGGCCTCTCAGTCGACTTGTTGAAGCTCCTGAGGGCCTTTTTAGAGGGAGGTGCCAAGTCCTGCTGCACACACATCAGGCTCCAGAGCAATCCCTTATCACATGTTAACTTGGTATGTTGGCACATGATTCACAAGGAGTGGGGGCAGCACACTAGCACATATAATATTTGCCCTTGGGAATCATTCTGCAAAGTAGAGATTGTTTGCTTTGTAAAACACCATTTCAGAGTTCTTTAGGAAGATGATATCTCCCACGTTCAATTATTAATGCTGGTAGCATAATTTAAATCCCTGGGCTATGCAAACACATCTCAGGTTAAGGACAGTTTAATTGCCTCTGACTCCAAACCCCTGTTAAAATGTTTAACAAGCCCTGGTGGAGTGTCTGCCACCTTTCTATGTCCCTGTCCAGGCCTTGGTCTCATTGTAGATACTTGAAGAAATGGCCATAGAAAAGATAAATCATATAAGAATGAAAGATAACAAAGAGGGAATTGAAGGAGTAGAAAAGTCCTTGGCCTTGGGCTGGAGGACTTAAGCTCTCTGTCTTGCTGTTTCAGAGACCAGCAGAGTGATTGGGACAAGTGTCCCCAAATCTTCAGGCATTAGAATCATGGTCTCTGCAACAAAGGAGTCGGTGTCAGGTTGGTAAGGATGACCCCATGCACTTCTAAAAATCTCACGTGCTGGTGACACACTCCAGACTCATCAGGAGTGTGTGGCAGTATAATGTTCAGTACTTTGAGTCTAAACCCTAAGAAAACTTGCCAATCAGCCCTCCAAAGAAAGACAGATGAGACCAGAGAAAATTGGAGTAGATGCTGGGTAGCCTAAAAACTCAAGATTTTTATGACAAAAACAAAGTGGTTTGATGTGCCAGAGTGGAGCCCCAGGTGTGTCAGCTGAGTCCCAGGGCCCATGCGCCCGCCAGCCAGCAGGGTTGAATGTGCAGTCTCTGATGGCATTCTCACTGCCAGCCTATTTCATTTGGGAGAGTAAGCTGCCGTGTGTCTTCTGCCTTCCCGGCTCTCACCATGGTCTTCAGTGCACCTGTCCAAAGCCCTCAGCCACCTGGTCTACCCCAGCCTTGTTTCAGGGAGCCAATGACAGTGAATGTGGAGATTAACGAGGCTTCATGGCCAGAGCAAGGAACAGATTCTTTAATAGGGATCTTTCCTTCCAGCTGAGCATGTGAGGAGAAAGGTCTTTAAAGACCCAAGAGAAGCTATCTAGGTTTGTTGAAGGTGCTTACGGAGCTATTTGCATGCCCTTCTCTTATATTGGATTTGTAACTGTAGAGGTCAGCGTTGCCTGGGTGCCGGGCAGTGCTTTCTCCAGTAGGGAAAGAGTTTTATCAGTTTTGTTCCCTATAATTTGCCTGTTCCTGGTGGGTACTCAGGGAACATTTCCCAAATGACTGACTGCATACTGAAACAGCTGAGCTGCCAGCCCAAAGCTTATGGCTTCCGTTTGTCCCTTTCAGCCAAATTCCTTCCTTTTGGGGAAACTTAAGTCTTGTATTAAGACTTTCAAGTGATTGGATAAGACCCACCCACATTATGAGAATTAATTTCCTTTATTCAAATACTTCTTATGTAAATGTTGATTACATCTAAAAAATATCTTGTTTCTTGGAGGTTGTTGTAAGTAGGTTTGGGATAGAGCCATTATCCCCTGTGAATCAATTTTCAAAGCCCCTCCATGAAAGCATGGCTTGAATAGTTACCCACCCAGTGACTGTGCATTGGATTTGGGGTGACAAATCCTTCCAAGCAGAGCATGAGAAGAGTGTCATCAGCTCCTCCACTGAGGTGCAGATGACAGCTACATTGCTGTCGCTTGTGAAGCGAGAACCCAACCAAGGGAGCCAAATGTTACGCTCAGAAATACATCAGGAAAGCAAGGATTGTAAGTTGAGTTTTTCATTCATTTTTCCCCTCCCATCAAAGAAGGGGTTAATTTCAAGAGTAGTTCATGATTTCAGCATGTTTTTATTAGTTATGTCTCCAGAGACACAGAACCAATGGGGTGTTCATAGAGGTGGTGAGTGGGGAGTGGAATATAGAGACACACACAGAGAGAAGTATTTTAACAAATTATTAAGGGATTGGCTCATGCAGTTGCAGTTCTCAAGTTCAAGAATCTTGCAGACAGGAGACCTGGGGAAGAGTTGATGTTGCAGTCTTGAATCTGAAGACAGCCTAGAGGCCAAATTCCTGCCTTTTGGGGAAATTATCTTATATTAAGGTTTTCAAGTGATTAGATAAGACCCACCTACATTATGAGAATTAATTTTCTTTATTCAAACACAACTTGTATAAATGATGATTATATCTAAAAAATATCTGCACATTAATGCCTAGTCTGGTGTTTGACCAAGCAACTGGGCATCATAGACAAACTCAATTAACTCATGCAATCCACCCTCACAGTGCTTAATTATATGACACATCCCAGAAGTTAGGTCAGGGAGTCATGTGCGTAGTTAGGTCAGGGAGTCATGTGCTTAGACATGAAAATTGAGAGATATGGATCTAAGAGCTACTCTCTCACTTATGGACCCAGGCAGCCACTGACTTCCCAGTGGAAAATGAGTGGATTGGTTTCCAATGTGATCACTGATAGGTTCACATTTTCCATTGCAGCCTATCTTTTGAACAATTTCCTTTGCCTAGCAAATCACATTATGCAAATGTGAATTCATTATTTGCTAAAAGATACATATGCAATAAGAGAGATGCTGTCAGAAAACAGTTTTTTCAGCTATTTTGAAATGCTAAAAACAGCCGGTAGATCATCACTGCTTTTGCTGTTTGTATGAGTTAGTCTGATCCAGTCCTGACCACTCACTGGCCTGGATAAATTACTTACATTATAGAACCAGAATAAAGGTCATACCTAACCTGTAGAACTGTTATAAAGATTCATGATCCATATAAAGCGTTTGGCCTAGTACTTAGTGTAAAGTGAGCCCTGGGTAAATGCTAGTAACTGGTATTCATACTGCTATTGCAGAGGCTGGGAGTTGGTTCTGATACCCCCCCCTTCTACAGTCCCTCTCTGCTCTTCTAGACTTCCCATATTTATTATTTGGTGCACAATAACCTCATAGATTTCACTGTGAACAGCATTTGTCCTTGAACACATTCTTCATGGCTTAAAGCATGCTATGCATGTTCATAACTAGCAAATCTGTTTGCATTTTGTTCTGTCAAGTGATTGGCATGTGGATCCCCCCTCCTCAAAGTGTCTGGTGAAGTTTTGTTCCTCTGTGGACTGCAGAGAGGGAGTGGGTTAAATCTAGGATCTGAAGTCTCTGTGCTCACCCTTTCCCTTCTTTCTGAAATGTGCAGGTGGAAATTGATGTGAGGGAACAAGAGCTTCTCATGGGTATTTGGCCCAGAGTTAAGAATGCTGGGTCTTCTTTTTCTCGTCTTCTGCCTTATACTCCAAAGGCTATTAAGACTTCCAATTAAGTGTTCTCCATCCTCTGTTCCTATCACATTATTTTATATCAGCCAAGAAAAGGCAGTCTTCGACAGACAATAAAAGAACAGCAAGATCTTTTTTTATGTTCCAAGAAAGATCTCTAGAGAGTCTTTGTTCTTGATGTGCCATTTCTGAGAAACCCAGAAGTAAACTGAACCAAATCTGGGCTTGGGGATGCTGGAAATGTCCAATTGGGAGGCTGAAAGTCCCTGGGTAACCCGGGGCTTTGATTCGTACAGGATCGTCCACCCGTCTCATGCCCTTGTCGTTGGACCTCCCTTCCTACCATCAGTCCAGTGTTAGGTGAGTGCCAGCTTTTCAGGCTGAAGGAAAATAGGAACTGGTCACCAAGAGAAAGGAACAGTCCCAGCCCAGCCCCAAGAATGAATGTTAGGCAATGAGGGTATTTTTTTTTCCCCATAGATGAAAAGGGAACAGTATTCATGAAGAGCTGGCTGGGATGCTAGAAGGAGAGGTTCTGAGGAGCCGGGTATTATGGTGTAGATATTAGGTGTCCCCCAAAAGCTCACAGGTGAGGCAATGCAAGGACATTCAGAGGTGAGATGATTGGGTTACAAGATCCTAACCCAATCAGTGAATCAATTCCCCGAGGGGGTTAACTGAGTGGTAACTGAAGGCCCGTGGGGTGTGGCCGAGGTGGGTATTAGGGGGATGCCTTTGGGGTATGTATTTTGTGGCTGGGGAGTGGAGCTGTCTCTGCTTCCTGATCATCCTGTGAGCCGCTTCCCTCCACCACACTCTTCTCTCGTGATGCTCTGCCTCATCTCATGCCCCAGGGAAAGGAGGTGGCTGTCTCTGGACCTTTGAAACCGCGAGCCCCCAATAAACTTTTCCTCCTTAGAATAGTTCCTTTTTAGTCACAGCAGTGAAAAAGCTGAGTAAAAAATGGGTCTCTCCTAATTAGAGGCTGTTAGCTCTGCAGACACCCTGGTGGGCCCCTTGCCTCCGTGCGAGCCCTCTTGGGTTGTCACACGCTGTATTTTCACATAATTTCTTCAGTCAAGGTTGGGCAAAGCCCACTTGTTCACACTGCAGACATCTTGGGGATGTCCATTTATGCCATTGAATGACACAGGAGAAAGACTTTCAATTTTTGCTGTTTGTTTTTCTCTGAATGATTCATTTGTAATAACATTCTTGCCCAATGCCTGTCTCTGCAACCATACCAAAGAAAAAAAAATGCTAGTATTTATTGCATATTTCCAACTCCTCGTTACTCCTCCTGAAGACTCTTCTTGTCATTTTATAAGTCCCTTTGTTCCAACTCCCTGGGTGGTGACGGCTTGAAAAATCCTCTGTGTACTATTTTGGAGAAGTTTAGTGACCAATTTGGTAACTTTGTGTTTCCTGTCACTTTGTGGCTCTGGAAGATTGCAGCTTGGATGGGGCCTAGAAGGAGTCATTCATCTGGAAAACATTCACCTCTTTCACAGACGGGAAGGAGCACAGGATTCCCATTAGCCCGACCTGACCTTGGTGTACAACTATGTGGATGGGAAACCTCCTGGAGTTCCTGGGTGTATTGAGTCCTGTGTTCTCACTAACAGGGAGAATGTGCCCACAGCAGAGCATTAGAGGGAAGATTCCTGTGGTAAGAAGGGACTTCTCTCCACATATCTAGAGCAGTCCCTGTGGCAGTGTTGATAGAGACCTATGGGGTATAATGCCCAGTGCTGTAAGGTTTCTCTTTATTGGGACCCATATGTTTCTTGGCCCAATATACATAAGGGACATTGTTCATGCACAGTGTAACTGAATCTTTGGGATTTTGAAGCAATTGAATTTTTAGTTGACAGGTTCTAGTTGTACATCTTTCTTGTGTGCAGTATGCTGTTTTGGTAATTTACATGTCATGTAATCATCAGCTCCAAGTATTTACGTTATTAGGATCCCAAACATGTATCACGTCTTTGTGATGAGAACATCTGGAATCTCTCTTCTGGCTATTTTGAAAACTCAGTGGGATGCCTTATTGTTGACTATGATCACTCTTCGGTGTGATAGAACACCTTGTCTTCTCTCTGGCTGTGACTTGGGACCTGCTGTCCCCACTACCTCCTTCATCCTCCTTGGCCTCTGGTGACCACTCTTCTGCTCTCTACCTCTGTGAGCTCAGCTGTTTTCGATTCCATGTTCCTATCATTTTCAGCAACATGGATGAACCTGGAGATCATTTTGTTAAGTGAAATAAGCTAGGCACAGAGAGACAAGTTTAAAAAAGAAAAGTTTTACTTTATTTCTCTTGAAAATCTAAGTCACAAGGTACATTTTTATCAAACTATATTTTGACGGACATATTATTTGCAAAAAAAAAGTATAAAATTCTCTTTTGTCTAAAGGCTGAATAGTGTTTTTCAGGGAGTCATAGTCAACATTATGGGTTAGTGGCAATCTCTGGAGAGCTGTAGGGAGAATTTGGAAGTACGTGGCCTGGCAGCAAATAAACTGATGCACCGGGGCAAGTGCCCAGATACAGAGAAGGATCCAGAACCTGGCCCACTATAGATGTCAGTAGGGTAAGTTTGAAGGGGTTGTTCTAAGAACAGACTGTCCTAGATCTTTGTTTTACCATCTCACATTCTGCTTTCAGGAAAACTCTATTTAAATCATTTTTTTAATTTCATTTTTTGAAAAATCATTCAAACAATTCCTTTGCTGTATTTCTTCAGTAAATGATAGCCTTTCTTTGTATTTATAATAATCTCAAGAGATTCCTGACAATTTTATCAACTCCACAAAGGTAAGAGTAGTTTCATTGACTTCCAAAAGCTTAACCACTATCACACTTCAGACCCTTGGACTCATAGGTTTTGTGTTGACTCAACCCTGGAGGAACCAGAGAGCAGCTCGTTCTGGGACTGTTTAGGAAGGGTTGAGCAGGGCCAGTGCTTTTGATTCAAAAGAAGACCAGGTCAGGAGCTCTGCCAAGCTCTGTCAAGCTGTAGGATGGAGCTGTCGTATCTAGAGAATCGACCAGTCTCTGGCATTAGAGGGACATGTTGCTAATCATGTGTTTTTAGGAAGGGCGTGTCTGTCTACCCTTCCTTTGTGGCCTCTGTTGAAAATTCATTCAAACGTGGGTGGAAATTGTGGGTGTGCCTAGTAAATATTTGGTGTGACTGCTGACCCTTGTCCATGTCACAGTTGGGAGGAGCAGTTGCGTAATGCTCTTTGAGCTCTCCTCCTTTTGCTGGCTTAGTAACTCTATACTTCACAACAGAAAGTCAGCGGAACACTCAGATTAGTATTTGTGGAACATCTTGATGCTTCTCTGTTTACAAAGAAATTGTGGAAAGATGCCAAAGACTGCAGCTTTTTAAATTGGAAGCTTTATTTTCTTTTATTTCATTTTTTTTTCAGAGATTATATACTTTTTTTGTTTTTAGAAAACAAAGATTTTATGTATATGTTATGCTTTGGATCTGGATTGTATCCCAGAGGCTCATGTGCTGAAAGTTTGGTCGGCAATGCAGCATGTTCAGAGTCGGGGCTCTTGGGACGTGTTTGGATCATGAGGCTCTGACTTCATCAGCAGATTAATCCATCCAGGGACTCAAAGCTGAATGGGTTATTGTGAGATGGTGGAAAACTCTAGGAGGTAGAACCAGTTGGACGGAGTGGGTCCTTGGAGGAGTGCCCCTGGGGACTATATCTTGTCCCCCCCCCCACCTGCTTCCTGGCTGCCATGAGCTAAGCAGCTTCCCTCCCCCATGCGCTCCACCATGATGTTCTGCCTCACCTCAGGCTCAGAGCAATGGAGCTGACCATGGACTGAAACCTCTGAAGCTGTGAGCCAAAATAAACCTTTCCTCTTTAAGTTTTTTTACTTAGGTATTTAGCCAGACAAAAAGCTGGCTAAAACAGAGTTTGTGTATGTATAAAATATATATACATATATGTGTAATTTTGTTTTACATGAAAGTATATAAGTGAGATTACATAAATACAAAGACATGCTATCAAGTTGTGGATTCTTTATCTATGTCTGTGTTTCTATGGGAGTATGTGTAAAACCGGCACTTCATTTTATCTGATATTTTTTAAAGATTTCTAATATTACTTTCTGCAATTTTAAAACAAGAATAAATTTTGTTATTAAAAGTGCCTGGGCAACAGACAGTAGAATCCTGTTACTTCTTTGGGAGGACCCCCTGCATCTAGGATGCCCATATGACACCAAATTTCCTCTTATGCTCTAAGGATGGGAATGATGAGCACATGGCATCAAATGGAATGGCTTCATCCAACAGCAAAACGGTCTGGGTGTTTGACAGTGTCTTTCAAGTCTCTTTCTTCTATGTTATTTCCCTCCTAGATTATTAAGATGTTGCTGAAATTCCCACATTTTGCTGTCCCAAGAATGCATCCCAGTGTCACTTGTTGGCTTGCTTAGGTGACTGTGGCCACTCCTCATATCTGGATCTAAGGTTCTGGGCTTTAAAATGAGTTAGTGATAACAACACTCCATCCTGACCCACAGGCTCTCAGTGGATCTAATGGATATGACATGGTTTTTGCCATCAAATGTGAGACAATATTAATTATCACCATTCTGTGTCTGGGGGTTTGCTTTGACTGTGGACATACATAGTGGGTATCTGACACCTTAATTTTTTTTTGGATATTTTGATCTGCTATTCACATGTCACTGGTAAAAGTATATTGCTAAATAAGTTACTTTTATAATAAGTTTGAAGAGATTGCATCCATCTATTATGTTTCCTTACTTAAAATTGTATTTATTAAGTAGCTTTAACTGTTGTCTTAGGATACTGATTTCTGCTCCATGCTTCTTTCAAGACCACCTCCAAAGTAAAATAAAATTTTATTTTCCTTAAATATTTCTAGATCATAAATATTGATAAAGAGGGTTATATTATTTCTTAGTGGCCAAAGTTTCGCTATTATGAAATATTTTCTGTAGGTATATGTCATCTACAACTTCTGATGAAGTTATTTTAAAAGTACCCTTTAATTGAATTACAGAAAAAGTTCCCATATACTTTTTGAAAGAAATCTCTTTGTTTGTGTGTTTGTGCATTTGTATAAGAGACAGAGCAAGCTTTGAGAGCAGATCAAAGGAGTTCCCACCCTCCAGAGGATTTCTTCTATAAAATGTAAACATAGTTATTTCTAGTTTCAGTGAACAGTAAGAAAGAATATACTTTCATTTTGGACACTGAAACAAATTTCCCTTTTTGTTTTTTCCTCCAGTTTTTTATTGTTGTAAAACACATACAACATAAAAGTCACATGAGTGTACATTTTACTTGCCCTAAATGCATGCATAAGGGTGAGCCACCACCACCACCACCACCACTATTTATCCCCATATCCCTTTCCATCCTGCAGAATGGAAACTCTGTACCCTTAAACCAGAACTCCCCATTCCACCCCCAGCACCAGTGTAACTTCTGTGTTTATAATTTTTACTATTTTAAATATTTCACATAAGTGAGATTACAGTATCTGTCTTTTAATGAATAGTGTATTCTGCTTAGCTAATGTCCTCAAAGTCCATCTATGTTGTTCTGTGTCAGAATTTCCTTCCTTTTTTAGAGCTGAATATTCCATATTTACTGATCCATTCATGTGTTGATAGACACGTGGTCTATGTCCACATTTTAGGTATTTTGCATAATGCTTCTGTGAACTTGGGCATAAATGTCTCTTCACGATCCTGCTTTCTATTCTTTGGGTATACACCCAGAAATGGAATTGCTGATAATTCTGTTTTTAATTTTTAGGTGAGCTGCCATATTGTTTGCTGTGGTTTGCATGTGGTGGGTGTGCCCCAGACACCCATTGAGACTAGAGACTTTACCCTCAGGGTGGCACTATTGGAAGGTGGTGGAATCTTTGGGAGGTGGGACCTATTAGGCACATGAGATGTTTCTGGTCATCCCTTTGATATTTCTAGTGAGAAGGTTATAACAGGACCAAGCCTGGCTGCCACCCTGCTCCCTGTCCTCTTTATCCTGCTCCCCTTTCGAGATATGACTGCTGACTCTTACATATGCTTTTGCCATGAGCCACCACACCAAACCGACGGGACACCCCCCATTCCCCTACTGGCAGGTCTTGAACTTTGAACCTGCAGAATGCTTAGCTGGATAAGCCTTTTTCTCACTACTGTGTAGGTATTTCATTTGGTGGGAAAAGCTCACTGACACATTCTTCCACAGAGGCTGTCCTGTTGTAGGGTCCTGCCCACCGTGCACAGACTCCCACTTCTTCCTACCCTTGCCAACACCTGCTGTATTCTGCCTTTGTGAGAGCAGCCATGCGGATGGGTGTAAAGCCATATTTCCTATAGTTTGATTTCTGTTTCCCTAACTATTCATGGTTTTGAAGCTCTTTTCATGGGTTCATTGATTATTTGCATGTCTTCTCTGGAAAAATGTCTACTAAAGTCCTTTGCCCATTTTTGAACCAGATTTGTTTGTTGCTATCGCTGTTGACTTTTAAGAGTTTCTTGACATATTCTAGACATTAACCCCTTGACAGATTTCTAATTTGTAAGTATTTCTCCTGCGATTTCCTTCTTAATCTCTTGGTACTTTTTTGATTCATGCTTTAAAACATTTTTCATAAAGTCCCATTTGTCTCTTTTGTTTATGTATTACCAATTCCTTTAGTGTCATAGCCAAGAACTCCTTGCAGAGTTCAATATCAAGAAGCTTTTGTGTTTCCATCTGTGAGTTTCATAGACTTAGGTCTCATATTTTATTTATTTTTATTTTTTACTTTACCTTGTTAAAATTAATTAATTTATTTCAAAATTAGGTGTATATGGCAGCAGAATGCATTTTGATTCATTGTACACACAATTGCAGCACAAGTTTACATTTCTATGGTTGTACACATTATAGCATTGCATAGTCATACATGTACCTAGGGCTAGGCCTTTGGTGTATTTTGGAATTTGTCTTTGTATATAGCCTTAAGTACAGTGCTAACTGTGGATATCCAGTTTTCCCAGCACCATTTATGGAAAAGACTGGCCTTTCCCCCATTGAATGTTGCTTGGCTTCCTTTTTGAAAATCTTTTGACCCTATGTGTATTTCTGAGCTCTCTATTTTATTCCACTGTTTCTGCTTCTGTTTGCTCAACTCTACCTTTGAAGACCTCTAGTTAATTTTCCATTTTTTTTCATTCTATCATAGTTTTCAGTTCAAAAATTTCTGTTTTGATTCATTTTAAGTTTCTATTTTTTGTTATTTCCATTTGTTCATGCCTCCCTTTCTTGACTTTCCCACATTTTTCTTTAGTCCTTTGAAATCTTAAAACAGTGGTCTTCAAGTATTTGTCCAGTAGATCTGCCATCAGCTATTATTTCAGTTAGAATTTCTGTTTTGTATTTTTTCCCCCATTGAATGGGCCATACACTCCTATTTTGTTACAAATCCAGTCCAGAGGGACAGGCTGTTCACCTGGTTGTTCTCCTGGGGATGATGGGTGCTTTCAGCATCTGAGTCCCTTTCTTCCACCCGTTGTCTGTTTCGCCCTGCAGTAGCACTCCCACCCTCCTGGCCTTTCCCACTGCCTGGGCTTCTGCTGTTAGTGGGGCCTCCTCTCTTCCTTTCTTCCTGGCACCAGGCAGGTCTACTGAGCTCACACCCTCCATCACACCCAGGTATATGCCCTCCCTCAAGTTTAGCCTGTTTCCTTCCAGTGTGGCTAGAGGCACCAGGGCTGTCCCATGCTGTGTTCTGATATATGGATATCTGCTGTGGCCTCTTTCCCTGCAGCAGGCTTGCATCTCCCCTCCCTTCTCCTCTTTACCCCCCAGCAATATTTGCAAAGAAAATTCTGCCTAGCTTCAGAGGCCTGGTGCCTTGAAATCCAATGACTCACCTTTCTGAGGCTTCCCTTGAGCAGGGCTCCACTGCTCCTCTCTGAGTTCCTCGGGTACTTTCCTGTGCCCCTTGCCTGCCCTCTCCATGGTCTGCCTGCATCTCCATTGTATCTGTGCATGGGCAGAGGTTAGCGGTTGTCCAGAACCAGACCTGGCCAGCAGTGGAGCTGGGATGGGAACCTCACTTTCCTTGGATCTGACGAATCCCCAGTCACTTCCCTCCTGTCAATTTCTGACCCTCCCCACTTTCACATCAACCTCCTCTCCATTGCCCACAGCACATGGCTTTTGTGTATAGTAAGCTCCCAATAAACCTCTAGAAGGTACAGCACCTCTGCCTCTTTCCTAAAAAGTCATCTTTTTAAAGGGGCTATTCAGTTGACACTTGTTTCACAGATAACCAAAGCACTAAAGGATGCCCTGGTACCTCCCTTCTGTGTCCTAAATGTTTTGTGGTAGCCTTTATTTCCCTGCTAAACTTAAATATTGATTTGAGATCCTTGTGCCAAAAAGTTCTTTATCATGTCTTCCTGTTTCCATGAATCTTTCTCAGGGCTGCTTCTCCCCATATCCATAGTATTTATAAGTGGGTTGATTTTAAAGCTAATTAAATATTATTTTGTGTTATCTCTTATCTGGTCCTCAGGTTTTATGCATTTCCATAATGCTTATTTCCCAATGGTAACAGTTCTATCCATTTTAATGAATAAAAAATAAAATAGCTTAAATCTCTTCTTGGTATATCCTAAATAAGCTTTTTTTTTTTTTTTAAAGACAGTATTTGAATAATTTAGAATCATGTTTCTTAGTTGGGGTATTGCCTGTATTGCTATTTGATAAGACAGTATTCTAGTCTTATCTGTAGATCTTTCATTTATTATCAAATAGTCAGAGGCCCATCAGTTCAAACGCTATTTACGTTGAAAAAGAACTTGGCATGGTTGCACTTTAAAAAATCATCTCTGGGGGGGAAACAATCATGCTTTAGGCTGTAACTTAAGTAGACCAGTTTTGCGTCCTTGGCATTAGCTGGAAGCCTGCAGCCTGATGAAATCAAAACCTGGAAGATTTGCAAAGAGAACCGGGCTGGGAGATAAGTTTAACCAAGCTTTTGTTTTTCAGATGCAACGTCCTTTGATTCCTTGCTGTCATTAAATTCTGTGTGTGCATGGTGGAAAAGAAACTTTGAGTGACCTTATGATGTTAAGGAAATGCCAAATTATGTAAAAGATCCTAATCGATCATTTTTAATTTGAAAGGGGGAAAGGGAGAGGGAAATAGTTCTCTAGTTATTTGATTTTAAAAATCCAAATCTATTTAAAGAACTTCAATACATTTGCCAAGTAGTGACCTGTTAGGGAGGAAAAGGTAGAGATTCTTTCTGATGACAGTCTGTCCAGGGGGTGAGAGAGGTGTCTGTGTGTCTCCACTACGGAGCCCATTCTTCCACTGGCGTGCAGAACCTGCTGGTGACCTCTCCCTTTGCTTCCTCTTTCCTCCTGCAGGTCACCTATCTGGGGAAAGTGTCCACCTCGGGCATGCAGTTTTTATCGGGCTGCACCGAGAAGCCGGTCATCGAGCTCTGGAAGAAGCATACACTTGCCCGAGAAGACGTGTCCCCAGCCAACGCTCTCCTGGAAATCCGACCGTTCCAGGTGTGGCTGCATCACCTCGACCACAAAGGTGAGGCCACGGTCCACATGGATACCTTCCAGGTGGCCCGCATCGCCTACTGCACCGCCGACCACAACGTGAGCCCCAACATCTTCGCCTGGGTTTATAGGGAGATCAACGACGACCTGTCCTACCAGATGGACTGCCACGCCGTGGAGTGCGAGAGCAAGCTGGAGGCCAAGAAGCTGGCCCACGCCATGATGGAGGCCTTCAAGAAGACTTTCCACAGTATGAAGAGCGATGGGCGGATCCACAGGGACAGCTCGTCCGAAGAGGTTTCCCAGGAATTGGAATCCGACGATGGCTGAATGGACTTGAGATGCTGAGCAAAGGCAGCATTGGCCACGGAGTTCCAGGTGACAGGTGAATGAGCAACGATTCAAATTTGGGATGAAAAGACTGCCACACTATTGGCTGACCATGCTTTTTAAATTCCGAAGAGCAATTCTAAATCTAAAGAAATGTATCATTAAAGTAATTACGTGAAATCTGCTGCTGCTGTGACTGTGAGGAGGGTGGGAGCTTGGATGGGGAGGAAGGTTCTAGACTTTCTCTTTTTTTTTTTTTTTTCCCTTATACCAACTCCTCCTCGTGGGAGATCTTCATGCCGATTTTTAACACTCTCAGGCAAATACTCTGCGGCTGTTATTCGAGGGACCATTCCAATCTGCCTTATGAAATCCAACCAGAATGTTAGAGGCACCTCTGGATCCCTGTGGGGGGCAGCGAGGGTGCTGATGCTGGTGCAGAGCCTGCAGGGTGGAAGGGACAGCTCAGGAGGACCCAGAGCTCCTCTCCACGGCATGTTCCAGACCCTCCTCAGTACGTGAATCAGCACAGCCTTTATCAAGCTTTACAACTAACCACCTGATAGTTGGCAGTTAATTCGCAGTTAAAGATAATGCTTTTATTTACATGGATATATCAAGTAGTACCCTCTTATTGTATTCACTTCATCTATTTTCTTAGAATACTTGCAACTACTAATAATCCCTTCCCTTCTCCTGCACCATTCATCCTCCCTCCCCTTGCAGCATCCCTAGAGAAATGGATTCTCAGCATCCACTGCAGGACATCAAAGGGAAGAAAATGATCAAGCAAATGAAATAAACAGTGAATACACCAACCAGAAATCTAAAGCAGAAGCTCCCTGAGAAAAAGGGAGCAAACGATTAGCACGTAACACCCCCTGTGGAGGCTGACCCTTTTACAAACCCGATTTAATGTCACTTGCTTGGTCCATGGTCCTGTCTGATGAACCCTCCATGGAAAGCTTCAAATCTCCTTTGCCACCACAAGGAAGCTTTGCTCCAGCACTCAACACTGCTCTCAAGTAGGGAATGAGTTGCGTAAATGCAGCTGGTCTAGAGAAACTACGTCCACTGAAACCTAAAGGGAAATCTTATCTTGTTCTCTGAAAGTTGGTGATGTCTTAGAGTCAGAATTGCCCACTGGTTCATGGTTTCTAATGAGAAATTCTCCCTAGGAAAGCTGAGAATTCTCAGTCTCACAGATCTTTAAATACCATCAAGAATGGAATGTGTTTCATGGGATGAAATACAACGTGTTGGTTCAGATACATGCATTTAAGGCTGAGAGCAGATGAGTAATTTTCCAAGTAATACTGCTCCTTTACAAAGTCTGTTTTTATTCTTGGTAATGCTAGGGGCACTGGGCACCTTAGAAGCCTTAAATGAAAGCCAATATAATCCAGACAGCGATGGTGTCAGCATTTGGTCTGTGGATCTGTGTGTCCTTGTATGTGTTTGTGTGTTTGTACGTGTGCCCCTGTGTGTGGGTCCAGTTTTCAGGCATGTACAGTGAGCATGGCTCATACTGAGGAGGACTTGTCTCCTGAAGATATGCTTGTTGCTTTACGACATATGTAAACGATTCTTTAGCGTAAATGCATTCATTCTTTAATAAAAATATGTTTGAGTTAATAAATCGGAAGAGTTTCATACTTTGTTTGTTTTCTTTTCCAAGCAATGGAAACCCAAATAGTAAAATAGATCAAATTGAGTAAGGAGAACAATTCTATCTAAAGAAAAATTTTATACTTGCTCATAAATTGCCCGTTCCTTGGTTGTGTTTAAAAATCTTGTTTTATCTTCTAAATATTTAATTTGTTTTTAATGGTTAGCCTACCCTTAACTGAGATAACACACCAACGGTTGGAAAGAGTTATTTGGTACAATAGATTTATTTCAGAAGAATGCCTCCAGAATATTTTGCAAATTATTGCTATTTTGAAAATCCCCTGTACATCTTTGGAGAAGCCACGCTGAAATCCTGGAAGGTAAGCTCTGAGGAGACTGGTTAAAAACCATCTCCTCCAAGCCATGATTTCTCAGAATGGCCCCATCAATCAAGCCAGGCAGGTGGCCTTGGAGTCTGTGTGTTTTCAGAAATGCCCTTCATGGTATCAGTAACAAATATAAAGGCTTTTAAAGTGAAAATGTGGGTGCCTGCTAAAAAGATGAACTCAAGTGAGAATTACTACCCAACTCTTGTGATGGAAATGGCTTTTCTCTCCAGTCCAACTTTCCCCAATTTTATTTCCACTCCACTGTCCTTGAACATACATCTGAAAGGAAGAGAAACAACAAACCAGAGAGCATATTTTCAAAACCATGTCATTTTCCTCTCTGAGTAAAAGCTGAATCCCAAGTGCATTTGTGGTTATTTTTTTTTGGGGGGGGGGAACTTTGCTAATATTTTTTTCAGAGTCCTAAGTGACACACGCTATGTAACTCACTCAAATCATATTGACATGACATTTTGCATGGGATGAATGGTAAGCAATAGAAAGATAAATACACAAAGACTATGAAGTCTTTGGTAGGGGCCAATAGTTATTCCTCTCAGAGGGAAGATTCAGGTTTGTAATTTTTTTTTTCTTTTTTTGGTACCAGATATTGAACTCAGGGACACTTGATCATTGAACCACATCCCCAACCCTTTTTATATTTTATTTAGAGACAGAGTCTTGCTGAGTTGTATAGGGCCTGCAGTCCTCCTGCCTCAGCCTCCCAAGCTGCTGGGATTACAGGCCTGCACCACTGGGTCCAGCTGTAATATTTTTAAATGCTTTTCACTCCCCCTTCCTGAGCTAGCTTTTCTACGTCCCATTCCTGTGAGTTACCTCCTATGCTCCTCAAACATATCCTGTAGGCAGGTGTGACAGTTGCTTCAGACATGAGGAAACTGAGGCTTAGAGAGATGAAATCGCTTAGTAGAGGCAAAGCAGGTGGGGTGTGTTTGATCCCTCTGGTCCAGGCCTGAGGCCCTGTTGCAGCAAGTTCCATCATACCTGGGTCTTTCATTTCCATTTCTCTCAAAATCACCTAACTTATTATAAATTCGCATATCTAGAGCATTCTGAAGAAGCATTCTTTGCTATTTATTTTGGAAGTATTTTTGGCCATGATAGAATTTTAAAAGCCAAGCCCCAAGAAGCTTTATTTGAGCAAAAAAAGTAATATCAACCCTTGATTAGGGATTTTCTGGCTGGGGGCAAAGGTCACAATCCTCTTCTTCTCTGAAATCAAGATTTCTGTTTTGCTTATTTTGTGTTGCTCAGGACTCATTAAAACACTCCATCAAGTCCTTCTGGTACAGGACTCTGTAGCATCCGGTAATTTTCTTCCATGTCATTCGGTGCCGTTTTCAACCTTATTTTAATTTACATATTTATGTAAATATCTGTTTAAATATCTGGTTAATTGTCTTAAGATGGGGAATTTGTCCCTTTTTTCCAGTTTTATCCCCAGCTCCTCTAGCAGGACGAGGCACTGGGGAGGAGCTCCTCAAGGTGAGAGATACACACATCCAAGGGACAATCACTGTGTGTCTTTGATTCACAAATTCTAGGGCAGGATCCTGGAGCACTAGAAGGTTCCCTAGTAACTCCCCCACCCAGTTTCCTCAAAAGTGAGCAAATAGCTTTCTTCTGAAGAAAAACACGGCTCCTCACCCAATTCCCAAAAGAAGCTGTGGCTGCCTGGAGATAAGGGCCCAGTGCTGGATGCAGCTGGATGACTGAGGGGGCAGCCAGGTGCTGTGTCTCCAGACACCAGCATTTAGTGGATGAGAGAACTTTTGTCATATGTTGTCCCTGTTTATTTCTGTCATTTAAAAGAAGAGAATGACTGTGGAGGGAGGGCACTTTTACATTCTGATAAACGAAGCCTGGTGAATTTGGCTGGGTTTTTCCACCAAGCTTATCCTGTAGAAATGTCTTTTTTTCTTTTCTGTCCCCTCCTCTGCTTTTTCTATTTCTTTGTTTCTTCCACCCTTTCTTCCTTTTCTCTCTTTCTGCCTTCTATGTTTATTAACCCCTCGATACATTCCAGACTCTGTTGGATTTTAGAAGGCAGGAGCCTGTATGCTCTGAATCTGAAACCACACTTTCTGGTTTGTGATCCACTGGTGCAAAACTTGGCAAGACTGAGGAACAGTGAAGCTTTCCTACCCTATTATTTATTTATTCAGTTATCTTAATTAGATGGGACATGACTTAATTCTTCATTGTCTACCATTGCTTAAATATTCAAAAAACATGTTCTTCCAGTCTCTCAGATATACACTAAACTAACTTAGAGTGAAGGTGAAGACACCCATAATTGTCAGAAGGCAACTCCAAAATTCTGATTGATCTTCAAGTTTTCTGCGTAATGATGAGATTTGGCTCCGGGAATAATTTGGCTCCTGGAATAATTGATCAGCTTGAAACCTTTGGCTTCTCCTTCTGAAGAGGTGCCAAATGATAATAGTCACAAGAAGAAAACTAAGTGTGGTGCAGAGAAGCCCAAGCATAGAAAGAAAAACAGCAGGAAGGGTAGAAACCAGTTGCTCAGAGGATATTTGGATATTTGCAAATAGACCTTACTCTGGATATTTGCAAATGAGCCATATTTGTTAAAATGAATCTAAGACATGGCGATCTTGTACAATTGAGCACAACTAATACTCCCAGACTTGTGGAAAGTGTTTCTTTTGAAATGCCCTAGTAAGATTTATCTTGGGCTTTGCTTATGCACACAAAATTGGGGATTCAACATGAATCTGAGTAGATTTTCTTTGGGATACTTAATGGTTTCTACTTTAAAAAATAATGTTCCTAAGTGTTTGATAGCTTGGCTTAGAAGTTTCTCGAGTGATAGTAAACTAAGATTAGTGACTTCTTATGTATTAATTCAACCACCTCATGATAAATAAATCAATAATTATCAATACCTCCATATCTATACCTTCTTTTAACAGCTATTTTCTAAATGAGTACACACACACACACACACACGTATTCCTTTTTGAAAGCGTATATGTAGGGAAAGTTTGGATTATTTGAAAACTTTGTGAAAGTTTTTTTAAATATTTATTTTTTAGTTATAGTTGGACACAATATCTTTACTTATTTATTTTTATGTAGTGTTGGGGATCGAACCCAGGGCCTCACCCATGCTAGGCGAGCACTCTACCGCTGAGCCACAACCCCAGCCCGAAAACTGTGTGAAATTTGTAAAATAAAACATGATACTGCATGAGACCTGTTTGATATCAATTCTATCATTACATTGCCTTAGTTGCCCTTCCAGAACATTCTTTGCCCTCTGGGGGGCAAAGCTTAAGAGAAGCTCATAAGGAAATATCCACTTAGGAGGAAGAGCCAAGAGTAGGCTGCATTCCATAGTCTTTTCTTTTTTAGGAATTAATTATTTTAATGACATGGTTGCATATATTTATAGCATACAACATGATGTCTTGAATATGCACATATTGTGGATTGTCTAAATCAAACTAATAAACATGTGCATTGTTTCACATAATTGCTTCTATGGTGAGAACAGTTTAAATCTCCCTTGGCAATTTTCAGGAAATTAAAAACACAGTGAGATGTCATCTTGTACTTGTTAGAATCACTACTGTCAAAAAGACAAAAGATAACAGGTGTTGTAAGGATGTAGAAAGGAAAGGGAAACTTTGTACACTGTAGGTAGGAATTTGAGTTGGTGAAGCCATTATGGGGAACAATCTGGAGGTTCTTCAAATAACTAAACACAGAACTGCTATATGATGCAGCAACCCCACTTCTGGTTATGAAATCAGTATGTCAAATAGACTTCTGCACTCTCTCTTTCATGGAAGCATCATTCCCAATAGCCAATATATGGTATCAACCCAAGTGTCCATCAGCAGGCAAATAGATGAAGAAAATGTGCTATATAAATATACACACACAAAAGGTTATTCAGCTTAAAGAAGAAGAAAATTCTGTCATTGGCAAAAATATGTATTAATTTGAAGGGCATTTATCTAAGTGAAATAAGTCAGGCAAGAAAGACAACTGCATGATCTTACTTATATGTAAAAACTCAAAGTGTAGCATTTAAGGAAACAGAAAGGTGGTGGTTCCCAGGAGCTGGGGAGGTATTGGACAAAAGAAACAAAATTTCAGGTTGACAGAAGTAGTAAGTTCAACAGTCTACCATACAGCATGGTTACTGTAGTGAACCATAGTTTATAATAGTCATGATCACTTTTTGATGTAAATTTTGGATCAGTGAAGACTCAATCTTGTTATAGGTCTAAACATTTGCGGTTCTGATTCCAATTTTGCCCAAAACCCCACACCTAACAAGTGTCACTGTGTTTGTGATTGGATTATCTTCATGTAGAGGGTGTTACATGAATGGAAACATCTCCGCTGGGGGCCTGGATGGAACTGGGCCCTTAATTTAGCCCTCTCTGATAGCTTACTGCCTTTCCCATGCTGATTGCAATAGCTTTTCCTAGAATTGAGTACCACGCTTCTAGAAATTGGTATATTTAAAGCTTGTTTACCTTAGACAAACTAATTAGAAGTTTGTGGTTTTAGTCTTGAAAATGTTAGGTTTTATGTTTGTTTTAATAAAAAAAAAATATAAACAGGATGAATAATGTTGCTATAGAAAATACAGCCTATTGGGAAAACATTGGTAATTGACTAGATAAAGTATAATTTCAGCAGGAGGGAAGCAGCTTGACTGAAATTGCACCTTTGCAATGTCCGTTTCAGGCCACTTTTCTGTTTGTAAAAGTGAGTTGTTCAAGTGGGTTATTCACTACACAAGAGAAGGTTAACATAACCCTCGACTAATTCAGAGTCTTGAAAGTAGTAAAATTTCTCTTTTTAAAAAGTATCCGTCATTTATGTTCCTCTTCTCTTTCAGATGGTATAAATGTTTAGTTCTAAAAATAAAACCTAAACCCTAAAATGATCCTTTGTCAGAGAAAGAGTTGTTGAAATAACTCTACACGACTATTTTTTTTTTCCTCTCTTAAATCAGGACATTAAATCATTGTATTTCACCTTAAGAAGCTCAGTAACTAATCAAGGGCATATAGTAAATCAATTGTGAAATTTATTTTTAGTGGTCTGACTTGTATTTAAATTTCACAAATGTGCAGTTTTTCAGATCTAGGAATGTACTTGTGACAGCATTGACCCCCTTCCGTCTGAGCATACATTAATTCTATTTGAGCCACATTTGAGATTCTGAGGGTGATTCCACCCAGCTTGTGCCCTGCCCAGTGTCCATGGTAAACAGTGCCAAGTGGGAATTGGAAAACATCTCCTGCTCCTGTAGCAACATTTATGTGAGAGGAGGGATCAGCCTGTAGGAACAGAAACTTTTGCAATCCACCAGCCTAGGAGGTGTATTTTGCCCACAGGTGATATATTCACAATTCACCTTAAAAATAGCAGCTGTGAGTTTTACCCATATCTCAGTCCTTAGTCTGCTGGGCGGTGGGTGGGTGGGGGGCTTCTGGTTAACACTGACACTGGTTTTCCTAAAGGTTCCAGATAACTTGTCCACCTTTTCTTCTTTCATTGCCCATCACTAACCCGCTGGGTTTATACTTAAGGAGACAGAGGAAGGAAAGGAGTAAACTGTTGGAGTGCAGAAGCTGTGACCAGCACTGTCCCTAGGGATGGTTATTCCTCTGTAAGTGGCATCTCCACTTTGCAGAGGTCGCACTGTTAGGCAGCAGCAGAGTTGGAATTCAAGTTCAGACGCCTAGAACATCCAGTGCTAGACACCCCACCACTCCGCAGGCTTCACAAACCCAAAGAGGGGCCATCAGTGACCAGAGATCATGTTCTGGAGAAGAGCCATCGATCTGACCTCAGAGCTTGCCTGACTTCTAACCTCAGAATCCAAACAATTGTAAGTGCTGACTCATTGCATTCTAAGGCTTCAGGATGGAAAATATTGCTTCTGAAGAATCAAAGAATTGTTTCCTTAGTCATATTTCTTCTCTGTTGCTCTTGAGAGAACAGCGTGACACGATCCACATGTTAGAAATAAGACAAAATTTAGAAAACAAGGAGGAATTCATTGTGGAGGTCCCCCGGGGACACTCTATGGTCCATGGCAGAAGGCCCTGAAGATAAAGGTTGGTGTCACTCACTAGGTAGGACGCCCAGGCACAAGTCTCTTCTTTCTTCTTCTCTCTTAATCCTGCCATTGACTCCAGGCTTTCCTGGCCCCATGGTGACAGGGATGGGCTGAAGTCAAGCACCAGCAGCTCCTGAGGAAGAAAGAGAGAGCCCTGCATGACCCACCATTGGGTTGCTGTCAGCTCTGATAATTTCTGCACATGGGATGTGTTTGTCTTTTTTTCTGTAAACGGCCTTCTTAAAGGGCAGTCTCCACGTGAAACTTTTCTCCCATTTTACTCTCCTATTTTGGGGCAAGGAATTGTTATGGTTTAGATGTGAGGTGTCCCCCAAAAGGTCATGGGTGAGACGATGCAAGCAGGTTTGGAGGAGAAATGATGGGGTGATAGCCTTAACCTGATCAGTGAATTAACCTGCCCCCCCACCCCCTCCCCCGCCATGGGATTGACTGAGAGGTAACTGGAGGCAGGTGTGGTGTGGCTGGAGGAGGTGGTTCACTAGGGGAGTGGCCATGGGGCATATATTTTGCATCTGGAGAGTGGAGTCTCTCTCTCTCTCTCTGCTTCCTGATCAGCATGTCAGCTGCTTCCCTCTGCCACACTCTTCCTCCATGATGTTCAGTCTCACCTCAAGCCCCGAGGAATGGAGCTGGCCTTCTATGGACTGAGACATCTGAAACTGTGAGCCTGCAAATAATCTTTTCCTCCTCTACGATTGTTCTGGTCAGATCTTTTAGTTACAGCATCAAAAAAAGCTGGTTAAAATAGAATCTGCACACGTCACCTCCAGCCTCACCACGTCTCTGGGCCTCCAGAGTTTCTATTATTCCAACTTAAATTTGATTATGCCAGACTTTTGCTTAAAATCCTCACACTGTCTGCAAGATAAACTAATTAGTGTCTCCCCTCCTCCCCTTTGAGCCCTCTCTTCTTAATTTCATATTTTAGAGTAATACACAAGCTCCTTCTCATGTTCCCACCTTGACTCTGTGTTGCCCTGGACAGGGACTTTAGTATCTCAGGCCTCAGTTTCCTCATCTGAAAAGTAGGCCTAATTGGTGCCTAACTCACAGGGTCAATGAGGATGGAGGAGAGGACACAGGTGGAGAGGCTGGGCCAGGGCTCCGGCCTTCAGAGCTTTCACTAGCAAAGCTTTTGGGGGTTTTCATTGGCTCTTTTTGTTCTCCCCTAGGAACCTGCTGGGTATTCCAAAGAGCCCTTGGCAATTTCCCAAGACTTGGCCATGGCATACCTGCTCTCCTCTTTGCTTCTGGTTCCTTCTCTTAGACACCTGCAGACTCTAGAAGACACCTCTGTTGTTGTCTGCACTTAAAGCAGACAACTATTTCCAAGTCTTCTCCACGCCTGCCCTGACAGTTTCCGGGCAGTGACATCCAATAACCATATGTTGGCAGACACACATATGATTTTAAATTTTCTAGAAACTGAATAGTTTCTTTTAAGAAAGAAATCAGTGAAATGAATTTTAATAGCATACTATATTTAATCCAATATATCAACAATATTATCACTTAAAAATAAGATACAAACTGTATTAGTAAAACATTTTATTCTACTTATATTATGTCCTTAAAATCTAGTAGATGTTTTGCACTCTGCAGACCCATCACATGCTCATAGATACATATGAGTGGTAGCTACTGTATCGAATGGCATAGCCCAGAGGGCAAGAATCACAGCCTCAGATCTCTCACCCACAAAGCCCATCCCAGTGGCTGGTGCATAGGAGGTGCTCATATCTGCTTATCTAATGAATAAAATGTTGCGCGTGTAACCCTTCCTCAGGCATGCACATGTATCAGTTTTCTAGAGCTGCATAACGAAATGTCACAAACTGGGTGGTTTAAATACCAGAAATTTAATTTCTCATGGTTTTAGAAACTGGAAAATGGAGACCAAGATATTGGCAGACGCTGCAGGGAAGAATTTGTTCCCTGCCTTCTTCTTGCTTCTGGTAGTTTGCTGGCAATCTTTGGCTTTCTTTGGCTTCTATATTGCTCCAATCTCCATCTTCATTTCTCATGGCATTCGTGTGTGTGTGTGTGTATGTGTGTGTGTGTGTGTTTTCAAAATTCCTTCTTTTAGAAGGTCACTAGTCATATTGGACTGGGGACTCATTTTGAAAAATTATCTGCAATAATCTTCTCAAAGTCACATTCTGAGATACTGAGGATGGGACTTCAGGGTAGGAACTAAGGGTCCCAATTCAGCCCCTAATGATAAAGGAAGCATTAATGATGTTGAGCTTTGGTTCCGGGGTCAGGCCTTAAAGGGGCAGAGCAAGGCTCCACTTCAAGTTGTTCAATTCCAAATTTAATACCTTTCCTACTGCTGTCATTTTGGGGAAATTTCATTATCTGGGCTCAGTTTCTCTGGGCCAGCCAGAGTTGTGCCTGAGTTATGGAGAACAGGAGATGGTTTCTTTGAAGCATATTTTTATTTATTTTTTAAAAATTCTTTGTGAAATAAAATTAACATGGTTTTTGAAATGCACAGGCATTACAAGGAGATAAAATTCCCCTGAAATTGCCCTTTCTCATCTTTCATTTCCTTTTATTGCAATAGCATCTGGCCATGGCTGGTTTGGGTTATCTGCTGAGGGAAATGAGGTTGTGAGGGGAGAGAATGTAAGAAACGGCTCAAAGCAGCAAGATGACCCTGTTCTCTGTGTGACAACAGCCAGTTCCTTGAGGCTAAGTTTCCGTAGCTCAGCCAACTCTGGTCTAAGCCAATCCCCAGAACTCCCCTCGTGGTGCCCCTTGTAAAATATTTTGGGGGAAACTAGTGTTTTCCAAGTATCTCAAAATGATCCAACTAAAATCTCCACATCACCAAGGGAAGCCTTTGAAGGCCAGAATTTGGGATTTGCCAATAATGTAGGGATTGTGGTGTGTTGCTGCGTCTGCAGAATCTGGCTGTGTGGTTATGTCTCCTCTGCACCGCACCGAAGAATCATATTCCTCTGCCTCACTGAGGAAGGACATCTTTTGCCAGGATGTAAAATGTAGCTTCAATGCCACTCATTTCAGATAAGCCCATACCAGCAATTGATTGGCTCGCAACCCAAGGACTCCTGTAGATTTGGGGAAATTGAGTACAGCAAAGTATTTGCCAGCCTGATTATTCAATTCTTTCCTTTAAAGGTCAGACTTTGCTAGATCATGATTAAAGTTTCCTTTTTTATAAATTGCCTTTTTCTTCAAAATGAGCTTCCACCCAGAGGACTTGGAAAACTTGTTCTTTCTCCTTTTCTCTGAAAACTTAATGAGCCTTGCAATTCCTTTTAATGTAACAATTTTGGAAGTGCTAAAGTTGGTCTCTTTGTTTTTAGGCAAATCTAAGTGACACCAGACTCCATCTAGTCTCCATTGGTGGCTGTCTCAGGAAGTATTTGAGGATACGAGATTTGAGGCAATATGTTCTAGGCTTTCTTTACAGGCTCAGAATATACTTCAATAGGAACTCTGAATAACACTCAGTAGGCCCTCCCTGGGTATCTTCTTGGAGAGATAGGTAGGTACAAGACAATAACTAATGGATTATTTCATACATGCTCAATACAATGCACTAGCAGGGCCATTGCACTTGACCATGGGGTGAGAGTTAAAAAGAAGAGAGTTTTGAGGGAACCAAAATAGTAAGGGCTAACACTTTTACGCGGATACCAAGTACATAACACGTAAAATGCATCAACTCATTTAATCCAGACAGAATCCTACAGTAGGAGATTTTTCACTCATTACAATGGAGAGCTAATGTTGAGAAGCTTAAGGAAGTTGGCAGAAGCCCATAATGAATAGGAAACAGAAATAGGACTAAACTCAGGATGCTCTGATCCAAAAGCCTATGACTTACCTCCACTCACCATGGAGACATCAGAGTTGGCCCTCTCTGTAACCACCTCCTGCACAGCCTCTAGGTCTTCTAGGAGGGATCTTACACTTTTTCAATAGATTGCATCTGGCTGAGACCAGCCAGGTAGCGTAGTGCCTGCTATCTGGCCAGCTGTTGTTGGGTCGGCCATTTGTAACTGTTTACACTTCACCTCCAGCAGTGGGTACCAAGGATGATACCGAGAGCAGCCCATTTCCATTAGGGCTCAGAAAGTAAAATTGTTTAACTTCACCTAGACCATTTTAATGGTTCTTTTTGGTCCTTTCCCTAGAACCCACTTAAAATACAATTAAGTCCTTCTCTTCTTCTATGCACATGGGGAATCTGAATATTTAGTTGGAATGATGTTGAGATTTAAATGAGAATGAACAATTACTGGGGTATCAGACTTTAGACTTTTTAGTGTCATTTTTTTTCATTTTATACCTCACAAAACCATATACAGATGGAGTTATTCTTATTTTGTAGGCAAGGGAAATTAAGTTCAGAGAGCTTAAGCCTTTTGCTAAATATTCCTCCTAGGGAGGTGGCCTAACCCTCTCAGGTGAGCAAAGGCACTTGGTCTGTACCTGGAGCAGGGCACAGCCAGTCCAGGTAAGTCACGAAGATGTTTCTGCACCTGGATCTCTTCCACACCATACCTATCCTGTCAGCCTCATTTTTATTGGTAAAATTACAATGTGGAGCTCACTTCAAAGGTTTTATTCCTTGAGGAAGGCATAAAAAGAAGAAAGAACCAGCAAGCTAAATTATATCATGGACATCTTTACACAATACCTGTTTAAATACTGTGTCAGGTTAGAACACTTTTCAGATAAGAGTGTTGAGACTCAGACACTGATTTATTACACTTTACCCAAAGCTAGACTGAGATTCAAGACACCTCTTCTAATTCTTTGGATGAAGAATATTTTCTATGACACAGCAGAGATTCTCTCTACATTATCGGGACTATCATTTTTTAATATGCACTATCCTTTGTTTTCATTGTGTAAATTTCTCATCCAGTGTGTTCAATAGTGAAAATACAGAAGCCATGTGAATCATGAACAGGGGACAGGAAGCAACCGTATACACCACTTAATTCCACTCTACAGATAATGACAACATAGAAAGGAAAAAAGTACTGAAACCATTCCAAGCATAGTTGGAACTGAATAATTAGATCTTTGATTGTTTCCGAGACCCTTTCATTGTGTTTTCACGCACTGACATTTCATCAAATGTAGCATTACTCCAACAAACCTCATATGGCGTGATGCTAATTTTCATAACTTCACTAAAAATGTAAGCCATCGTATTATAATTATTGTTCAGTTTTTAAAACCCTGTGTTTTTCAGGACCTAGTGTATCTGTCACCAACATTTTTGTGAAAATCACCCTAACAATTTATTTTAGTTCTTTATTATTGCCTCCCTTTCATGGTTTTATCTTTGGTTTCCCAACTTAAAAAAAAAAAAAAAAGATGTTAAAATGTGCAGATTGTTTTTTCCAGGGAGAGAGATGACAGCTCTGGCTGTCCTGTGTGTCACTCTCTTCTGTAACTTCTTTTCCTAATCTAAGAAAACACATTTATTGTAGAAAGCAAAATGTAGTTCCTGTATATCACGATGTCAAGAAGGGCCTTCTCACACTTGTATGACTAGGGAGTGATTGCTCCTTCTAAAATGTCCCTCATTTGCTAATGAATATGGAATTCATTTCATATGAAATTTTATATATGAAAATTATATACAATGTATGTATGTATATATGCAAATGTTTCCTTTAAGAATTACTTCTGTTGCTCTTTAATTTTTGGAAAAAAAAAAGATATAAATGTGATGTTAGTTTCCCTGGTGAAAATTCTTCCCAGAAGACACTGTATGGTATGAGATACTCACAACAGCGGGTAATATACAAAGCCATTTCTGCTCGAAAGCCTGCCATCTGGAAAAAAAAAAAATTGTGGAAATGCTTGTCAGTATAACTGTAGAACACTGGGTTAATAATGAAGGCAAGCGCATCATCAAAGTCATTTCTCAGAGGAAATGGGAGAGCATTTGGAAAGAGCCATTGTGGATAGCCTTTGGTTAAGTTTTCTGGCAATGGCTTCATGCATTTCAAAGTAAGAGGATCTGAACCAATATCATGCTGCTGTTTCCATGTGCTGGGTCAAATGCAGAAAGAACCACAGAGGGAGGTTTGAATCTTCATATGAGTGAAAAATCTGTTTCTTAGGATTATCCCTAAGTACATTCACAATGACCTTGATCCAAATCCCAGGTTGTTATCTATACCTCAGTATCCGGGTCATCTTCCAATTCATCTTATATTCACAACTATGGCCTTTGTCCTTATTGCCCCCTCTGCCTGGAGCACGGCCCACTCTCTGGCCCCCATCCCCTGGTCTTACACCCAACAACTTGGACACGTGAAATACCTCTTCAGCCTTTGGAGAGTGGTCTACAGTTCCATACTGTACTCAGCTTGCACAACAATATGAGAGTTTCCTTTCATGCACTTCTTAGAGTTGTAATTGTGCTTTTATTGGCATGACTCTATGAGTAATTACTCTATGAGAGATGGCTAGATTATAAGTTTTCTAAATAAGTGCCTACCACAATGCCTGCCACTTAGAGGGGACCCATAAATATCTTGTGAATGGATTAATGGGTTGGTTTTAGAGCAGCGATAGCTGTGGTCTTGGACCACCATCCTGAGGTTCCCTGCTAGTTTGGGTGAGCAGCAGAGGCTGGGCTGGTGTGGTATTGGGCTTTGCCAGCTATGTTCAAGCATGGTTAGTGACTTCGCAGTAGAGATTTCATTTGTCTGAGCCTGTCTTGGGCTGTTTGGGGATCAAAGTCTGGGGGATTAGAAGAACTGGTTCCTTAATCAACGGAGTCAGAATGACTTCAAAGAGATTTCTGTGTTGGAAAGTTTGGGCAAGAGTACAGAGGAGGGTCAAAGTTGGTGTAGGAAATATTAAATCTTCTGTTCTGACTTTATGAAGCTCTGTTTCTACCACGTCGCAAATGTTTCTAGTTTAGTTCTCGGCGTGTGCCCAAAGAGAGCAGTAATGACCAGAATTACAAATTGTAAGAACTAGGAAAGTCCTGGGGAAATTGTTTAACATTTTCCCCCAGATAGAGATCTGGAGAAGGACAGTGACTTGCTCATGATCCCTGGGCTTGGAAAGAGGGTCACTTTCCATCAGCCTAGGTCCCTGCTGCTTACCATAGCCAGTCTGCTGCTTGTGTGTCTGAGACCACCCACTCCCACACCCTGCCACCTGGAGCAGGTGACTTGGGCAAACCCCACCTTTCAGGACCTCAGGCTTTTCTTTCCCACATTGAGAGAAATGCTGTGTAATGACAAAAGAATTTTAGAACTGAAGATAATTGTGAGTCTCAATCAGTCCTTTGCCCTTCCCAAGGAGAGTGGTTCCATGGACATCATTTCCGTGCAAGCTTTATACTGTCCACTCTGACAAGGAAAGTTCAAGTTTACTAATAGGCAGTGCTTGTACAG
Source organism: Urocitellus parryii (assembly GCF_045843805.1). Taxonomy (NCBI): domain Eukaryota; kingdom Metazoa; phylum Chordata; class Mammalia; order Rodentia; family Sciuridae; genus Urocitellus; species Urocitellus parryii. Next base: position 274,409,858 of record NC_135531.1, on the reverse strand, counting down.
CACTCACCACATGCTGAACAGAGTCCAACTCATTTAGTCCTGATAGTGACCTGATGAGAAGTGCTATTATCTACTCCCTTACCACAGATTGGGAGCCTGATCCCCAGATAATGTCATACCATACTGAGGCATGGTGAATTCAGAGTCCATGCTAACTTTGTTTAGGGGCGACGTGCAAATCAGGCTTTGTTCTTTATATTTATTTAATTAATTAGTCCTTTTACAAAAGAGTTTCAAATACCTTACAGATGCACACACTATGCCACCTACAAAATATATGAAAAAATAGGGAGGAGGGAGAATCAACGGTTAAGGTCAATACCAAGACGTCTGTTTGATGGATAAGAACAATTCCAAAAATATTTTGGACACTTACTAAATGATGTAGATTTAATACTTGACTCTGGTGTCTTAGAAGGGAATGGAAAAACAGAGAGAGACAGAGGGAGAAGTGGGGAGAGAAAAGAGAAGAAGAAGAGAAGATAAAAGAAGGGAAGAGGAGGAGAGGAGCTGGGAGGAAGGAAGAGAGAAGAACAAGAACACCTGGGAACCTCCATCTATTAGAGACAGAATTAGAGAAAAATATTTTAAGGCTTTACACACATTATTCTGATAATAAGCAAGATGATCAAATGAGATCTACTACACGAAAACATTAGAATAAAACAACTAAAACTCAGTTGGTCAGCAGAGACATTCCCTAAAGACATAATGAACTCAATTTTATGTTCATCCTTAAAATGGTTCTTCAACAACCTCAGAGAAAGTATAGCCCCCTTCATTGTCTTCTTTCTCCTTCTTTCTTTCTTTCTTTTTTTTTTTTTTTTTTTTTGTCATCCCATGAGTTAAGTCAGACTCGGGGAAGCTGGCCAGGTGTGAGCTCAGGCCTCTTTGTCCCTGACAAGACAGCTGACTTTCTGAAGCTCCAGAGTCCCTGATCTCTGTGGGGACAAGCCTGGCCCCACAGTGCAGCATCCTACCTACAAGTTTCAGAGAGACCCAGAGACCTCACATCTCCCTCCCAGGTCCAGGCATCCCCCCTGGTTCTGACATCACCCCAGAACCATGCCACGTTGTCCCCAAGGAGAACGGATCACAAGTCCTCCTGGTCCGGGGACTGCTCTTGCAGAGGAGCTGTGGAGTCACCTGTGGGAGCTCCTCGCCCCACGGGCCTTTCTAGTCTGTAGCCACCTGTCTCCCCATGTGGCCGCTGCGTCTCCCCACATGGCCGTGCTCTCCGCCCTCAGGCACACACTTGTTCCCTCCTTCATTTATTACTGAAGCCTTTGGTGAGCCCTCTGTCTACCCAGCTCTGCAACAGACACTCTGTGGTGAGAAACAAGTCACTCTGTGTTTCCTCACGGGCGTAACCGAGACACAGATTCATCAAATACCCCAGGAGCAGATGTGGACTGATGTTTGGGGAGTGCTAGGAGGGAACAGGAAGGTTGTCCAGCCCACTTCACATCGGTCCTACTCACCGTCTCTTCGTCTCTGCCCTGTGAGCTTCATCCCTTTTGTGAATTTTCAATCTCTGGTGGCCACTTTGACAACGATTTAGAATGTCCACATACATTTGAATTCACTGACCACCTTTTTTGTTTCCTCATACCCAATTGGCTCAAATATAACTCCAGTAACCTGAGTACAGAGTTATAAAATGCCTGTCACAGTAGTTTTCAAAGTGGCGGTCCCTGGACCAGCCGTGTCACCACCACCTGGTGACTTGTTACCAACACAAATTTGCTGCCCACCCCAGACCTACTGGCTCAGAAACTGTCTGGGGAGGGGCCAGACAATCCGTGCTATAAAGAACACTCCAGGTGATCCTGATGCGAAAGTTTGTAGGCATGGACTAGGAGAGGCACCCTATCCTGTAGAATTCCCAAGACAAGACTTTCTAGATTTTTCTTGGAAGGTAATGTCATACTGATTTCAGGAGTTTAGTTCTGATAAAACTGCTATGCAAGGGATGATCTCAAGTAGCTTGACATAATCAGTGTTTTTTGTTTGTTTGGTTGGTTGGTTTTGGAGGGGGTTCCAGGGATTGAACTCGGGGGCACACTAACACGGAGCCACATCCCCAGCCCAATTTTTTATTTTATTTAGAAACAGGGTCTCACTGAGTTGCTTAGCACCTCACTTTTGCTGAGGCTGGCTTTGAACTCATGATCCTCCTGTCCCAGCCTCCCAGGGCGCTGGGATTACAGGTGTGTGCCACTGCACCTGGCATAATCAGAGTTTTTAAACAAGATGATAAATTGAATATTTTATTCTCCAGAATAGATTTATGTTTCAAGATTAGTTTTTCCCAAAATAATAATGTTTCTTACAGCCCTTACAATACTTTCCCCTTTTCTCTACCTGAGTAACTTTAGCTTCTTTGGAAATCAAAACAATGTCCCATAGACTGAGACACTTAAATTAAAAAACAAAAATCTATTTCTTAAAAACACATATAATTTTAAAAAGAACAGGAAAGCATACAAGACATGAGGAAAGAATTGGGAAATTATAAACAGTAATAGAAAACAAACACCTGTTCTGACTGGGGTCAGCTCTGAGCTCTGTGAGGCTGAACAGATGCCCAGGGCACGTGAGTGTTGGAGGGGAAGTAAAACCTTCTGATCTTGACAGGTTTCCACTCCTGCTTCCCGTGGGCAGAAAACAGTTTCTGAAATGAGCCGCCTTCTCGAGCTGGTACTTAGTCTCCGCTCACATTTTCCAGGAAACCAAAGGCTTGGTTTCAATTAGGAGGCCCAACCCTGGGCCACATTAAAATCATTGAAAGCTGAGCCAGTCTTTGAAGGGTTCCTTGTTTTCACATGCAAATTAATAAAATGCAGTCCTAAAAACAAGAGCGCAAGGACCACACTCCTCATATAACTGAAAACTGAAGTTTTGTCTGTCTCCATGGGATGGTCTGTCTGTAGGATCAGGGAGTGGGAAGGGAGACGTGGAGATGAGGAAGCTAGTTAAGCCTGTTGTTTAAGCTGACAGGCATTTTATTTTGTCTTGGTTTACAGATTTACTTATTTTCTTTTATTATCCAATAGGAACGCCCATTTTACTATGAAAGCATAGTCCATTAAAATTAATTTGTATTAGATGACTGGTGGTTTTATGTCCTTGCATTATTCACTTCCCTTATTCATTGTTTTACAGGAGCTAATGAGGCTTGAGCTTCAGGGCCTTTTCCATGGCCTTGGGGCAGGCAGTAGTAATGTGCTCACAGGGCCATGAGATGCTGCAGCGTTTCAAAAATAACGTTTCTGTATTCTTTTAATTTGAAGTATGAATCCAAAATTGTATAGGCTTCAGGCTCACAAACCTTGGCTCTCTTCTTTTAGACCTGCATATGTGAGGTATAAAACTCCGAAGGTGTCGAAGGACATAGAGACAAGGCCTAAATCAAAGTGTTGGCAGGGTTGGTTCCTTTTGATGGCATGAGGGAGAATCTGTGTCAATTTTCAGCTTCTGGGGTTTGCTGGCAATCCTTAGTGTTCCTTGGCTGTGGCAATATCACTCCAATCTTCCCATAGCACTTCCTGCATGTGCGTGCACGCATGCATGCACACACACACAAATCTCCTCTCTCCTACAAGGACACAAGTCATGTCAGAAGCTCTTTACTCTAGAATATCCTGAAGTACTAACATCCACAATTCATACTGTGATCTAATGCTGCATTCGGGATTTCTGGGTGTTAGGACTTCAGCACATAAATGAGAAGGGACCAATTCAGCTCCTAACAGTAGACGGCTGGATACACCCATTTCCTTTTCTGGTTCACTTTCCTGACTGCTCTGTAATGAAGCATGGCACCCCTGAGCTCCCTTGCCCTCTGGCATTATCTGGTTTCAATCAATGGGGATCGCTGGTTCATATTAGAGGTGGGAGTCGGGCATCTTTCCTCTTTTCTCTTTCCATAGAGAGGCATCCTGACTCCCCACAACCAAATTCCAAGCTCTTGTTCTTCTTATTTTCTATACATAAACCTCCTTTGCATTAGATTTCATGTTTGTGTAAGTTATGAGCAAGGTTTCATTTCATGTATTATATATGGCCACTGGTTGTCTATACATTCTTTATCTTTTATTTTCTCATTGATTTGAAATGATTCCAGATATATAATACACTGTTTGTTTTGATTTTTAAATTTTTGTTATGAGCGCATGTGTGCATGCATGCATGAGTGTGTGTGTGTGTGTGTGTGTGTGTGTGTATGTGTGTGTGCGCACATGTGTGTATGTGTTTTAGGGAGAGAAAGAAGGGGTTTTGAACTCAGAGGTGTCCATGTCTTCCTCTAAAATTCACGTGTTGAAGTCCAAACCTCAAAGATGGTTTTGATGAAATCGTGAGGTTGGGCTCTCTTCATGGGACTAGTGTTCTTATGAGAAGAGACATGTAAGAGCTTTCTTTCTCTTTATTTCTGTCATGTGAGGCACAGAGAGAAGAAGCTGTCTGCAGTCCAGGAAGAGATTTCTCACTAGAAGCTCAGTTAGCTGGCAGTCTTGAGTTTGGACCCCCCAGTCTCCAGAACTATGAGAAATAGACCTCTGTTGATGGATTCATGCAGTTTTTGATATTTTGTCATGACTTGAGTTAACTAGGATGGATTTTGGTACTAGAAGTGGTGTGCTGCTATAACAGAAACCTAAAAACATGGACGTTGCTTTGGAAGTGAGTAATGTGCACAGCCTGAAAGGGTTTTGAGGTACATGTTAGAAATAAGGGTGTTAAGGGTGATTCTGTTGTGGGCTAAGAAATGAAAGAGGAAATTTAGAAAGCTTCCATCTTCCTAGAGAATACATCAATTTATCATGAACAAGGCAGTGGTAGAAATATGGAAGTTGATGACCATTCGATTGAGGTCTGATTATTATTGGATATTGTAGAAAGGTCACTTTTTGTTGTAAGATGGTAAAGGACTTGGCTGAATGTTGTTTGCATTCTAGTGTTTTGTGAAAGTTGCAATGCACAAGGGATAGAATTGGATACATAGCTAACTGAGTGTTGAAGGAGAAGTTGGGTTCCTACTACTTCTCATAGTAAAATGAATAATGAGAGTGATGAGTTGAACAAGGAATTATGCTATACTTTTAAGAAGAAAGAAAAATTACACCAGTGATGATTCAGAAATCATCAAGATCCACCACCTTGGCTTCAACATGTTAGACCATGTCTGCTCAAAGTTCCAGGACCCAGTAATCCTGATACGGACCTGGAGAAGCAAGAGCTTTGGGAGCATAACCCTGGAAAAGCAGGGCTTTGGAGACATGAACTTCCAGTTTGACAAAGGCTTGAGCATAAGACTTCTACCCCAACAGGTCAGCCAAGCAGAACTATTATCAAGCTTGAAGAACTCATGAAATTTTTCTTGATAGATTTTGGACCTGATTGGGATCCATCACCCATTTGTATCAGAAATAACTATGCTATGTTCATCTCCTCATTTTATTGAAAGCATAACTTGCCTGGCATAACAGGTTCAGAGCTAGAGGGGAATTTTTCTCAGGATGAGGCATTTCCTAAGTATCATAGTCTGGGTGGCTTAAATGACAGAAATTTATTTTCTTGCAATTATTCAGGTTGGGAGTCTGATATCAGTATGCCAGCATGGCCAGGTTCACATGAGTGCTGTCTTGGGCTTACAGATGATCATCTTCTCACTATGTTATGACATAAGAGAGAGAAAGAATGGGGGTATCTCCACATGCCATCACGTTAGGATTAAGGGTTCAATCTATAAAATTGGGGAATATACATACAAAACATAAGAATTTTTGTCTTTTTTAAAGTCTCTGTATGTACCTATATCTTGAGAAAATAGCTATTTGGCCATGAACATGTTCTATTTTTTAAGAAGAGAGAAAAATGACCCCAGTGGTGAATCAAAGATCATCAGGGCTACCATATTGGTTTGTTTTTAACTTCATATAGAATGTAATGTGTCTCAATGTTTTTCGAGGTATGGTGTTATGGTTTGGATACAAGGTATTCTCCCAAAACTCCTGGGTTAATGCAGGAATATTTGGAGGTGAAATGATTGGATTGTGAGAACTTTAATTTATACAGTCCATTTTAGTTTAAATGGTGGGTGCTAACTGTAGTAGCTGATGCATGACCAGGGAAGGTGGGCCATTGAGGCATGCCCTGGAAGGTTTTGTCTTCCTGTGGTCATTTCCTCTGGAATTTGTTTTCCAGTTGTCACAACTTGAGCAACTTCCTTTCACTATACTCTTCTACCATGATGTGCTGTGATGGGCCCAGAGCAATGGGGTTGGCTGACCGTGGAATCAATCTCTAGAATTGTGAGCCAAAATAAACTTTCCTTCCTTAAAGTTGTTCTTGGCAGGTGTCATGAACACAGCCATGAAAAACTAACACAAATATTGGTGCTGAGACTAGGGTCATTGCTGTGACCAACCTGATCATGTGGTTCAGAAGCCTTTGGCAATGATTTGTGGGAGGAGTTTGGAAAAGTTTGGAGATTCAAGATGGAAAAGCCTTAGAACTGTTGTAAGTGGAGTTTAATGGGTAATTCCAGTGGGAGATCAGGAGACCAGAATGCAGACAGTAAAGTCTGTGTTCATGAGGTTTCGAAGGGTAACAAGGATTCTATTGTGAATTCTATTGTGAGGTTACCATGTTATATTTTGGAAAAGAATGTGCCAACATTTTGACCATGACCTGAGAGTCTGTGTGAGTTTGGATTTAGATGTGAGGATCTAGTTCATCTGTTGGGGAAAAATTCAAGACAATATAGCATTCGGAGAGTGGCATGAATATTGCTGGAAGCCTTTAATCCAGTTTACTGTGAGAATTTGGAACAGAAAGCAGTCTTCATGGCCACAAATGCACAGTTAGAGATTTCTCTTCTAGTTTTTTTTTGGTAAGAATCATGGTTGATCTCATTACATTTTTCCTTTGAGTACATGACTTTATAATAAGTGACATAATGAAATGGAAATTAAACATGAAGCACTTTAATGAATACAAATATATGATGGTTTTCTTGAAAAAAATGACTTCCTTATTCATGTGATGTCATCTTTACATCAAAGTAACTTACAGAAAAAACTAAGGTTATTCAGATTTAGGTGTTTGGTAGATATTTTCTCAAAAATGACTCAAATGAGGTTGTCAATCAAAGAATATCACTAACAATATTTGTTGCCAATGGTAACATTTGAACATTCAAGTCAAAATTATAGTTTTGGGAAAAATTTCATCTACCATTCTGAGTGTGATATTTTCTCCAAATTTACTGACTCTTCTGATGAGTTAAATGGTATGTTAATGATGTGATTTCTCAATATTGCTCAGTAGAATGTGTCTACATTTCTACATTTAAAAGATCTGCATAACTCAGTGAACCAAATGACCAACATATTGGGAAATCATGCATGAGTATAATATTCATTCAAAGTACAGGTTAGACCAATGGGTTTTAGCATATCAAAGTAAGAAAAGTTCATGTTGTGCTTTACTAGCCCATCTTGCAACTACTTTTTAGGAAAATGTAATTTTATATTTTGTAATATTAGAAGAGTATTCACAATCATCTGAGAACTTATATGGTCATTCCTTGGTATCTGAGGCAAACTGGTTCCAGGATTCCCTGTGAATACTCAAATGTCTGGATACTGTAGATCCTTAATAAAATGGCTTGGTATTTGCATAAAACCTATGCACATCCTCCTGTTTGTTTATTTGTTTGTTTGCAGTTCTGGGGATTAGACCCAGAGCCACATGCATACTACACAAAAGCTCTACCCCTGAGCTATATTTCTAGCCCCTCCTGTGTATTTTAAATTGTTATGCTTTGGATTTGAATTGTCTCCCAAAGAGCTTATGTGTTAGGCAATGCAACCATGTTGATAGGTGAAAAGATTAGATTATGAGAGCTGTAATCTCATCAGTGGATTAATCCATTGGATGAATTATTAGTTTAAATTGATAACTGGGTGGTCACTGTAGGCAGGTGGGGCATGGCTGCAGGAGGTCGGTCACTGGGGTATCCTTTCTTTTGCCCTTGTCTGTCTGTCTGTCTGTCTGTCTCTCTCTCTCCCCCCCCCCACACACACCTTTCTCTCTCTGCTTCCTGGCTGTTGTGACCAGGGAAGCTTTCCTCTACTGAGCCTTTCTGCCATGATGTTCTGCTCCACCTCGGGCCTATAGCAATTGTATTAAATGACCGTGGACCAAGAACTATGAGCCAAGATATGCTTTCTTCCTCTTTGTTCTTGTCAGGTACTTTTGTCACAGTGAAGAAAAGCTAACTAATGCATAAATCATCTCCAGATTATTTTTAATACCTAATGCAACATAAAGACTATGTAGAAAGTTGTTATACTATATTGTTTGGGGTACAATGTCAAAAAATATGCACATGATACATTTTTTTCTCCAAAAACTTTCCACCCATACTTGGCTGAATCCATGGATATGGAACCCACAGATAGAGAGGGCTTAAAATACAGTTTATTTAAAATACAGTTATTTAAAAATATTTTTAAGTACAGTTCCTTTTCCAATTACATATCTGCATGAAGTTAAATGTTCTTTACCTACTTTAAGCAAAAGAGCATATCTCAACAGATTAAATGCAGAAGCACATATTAGAGAGTCCAGCATTTTTCTATCTAACCATCATGGAAAGATTTAAAAGATAAGCAACAGTGCCATTCTTTTCATTATTGGGTTATTGATTTTAGTTCTGGTTTATAAAGTAAAGTTCCATTCATTAGAAATATCCTTTTTTACTTTAAAATTTAATACATTTATTATTGTTAAGGTTAAATGAATTAAACATTAAAGAAAATCCTATGGTTTGATTTTTAATAAGGTAAATATTAATAGATACAGCCCACAGAATCAAAAGTGTCATGAAATCCTCAATATTTTTTGAAGCATGAAAAGGTTCTAAGATCAAAAAGTTTGACATCCATCTGGGAATGGATGTCAAGGGGAAGAACGTGGGCCCCGGCACCTGATGGTCCAGGTCTGCTTTCGATCTACCCCTTCTTAGTTATATGACTCTGGACAATTCACTTCACCCCACTAGGTCATTGAAACTCTCTGTAATTCAGCTTTCTCATCTGCCAAATGAAGGATGCAGCATTGTTGTGAAGGTTAGATGCATCATCCCTGGATCTTACCTGATTCATGAATAGGAGGGAAATGTGTTACTGTTATATCTGTGATACTAATAATTATATCATCACTCTTCAGATTTGATTGGCATTATTTATTCTTGAGCAGTTATATTATAAAGTTTATTTTAGAATTCAGCAAAGGTTACCCCAAGGCTGGTGGGAATTCAAGGTTAGGTAAGTCAGCCCTTTACCCTTTGCTTCTTCTTGGCAGAGATGACCAGCCACAGGGCCCTCAGCATCCCATGCCCCTTTTCCACCTGTCCTCCTGGGCTGGTGGCCTTGGAATCACTCTATGCACTAGGTGGTTCCTCATTCGTAACTCCTGCTTTGCAGAGCCTCGCACAACAAGGGTTCAAGGAAGATTTTTCTGCCAGCCTGTGCCTCCTTCCTCGGCTGTACCCACGAGGGGAAATCTGCAGTTGCCACTTGCTTTCAAGGACTGTGATCTGGCTTTTCTGCTCTGAGAGTCCTTATCCAGCCACACTCTTTACTCCTGGTGGGTTTTCCCTGGGTCAGGCAGCCCTTCTCCTTATAAAGTGTTTCCAATGACCCATTTCATTGATGACAGATTTTAAATGTCACCTTAGCATTCATTTTCTCATTTTCTTGCCACTTCTGGGACATTTTCAAGAAGACAATTTAAGACAGACAAATAAATCTTTAATCCTTATGTAAGACCAAGCATCTGTTTTAATATTGGCAAGTTCTGTGTTAACAGAGCTCACAGCACAGATCATTTTCGTGTTCTGAGTTGCTGGGGGGAAAGCCCAAAGGAGAAGAGCCATGTAAGGATTCTTTCTTATTAAATTATGTTTGAGGCTTAATAGTATTGTCCCCCTGAATTGAGGATTACACATGACCTCAGCTTGTGTTCCAGTGTCCTCCTATAGCCACACACGTTCTATGGAGACAGAGGAGGAAAGGGTTTGCTTCTGGGTCTTTCTCAGCTCCTCCCTCCAAGGTTACCAAGTATGAGCTGCACATGAGAGGTCTCCTTTTCTTTCCCAGAAATCAGATCTCTCATCTGACCTCAGCCATGTCTCTCCCCACAGGATATGTGTGAAGTGTGGAAAATAAAGGACTGGAAACATTCAAAGTGGAAAAGAAAACTGGATGATTTCAGGAGTGTATTTAACCGAATCGCTTCACTTGATTACTCACCTTCGCTTTTGTAGGGTGTCTCCGTCTTAGCAAACATGGTTTTAATTTTAAATACTACCTGTTGTTAAATTATTTTCCACCAAACCAAAAAAAAAAAAATGTAATGTATTCCAGATTTAGAACTTTAAGAAACAAGAGATGTTTCAGAGCCCTGGAGGGTAATGAAATGCTAGGAAAACTTCAAAGCAAACCCCCCAAAAGAAACACTCGATTTCACATCTTGAGCTCTCTTGGCTGTTTTTTCTAACCATGAGAGAGGTCGGGCTTACTCAACCACAGAAACAGGTGAAAAATGGAGAGTTAACGTAGCAGAACCCTTTCCACGGGTACGGCTGCTTTTCTCCTCCCTCTGACAAATCTAGAGCTACAGTGGGATTCATTTCAATTCTCCCACCCTGAATGCAGAACACGTGTCAAGCTGCTGTATTTCCATCCAGTTGTGCTCTTATGCAGTTATACAGAGTGAAGGGCTTCAGGTCTGAGGGGAGTGGGCCAGGTAGGGTTATGGGCTTCTTTCTCCCAATAATCGGTGAAAACACAGCAGAGGTTGTCAACTGAGGCGTGTCTGGATTCAATTGCTTAATTTGAATAGATGTCAACTAGCTGCCAACACAGGACCGCGGATCAACTCTGTTGCTGGAAGTGATAAAAGTAGTGCCCACCCTTAAGAGAAATGGAAAGGAGTATTTTCCGTCAGAGAAAATGTTGGGAAGAGACTGCTGGACCAATTCTCTGTGAGGATTCATCAGGAGCTAGGATATTCATTCTTCTCTGAGGAGGTGTTATTGAACTCTGAACTTACGAAACATATAGGATTAGGAAATTCAACATCCACCTTTATTTTTTATTTATTTGTTTTCATGGTATTGGGGATCAAACTCACGGCTTCAAGGGTGCCAGGTAAACACTCTCTGTTCAGTGTCACTCCCTGCCCAATAGTCACTTTAAATCTAATGTCTGCTAATTGTGCTTTTAGGGACCTGGTCACTGCATACATTGGTATCCTGTGAGATCTTGAAGGTGACTCTGGGAAGGTGGGAGTGAAGTTTCCAAAGGAGTCATGGAAGAAAGGGGAGTGTTAGTGGACAACGGCAGGTGGAGGAAGAATCTGTGTTCAGTGGGAACTGAATGGCCTATAACATCCTTCCACTGCCCTGAGCCAGGAAAAATAATGGTGGTTCCATCAACTTAAATGGTTATGAGTCTTGAGATCCTATGAGTTCAAATCCCTACTCCACTACTAATGAACTCAGTGTTGGGTATAACACTTTGTACCATATTCACAAAATATAGAATTATTCTAAAAATAGTAAGTTGCTGGGCACCGTGGCACACACCTGTAATCCCAGCAGTTTGGGAGGCTGAAGCAGGAGAATGGCGAGTTTGTGGCGAGTTCAAAGCCAGCCTCAGCAAAAGCATGGCACTAAGCAACTCAGTGAGACCCCATCTCTAAATAAAATGCAAAATAGGGCTGGAGATGTGGCTCAGTGGTCCAGTGCCCCTGAGTTCAATCCCCTGTACCAAAAAAAAAAAAAAAAAAAAAACCAAAAACAATAAAATAGTAAGTTTATGCAGCTTTCATGCTTAAAAAGCAAGGAAGAAAAAAACTTTTTGCTGTAGTCTATAGTTATTCTCTTGTCCTGTCAAGCTGTTTGTATTTAAGTGTTTCTGCCCTCTTGGAGAAAGCACCAAACACTTGTGATGACTTAGCCTGTGCCTGCGTCCAGCTTCAACCCTGTCTGTATCCATGACCAAGCCCCTGGGGCAGCCATCTTTGTGCTGGGGAGATGATGGCTGATAACCTGTCCCAGAGGAAAAGGAGGACTGTAAGGTAGTAGGGGGTAGACAAAGCATGAATCAAATCTCCAGGTCTTCGTGCACTCTGTGTTGCTGCGGTCAGTGGAATTCACTTACAAAACAAAAATTCAAAGGTAGGTTTTGAGAATTTCAAAATAGTGATTGTAGAGCATTGACCCCAAGCATGTGATCCTCTTGAATATGAGACCCTATGTAGCTGCACTGGCTTCTGCTCTAGATACATCCTTGACCTTACCAGACTTTTCCATTATCTCCTCAAGGAAAAGTGTAGGACACATAATTGATTTACAGCAGAAGTTCTTAATCATTTTTATTACATGGACTCCTTTGGACGCCTATGAATTCTATTGACCTCTTAGGATAACTTTGAGTACATTTAGTACATTTTGTGTAGTACCTTTAAAATATGCCCTTCCTCATGATCACAGATTTTGTGTTTTGTTAAACAGATTCTTGTACAACATAACTGGCCAACCATCATGTGATTCTGTGCCCAGGAGTCCTTTTCTACCAAAGGGCTCAGTCATATTTTATCATACAGTGACTCAGACATCTTCAATGCCCTCCACTATATCCTGTCTACAATCTTTTACTCATCATTATTTGGGTATGGTTTAGCCAAAGATCATTCCACAGCATAATGTTTTTATCAAGCTGAGCAACAAGAGCATTTATGTTGAAATTGTTAAGATGAACATGACTCTGAAACTTTGGAACTTCCATTCGCTTGTCTTGGAAAATGCAAAAGAGAGCTGAGTTCATAATTGGCTGGGTTCCCTCAGTTGGCTGAAGGGATGTGATTAAAAAAAAAAACAAAAGAAGAAAAAAGTGAAATGAAATAAAACTGGGTAAAGGCAGCACCTCATTTTCTGAAATTCCTAGAATAGCATTTTTTAAATTTATTTTTTATTCTAATTTGCTATATGTAAAAGTAGAATGTACAATTCATATTACACATATAGAACACATTTTTTCATATCTCTGATTTTATACAAAGTTTATTCATACCATTTGTGTTTTCATACATGTACTTAGGGTAATAAAATGTCCATCTCATTTTACCATCTTTTCTACCCCCATGCACCCTCCATTTCCCTCCCACCTCTTTGCCCTATCTCCCCCTCCCAACTCCACTATAAATCAGCCTCCTTATATCAGAGAAAACATTCAGCATTTGTTTTTGTTTTTTTTATTTGGTATTGGCTAATTTCACTTAGCATTATATTCTCTATCTCCATCCATTTACCTGCAAATGCTATGATTTTTATTCTCTTTTATTGCTGAGTAATATTCCCTTGTGTATATACCACATTTTCTTTATCCACTCATCTACTGAAGGGCATCTAGATTAGTTCCACAGTTTAACTATTGTGAATTCTGCTGCTATAAACATTGATGTGGCTGTGTCTCTGTAGTATACTGTTTTTAAGTCCTTTGGGTATAGACCAAAGAGTGGGATAGCTGGGTCAAAATGGTTTCATTCCAAGTTTTCTAAGGAATCTCCAGATTGATTTCCAGATTGGCTACACCAATTTGCAGTCCTACGGGCAAGTATGAATGTGCCCTTTTCCCCACATGCTCACCAACACTTATTATTGTTTGTGTTCTTAATAGTTGCCATCCTGACTGGAGTGAGATGATATCTTCAAGTAGTTTTGATGTGCATTTCTCTAATTGCTAGAAATGTTGAACATTTTTTCATATATTTGTTGATTGATGACTGTATATCATCTTCTGAGAAGTGTCTGTTCAGTTCCTTGGCCCATTCACTGATTGGGTTATTTGATTTTTTGATGTTTAGCTTTTTGAATTCTTTTTATATCCTAGAGATTAGTGCTCTACCTGATGTGTGAATGATAAAAATTTGCTTCCAAGATGTAGGCTCTCTCTTCACCTCACTGTTGTTTCTTTTGCTGAGAAGAAGCTTTTTTGTTTGAATCTATCCCATTTATTGATTCTTGATTTTAATTCTTGTGCTTTAGGAGTCTTATTAAGGAAGTCGGAGCCTGTTCTGACATGATGGATATTTGGGTCTACTTTTTCTACTATTAGATGCAGGGTCTTTGGTTTAATTCCTAGGTCCTTGATCCACTTTGAGTTGAGTTTTGTGCATAGTGAGAGAGAAGGGTTTAATTTCATTTTGTTGCGTATGGATTTCCAGTTTTCCCAGCACCGTTTGTTGAAGGACTATCTTTTCTTCAGTGTATGTTTTTGGCACCTTTGTCTAATATAAGTTAACTGTAGTTAACTGTAGTCTTTGTGTCCTCTATTCTGTACCATTGGTCTACCAGTCTATTTTGGTGCCAATGCCATGCTGTTTTTGTTAGTATTGCTCTGTAGTATAGCTTAAGGTCTGGTATAGTGATGCCACCTATTCTTCTTGCTAAGGATGGCTTTAGCTATTCTGGGTCTCTTATTTTTACTGATGGATTTCATGACTGCTTTTTCTATTTCTATGAGGAATGCTATTGGGATTTTGATTTGAATTGCATTAAATCTGTATAGTGCTTTTGGTAGTATGATCATTTTGACAATATTAATTCTGCCTATCCAAGAACAAGGTTGATCTATCCAACTTCTCAGGTCTTCTTTGATTTCTTTCTTTAAAGTTCTGTAATTTTTGTTATAGAGGTCTTTTACCTCTTTCCTTAGGTTTATTCCAAAGTTTTGTTTTATTTTGTTTTGTTTTTGAGGCTATTGTAAATGGGGTAGTTTTCCTTGATTCTCTTTCAGAGGATTTGTTACTGATATACAGAAATGACTTTGATTTATGGGTGTTGATTTTATATCCTGCTACTTTGCTGAATTTATTTACTAGTTCTAAAATTTTCTAGAATAGCATTTTAAGGAAAAAATAAAATAGAAGTAGTTGCTGGATTTTAGCAAACAAAACAAACAAACAAACAAAAACGGCAATTTTTCATCCTCTAAATTAATGGAATTATATCTATGGACAAGCAAATCTTGAGAACTCTCATGTAGAAACTGTATGAAAAATGGTGTGTAAGTAATGGTCCCAGGATGGGTAAACATTGAGAGCCCCACTTACCCTTCTCTTGCTTCATGGGCAATCTTGCAATGGCACATTTGACTGACACTTCTGATGGTAGTAAAGTGGGCCATAGAGTTGCCCAGAGTTGGGGCTGCAATTTTAGATGGTGGTTGCAGAACCACAATTGCCCTCTGAGAAGGTGGTCCTGAAGAACCAGGAGAAAAATGTGCTGAATACAATTAGCATCAAGAATAATCTTGATCAATTGTGGAAGCAACAGCCCAGCTATGCCTGGGCTCTGCTATTGAGTCTTGAGCGCATTTTGTTGGCCTTCAATAAGGACCAGAGAATGCATTTAGGGAAGAAGGTAAGAATTCATTTTCAAAATTTTCTTTTGCCATCCTTTGAAGGAATGTTCTCATTTCTAATGCACTTCAGTTCTTTCATCTGAGTGTCATAATGTGTGACCTCAAATACTTTCCAGATGCTGAACAGAGTGTGTGTTGGAGGAAAATAAGTATATTTTGTTTGGTACACATATCCAGTTCTGTTATATTACAAAAGAAAACAAATAAATGTGGTCTGAGAGCATCTTTTCTACTGTATATCCTTTGAATAAAAACTGAAAGTACAAATTGTATGAAAATATAGTGTCAAAGTGAAAATGCTATTCAGAAAAAAAATAACCTTCCTTTATTCACAATTCTGTCTTTGTTGTTGTTGTTGTTTTGTTTTTGGTCCTAAGTAGGAATCACCTAGACTGTTTTTGAAGGTTTTCAATTAATTAGACTATTTCTGAATCAATAGTAAAATTTTCTTTTTTGCCCCCATGTAAGCCCTACCCAGATACTTTAGTAGGGCTTAGTTATTCATTGCTTAACTATGGTACCTAATACAGTTTCCTTCTTATAATTTTAAAGATTTATACACTCCTAACTTGTAAAAAGGCTCAAGGCAGTGAGTGACCTTTCTGAGTACAACCAGGCTGTGATAATTTTTCTCTCTGCCTATGACATGTCATCCTGTCTGTCTCCATGAATACGAATGATCTCACTTCCTGCTAATGCAGCTGATGAGGGGTCATGGAATTCATAGAAAAATCAGTTCCCAGTTCTTCCAGCTGACATCACTAATTCCCTGCCTCTTTAAGAATTGGCAGTCAAGGTGTAAGGTAATACCTGAAAGAGGAGGAATCGCAACCTTGCATGAAGTGAACTTTCTGCACTGCTGTGATATGACATGGTGTTCTCCGGCCACGACACACGTTGAGCCAGCTGGCTCCTGATTTACTCAGTAATTCCCTTATTTAATATGATGGATTGTCTGAAAGATTATTTATAGGGTTGCTGGAAATGCATTGACTTTCAGTCCTGAAGATACCATATGTTTTAGGTGTCAGGTGCTGAAATAAATGAAAATAATATGTATCTGAAAACAGTTCAGGCCAACGCATGTAGGTGTCCCTGCTCAGTTTTCCTTCAGAGATTCTAGCCTAAGCATTGCAAACTCACTTCTGCCTTCTCTTGGACATGCCTCCATGGTCACATTACAAAGAATCCCGCAAGATAAAGCTCCCACTGTGAAGGCAGGGGACCCTAGGACGGTGAGTGGGAGAACACAAGAAATGTGTTCTTCCTGTGGTTGGCTTTCTACGTAGATCCTGGGTAGGCTGCCGCTGGCCATAACCACTTCAGTTACTTGAAGGAAAAACAGGAACCGCAGCATGAGTCACTCATAAAGTGCTCACATTAATATCTAACTCTGAAAATATCCCTGGGACAGTGACTTTAAAAATTCAGGAATAAATGTTCTTGTTATTCCTCAGTAGAGAATTAACTGATTGAGAAAATCAATTATTACTTTTCATTAAGAGTATTCTTATTACTAATTGTCCTGGAAAAGAAACTGTAAGACGTGGACTCCAGAGCACAGGTTGGGAGATCCAGAGCTATGTTTGCCATCCCCACAAGAGCAACACGAGCAATAGAGAGCCCTGCTACTACTGAGTACCTCCTTGGCATCAGTCTCTGGGCTGTATGCAGCGTTCTCTTATTCTGTATCCTGTCACGTAACATTGGAATAGGTATGTAGCATGTGTGCCCTGTCAATGTCACCCAGCCAGGTAACGGGGCACACACAGAAAATTACGTCTCTCTCTCAAGAAAAAAATTTAAAGCCCTAACTAACAAAAATATTAAATTAATTGGGATAAAGGAAGAATATAGCTTACTGCACTAAAAGATAAAGAAAAATGTGAGAATTTGGTTGAAAAGCAGAATGAAGGTTTAATAACAGGTTTTCAGATGCTTGCGAAAGACCGATTACCTCCCATTTCCTCTGTGAGCTCAAAAAGAGGAGCCTGGCTTCAAAGATAGCCTGCAGGCAATTAAAAATAATAACTATTTGTGGAATTCAGATCAGGGCAGAATAGAGATGATGCTCATAGAGGAGGCAACTCTCTTTGTCTTAGTGAAATAGGGGGCTCAGGGGGTCTTGGAATTGCTTCTTCGGTGCCTGAGAAGTAGTGTATTATGGTGGTGAAGAGTCAGGCTCTGTGATCTAACTGACCTGGTTTATCTCTTAGCTTTGTCACATTTAGGAACTGTGTGAATTTGAGCAGGTTACTTAAGCCTCTCAAACTACATTTTTATCATTTCTGTACAGGGTGTATATTATCCATAATAAAACTGTATATCATGCTCTTAGAGCAGTGTTTGGCATAAAGTTAATACCTGTCAGCTATCACAGCTGCTATTGGATTGTCTGGCTGCCGTCTGGCTTGTCAACAGAACTCTGGGTTCCAATTCATTACTACTACCCTTTGGGCTGAAGAACATGTAATAGATTTTTTTTTTATCATTTTATGGCTATCCAGAATTTAAATGCCTTTAATACATGGCAAGAATCACAAGATTGGCACAAGTCATAGGGAGGCAGATATTCTCCCAACATTTTGGCAGTTAGAATGGAGACACGTGAACTTGAATGGCTGATTAAAGGGTTTTTAATATGGAATAGTTGTGAATGAAAGCAGAGGCCTCTCAAGATCATTTCCTGGAGCTGTGTCTGGGAAGAAGGTCCAGAGGACTCTCATTATGTACCTGGATGCGGTGGAATATGGTGGGCAGAAGCCAGACCTTAGTAGTCATGGTACTGATGGTAGCAGACTATTTCTGTGTTGGATTCTGGGCCATCTAGTTTCCTTTTTTTTTTTTATCTGTATTCTCAACCTTGATTTTATAGATATTTTGATGATTTTATGATGTATTCATTAGTTATATCCACAGAAATTCTGCAGATATTTCCAAAGAAATTCTGCAGAAAAATATTTTTGTCCAAATAAAAAACTCAATGGTATTAAACATAAGATTTACAACAAACTCATATGAACAGAGGTTGATAGAAGATCAGGTCTTCTAGGTTGAACTTACCAGGGCTTGGTTTCAAACTGTGAATGTCCAGGTATGTTCACATTTGCCCTTATCTTCTTTGGACTAGCAGCCACTGGGAGCAGGTCCTTCCGATGGGAAAAGGAAGAATGAAAGAAAGCAGGACAAACTGAGCAAGTACACTTCAAGTCTCTGCTTCTATGACACCTTCTATCACCCAGCTGGCTAAAGCACATCACATGGTTAAGTCCAGATTTAATGGGTTAGGGAAATACATGCTACCCTCACTGGAAGAAACTTCAAAGTCAAAGAGTGGCCACTGCCAAGTATAAGGTTGTGAATACCAGGAAAGAAAAATTGAGGAAATTAAAGCAACCAACCACATAAAAGTTTCTCAATATCTTTCCAACAAAAAATTTTCTTTTTTGTGCTTAAATCAGTATTCATTTCTATTTTTTTGTAATAAAGAACTTTTAGATTAGTATAAAGATTATTAAGGTAATTCTATTTCTTTATAGAGTTTGGGCGAATCTCAGATTGTTATCTGGGTTGGCTAGAAATGATGGTAATGAAAATCTAGTGTCCTCCAGTGTGTTAAAGGATGAGACTAGAATAGCCTATGATACATAGTTGCAATGCAATTTGTTAAATTATAGCCTGTTGAGACCTGTGGTGTCCATTGAAGAGATTCCTGCTGTAGAGAAGTGTAAAGACATACTAAAGACATACATTATTCAAAAAAATGCAGGGTGAAGTGATCACATTTAACATCAATGGATGGCTTAGAAAGAAACAATAAGCTCAAATCGTCATGTTCTTGCCTCGGAGCACAAACTGAAAGCTTACAACTTTCTATGACTGCTCAAATAGTCTCATGTGTCTTATACCTGCACTGCTAAAGTCATGAATTCAAAAGCAAATGTGGAGAGGCTACAATTTGTCAAATGATGACATTGATTAAACATAGTGTTTCCGAATTTCTTAGGGAATTAATTCGAGAAAGAACAGGATGCTGGGGACTTGGAATGGCTTCATGCATTGCAGCCTGTGGGGAACTGGAGCTCCCCTAGCTTCCCAGTGCTGCTGAGCTGCAGGAAGCCAACTCCTTTTCTTTGTTTAAAGAAATGGCTCCAGCTTTGTTTAAAGACACCATGTTCTCTTTACCTGTTTTGCAAAAGGGCCTCACGTTGGCTATTGCCTTCCTGCCCTTGGTTTCCTCATTCTCTCCATACTTATAGGTATAGTCTGGAAAAAAAATCAAAGAAATAGTTCTTTTTCCTTTGTATCAGCAGTGACAGCAGTAAGTGTGTGAGTGAATTCCAAGGATGCTAGAACAAATAGGGAAAATAGAGATCAGGCTAAATCATTTTAAAATCTGGAAGGCATGAGAGATTCTGGATTCAATATGCTATTTAAAACAGCAGGAGTGGTTTGAAATGTTTGCTTGGTCTACTGGAGTGGCCCATTCTAAATTAATTTTAGATGCCATAAATTATTTCATGTAACAAAGAAGGAGAAATGCTGGGGTGGATTTATTGTGTGTAAATCATGCATCGTTCACCTATAGGAAGGCACAGAGGACATATCCTTTCTAAGGCTTTAAGAAGTCACTTGTGGAGGGAGGGTTTGCATTTCTAAAGAGTATTTTCATGGCAGTCTCTGTAGGCTGATGGTGCTGGTTGAGGACCACGGAGTAGAAGTGGGCTTTCAGATTTCAATGGTATTAATATGTGTAAGACGTCAGGCATTAATAAAAATCTGGCACGTGGTCACTGGAAACATGGTGGAAAATGTACTCATACATTAGTATCAAGGCAGACAATCAAATGTCCTGACAGAGGGAGCTTCCCTTATGACTTTCTAATCATGAGGCCCTAGAGATTAGGTAGTTTACCAAGAAGATACTTGATTTGCACAACTTAAGCAAAACACCAACAAATAAATTTTTGAGATCTCCTTGAGAAGCACAGCTTTTTATCAAATTCCCAAGTGTGAGTCAGTTCACAGAGCCACAGTCCTCATAAAGTGGCTGCCCAGGTGCCCATAGAGAAGAGCCACACTATGGCATCACAATGGGACAGGAACCTTCCCTCAGTCTTCCTCAAAGGGACTTGGGGCCATTTAATAGGATCAGTCTTAGAGGTTTCAGGGTTATTTAACATAGTCTCAAAAAGACCCAGAAAGAAAACTCCAGATTGGGAGCTTCAATGGTCAAGTGATAACATGACCTGAGTCTGCCTCACAGTAGATCCACTCTGATCTCATCCTAGTTATTGCTGAATGGGGTTACACAAATCTTCAGCAAAAATGAGAGAATTCTGCTACTCCTTTGTTCACCCACAGAGTAAGTAGTATATTTAAGTGCTATAATTAAGGCTCTCCTTCCTTGTGAATAGGATAAGTACACAGCTCTGAGTAATGGAAGCAGTGGAAGACATGTGGAGTCACCTCTCTTATCAAACAAACAAGCAAACACAAAACTAGATAAAACTCTTACCCAAAGCACCACTAGAAAACAGAGAACATCCACACCTCAAGTTCCACCAGAAAGTAGAGAAACACTGAATTCTGACAAATTATCTCCCAACATTCTTGACACAAGCATTTGGGTAATATTAGGAAAGCTCTGGAAAAACATTGCACGAAAGTGAAAGTATGGTTTATGGCAAGCTTAAACTGATCAAAACCCAATAACAAGAGAGCCAGTGTGCACATGGAAAATCCCGATACAGCTCAGGGAAGACAGGCGAAATTCATTCGGGACCTCAGACTTGAGTCTTGGGAAGGAAACGTTTCAGGGAAAGTGAGAGAAAGAATGAAGAGCTGCCTTTTGGAGAATGAGTGGAAAAGGGGAAAATGAGCAAGAGGAAAAAATTATGACTTCTATAAGATTAAAGATAAAAATACAGTGGGACTTCACACTCCTTCCCCTGACTCTCCTCTCACCTATTACTCCATACCCCCAAATGAGTACAGAAACCAATCCTTCCCTGACTGTTATCTCAAACCTGTAATCTCACAAACCACCCTGAATGACCAGGTGAAAGTTACAGAAGGAGGTGGTGGACAAAACAGTCTCCCCTGCTTTCCTCCCCACTCCTTAGTTATCTATACTTACCTTTAAACTATCTTGAAAATTAAAATCCAAACAATTCAACTAAGGAAAATACTTGCAATAAAGCAAGAGTTGACTGCATTCCAGAGAAAAATTTAATAAAATAATATCAGAAATAAAGATTAAATTACAGGTTGACTAAGAAGAATAAATACAACTGGAAACTATACACAAGGCACTGCAGAAAAACAAATATTTAGAAGACAGTGTAAATCATATTAAAAAAAAACAATAAAAGGGTCAGGAATAAAGTGGTTTAAATAAAAGATAATCAAAGAAAACAACATACATGTAATCGGAATCTTGCAATATATTAATTTTTTAAAAATGGGACAGAAACAATATTTGAAAGCATAATCCATTACTTCTACCTCCAGTAATGGCTTAGAATGGCATCACCCATGTGGGATGACAAGGATAAATTCTGAAAAAATACAAAAGACAACAGGTATAAGAGAACAAAAGGAGAACAGAGGGAGGCAGAGTACAGCGGAGTCCATGCTTGGAAGCAAGAGTTGCATGGTATGAAGTGCTTGCTTTTGTTCTTTTGACCTGAGGAAGGTGCAGTTGTTGGGGATGTTGTTGGGAGAACCACAGTCTTTCTGAAGGATTGGAATAGCTGAAGGATTTATATTGTTACAACTAGATTCCCTGGGAAGGGAAAGATTTGCTCAAATGAGAAACAATCAGAGAGGGAGTATTTGATTTATATCTGCTCATATTTCTGAGGTACTTATTAACCATGAATGTTTAGAGCCCATTCAAAAGAGCTGAGCTCAAAAACAAAATTCATGTTTGAAATTTCATCTGATTCCTAGGAATATATTTGCAGTTTCAACCAAGTTAAGCACCTGGTAAAACAAACAACAGCAACAACAAAGCACCACCAACCCTAAAAACCAACCATCATCATATAAAAATAACTGGATCCAGAATCTCTACAAATTAACATCAAAATGTTCAGGATATGATTCATAATTACCTGACATGTGAAGAAGCAGGAGAATGCAACCCATCAATGAAAAGAACCAATGGGGACCAAATGGAAGATAACCCAGATTTTAGAATTAGCTTATGAGGATTTTAAAGAATCCAATATAAATATGTTTGATGATATAAGTGAACCTATACCTTCAATATGTTAAAAGATATAAAGTCTCAGCAGAGAAATGGATAAAAGCAACTTAATCCAAATTTGAGAACTGGAATAACAAATTCTCCAGATAGCTGAATGGAGAAGACAAAGGAGAGACTCTGTGAACTTTAAGAAAAATCAGCAGAATCCACCCAACTTGAAAACAATGAGGAAAAGCAATATGAAAAAAAAAAATAAGCAGAACATTATGAACTTTTCAGGTAATATCCAAAAGTAAAACATACATGCAACCAGAGTGCCTTGATACTTGGAGAAAGTACTGGGCAGAAAAAAAGTGTGTGAAGATATTACTGGCTAATATTTTCTGAAATATGATGGATATATATGTAAAGATTTGAGATACTTGCCAAATGCCAAGCAGGAAAAAGACAAAAAAACCAAAATAAACAAATGAAAAAAAGTTGTGATGCTTAGGCACATTATAGTCAGATGGCCTAAAACTAATATAGGGAAACAATTGTGGATGCAGCAAGACAAATCTTATCAAGGTGAATGGTAATTTGAATAAGAGGCGACTTCTCATCAGAAATTATGGAGCTTGAATTAGAGTTGAACAATATCTTTTATGTGCTGAAAGGAAACTCTAATAATACTTTCTGGAATCAGATCTCTATGCACATTTCAAAAGAGTCTGCTTATTACCAAGAAAATGAAAAAAAAAAAAAAAGGATCAGCTCTCAGCCAGTCTCAGAAGAATGATGAAAGATGAGAGACAAAGAAAACACCTGAGGGCCTTTAGGGAAAATATAAAATAAATTATATTAGTATCAGCTGTCTCAGAAACAACACAAAAAGTAATGCAGCAATGGAGAAGCATCCTCTAGAACCTCAGGTGTAAAGAAGTGAATCAGGAGTTGTGTATTCAGTAAATCCACACTTCAAGTATTGGACAGGTAGAAAAACAATTCTAAACATTCAAGAAATCAAGGGATTTTACATGCATAATCTCATCAGTAAGACTCTATTGTCTGATGAACTTCAATTAGGTAGGAGTTGGCTTCTAAAACTTCAGCAAAATGGTAGATCATGAGCAAAGAATTGTTGAAATGAGATTAAGATAGAGGAGGGTGAGGGGAGAATAATGTTGTATTGTATGATATGTGCTGTGTTCTTCAAGCATGATCTGACAAAATAGAATTAGAACAACTAAAAATTGGGAGGAAAGAGCTCAGGGAAAAGGAAAATTTTAAGTCATTGATTGTTTTATAGGTAGTAAGTTACAGGAACCACCCAAAAGGAGAAAAAAAAGATAATGAAGGTTTAAAAAGGGGACAGATTAAGGGTTGTAAAAGGAATAAGTACAAAAGTTACATTTGCACAAAAAACAAGCTTCCTAACCAGTCATGGTGACACAGCTATATGGTCCCAGTTGCTTGGAAGGCTGAAGTGGGAGATCAGTTGAATCCATTAGTTAGAGACCAGCCTGGGCAACAAGCAAGACCTCATCTCACAACAGACAAAAGTCCCAAGATTTATGAATACCACACTTGATTTTTTAAGTAGAAAAATAAACAAATAATGGAGAAAACAGATCTGCTACCATAGTAGAAACCAACCTTAACCAAATAGTCAAAATGAACAATGCCAATGCTGGTCTAATCAACATCATGTGTCTCCCGATACTCAGCAGTAAGGAGTTAGTCTCATTTCTATTGTGTTTATATCCTTAAAACATAACTTGAATTTAAGCATGAAGAACCATTAAGCAAACACATAGAGGGATAGTCTATGAAATAACTGATATGTACCTTTCAAAATCAGTATCATGAGAAACAAAGGAAGAAACTCATGCGATGCTCCAAATTAACTATGGTTAAAGAGACAGAACAGCTGAATGCAGTCAATTATCTTGGACTTTTTGTTGTTATGAAGTTCATTGTTGTAAAATTGACTACCCCTGAATGAGGTCTGTGGAATTAGATGATATATTATCCATCCTAATTTCCTGATTTACAATCTTGCCATGAATAGGTAAAAGAACTCTATATTTTATGAAAACATACAATACAATGTTTGCAGTAAAGGAATATCATGTGTGCAAGTTGCTTTCCAATGGTCAATAAAGGAGACAGGAGGAGGAAGGAGAAGGAGAAGAATGAGGGGGAAAAGGAGATGGATAATAGATAAGGATAGACATAAGAAGGAAAATGGCTAAAGGGCATCAGAGAGTGTTTGTATTATTCTAGAAATTTTTACAAAACTGTTGTGAAATTTTTTAGAAATTTTTAAAATAGTGCCAAAAATAGAGGGGGAGAACCAAATCATTTCAATAGGAGAAGAGTCAGGAAGTGATGCCAAGAAACCCCATGACACACAATTTGAAAGCCGCCTGGGTGGTCGTTACAACCATGTATCCACTCTACTTTCCAGATCCACCAGTGGGGGAGACATTTTGCCCAGCTCATGGATAATATTAAGTTTCATCCGGGGCTGACACCAATTAAAGCTGCTATTCCCTATGTGGTCTTCACATTAAAGCAGATCAGTAGAACCCTGGGAACCTGGTACACAGCTCTTAATTTGGTAAGTCTTTTTTTTTTTTTTCTATATCAAGAAGATGAGAGAGAGAGAGAGAGAGAGAGAGAGAGAGAGAGAGAGCGCGAGCAATAAGAATAACTACCTTTCCTTGAGATTATGTAAGCCACCAAATCCTATTACATCTTGATCAGCAAAAATTTTGTTTCAAGTCAATGGGAGCAAAGGATGGATAATGGAAGCTGGAAATTTTTATATCCAACTTTGTTCTTAGGATAATTGCAGGTATGAGCACATAGCATAAACCCATATCTCCTTTCAATCTATGTCCGTTTATATATTTATGCATTTTAACTAATTTCCCTTTTGTCCCTACTGCTTCTCACTTATTAGTAATACAGAATGCGTTGAATAATGTTACTATTTTGTTCCCAGTTCATGATATCAACATGGAATTGATTCAGAAGCAGAAGATGCGGACTTTGAGTGCATACAAGGGCTCATGAAACTTTCCAGTCCTCTCCTGGGAAGGTGAGTACAATTTTTAGTTGTATGATTGATTTCTGAATCTTAGTGGGAAATTTTCCTTTTTTAAATTGTGAGAATGGAGAAAAGAACATGTAGGTTAATTCCTTGGCTAAAGATAGATTGTGGGGGGCATTTGTCAGTTTTCTGTCCAGCATCTAATCTTTGATTCACAGAAGAATGATTTCAAAAACTGAAGATATTCGGGGAGCATTTGAAGTTGGCTGTGGCA
This sequence comes from Urocitellus parryii, assembly GCF_045843805.1. Classification (NCBI taxonomy): domain Eukaryota; kingdom Metazoa; phylum Chordata; class Mammalia; order Rodentia; family Sciuridae; genus Urocitellus; species Urocitellus parryii. Next base: position 274,383,834 of record NC_135531.1, on the reverse strand, counting down.
AAAACCAGAATTCAGTGGATTTATTATAAAGCCTTGCTAGGATTTTGGTCACTGGCTATTTTCCAAGCCTATATAAACATTACTGATTGTTTTGTAAGCTACTCAACCTAATTCCAATACATCCACTATCTGATTAAATCAGTAACTTTCATAAAATATAAAACAAGATGCTGTAGCAAAATCTCACAAACTCATATTTTTCCTGTTGTAGAAGAGTTGAGATACATAAATAATTCAGAGCTGTCAGGCTACTGTGTCTTGGACCCCAGGCACAGAAGTAGATTCCTTTTCTCTCCTTGTTCACCATCTCTAGGGTGTAGTTCTGATCTTCATATTCAAAGCTATATGACTGGCCCCATTTCCACATTTCATTCTGTGGAAGGAGGAAGAAAGTGGTAGAAGGTAAGCAATTTCTTTTTAAAGGAATTTGCAGGTAATTTTTTCTTGCATTTAATTTTTGAGAACTTAGTTACCTGATCACTCCTAGCCACAAGGGAAGGTATGAAGTATTCTTCAGCTGAGGATGTTTTATGCTTCAGTACAATTCAGGAGAGGTTGTATTGTTAAAGCAAGAAAAGGGGAAAGCAGATCTTGGAGGATAATTATAATTCTGTGCCATGTTGAGAGAGAATCAGTTTATGTTGTTTGCAACCAAAATCCCTGAATAACATGGCTACATTATAGCTGTGTTAACTTTATGTAGCCATCTATGCAAATATTTGAAGCTATAAAGATGTTTTTGTAGGAAGCAATGATTAATATTTAAATGTTCCCTAGCTCCTCCTTTAACTTTAGAGTGTCTATCCTTAATATATTTAAACGATGATCCCATTTTTAAGAATTTGATTTTCTCACATTACGCCTGTGTAAGAAAGAGTTTGCAGTTCATGGAGGGTTACTAAATACTGGAATAAATGACAGAAGGAGAGATCAGACTTGCTTACATAAGGGATTATTTCAAACTTGATATATTCTTTGTTCTCCCTGTTTGCAAAAGTGTGCTCATCCACATAGACACTTACACATATGATGTCTTGTCCCAAAGGATTTGAAGTGGCTTAAAATAAAAAGCACAATTAAATTAAAGCAAAAATTACTTATAGTAGGAGAGGAAAAAGCAAGATAAAATTAATGAAGGCATAGAAATGAGGATGGGGAAGGGAACGACAGAATCAGAACTTGAAGCCAAAGAAAGCTAATGCAAATGAGCACAGAGATTTACACAAAGCTTCCTAAAAGCCAATCATAGAGACATGCTGTTATGGTTTGGACCTTAAATGTACCATAAAACTCATGGGTTGAAGCCTTTGTCCCTAAAACAGTGGTGTTGAGAGGTGAGAACTTTGGGAAGTGATTGGATTGTTAGGGCTCTAAAACTTATGAATGGATTAATGCATGCAAGGAATCATAACCTAATGGGTTTAAGGGGAGGAACTTTGCTATAAAAGTGAATCTCTCTTTTCTTCCTGGCTGCCATGAGGTGAACATCTTTGCTCCATCATGCACTCTGTCTCACCACAGTCCCCCAAACAATTCTGTAGGCTGAAAGCTCTGAAACTGTGAGCTAAAATAAATCTTTCTTACTTTAAAATGATTTCTCAGGTGTTTTGTTACAGCAGCCGAATGCTAACTAACACAGACAATCAAATGCTCTAAGTGTTAAATATATGTGTGTGTTTCTGAAAGTTCAGGACTATATTAGTCAAAACAAGTCGATGACTCAAAAATTCTCTTAGATTATTAAAATTGAGAAAATTAGGAAATATGAATGTAGCATAGCAATTAGAAAACAAAACTAAAAAACCTTCAAATGATGATTATTTTGAACATTTATTTGATATCCTCACCTCTGTAAATCTAAACTTGTCTGTCATCAATTGACGCTCCTTCTCTCCTTACTGTTCTGCAGCTCAGCCTTAGTCTGAAGATCCTGCAGGGAACCTGGAGAATCAGAAGTTGTGTGACTGACATGGGTGTGGGTGTGGGTCTGTGTGTACACACGGGGACTTGCTCTGGCAAGTTCCTCGGTCTGTTCTAAAATGGAATTGAGTGTCTCATTTGTTCAGTCATGGTGGATGTGTTTGGAAGGACAGGAATATCAAGCTCTCGGTGAGTATAGACTGGATTTTGATATCATACAAGGGCCCACAGAAAAATTTTTGCCATGAGATTTTTTTAAATTGGAACAAGATCTCTTGTGTTTTGATGGTGATGCTGCCATTCTGCTGAACAAGCTGGTTTTATAAGAAAGTCTGCCTGATATTGCATGGAATTGTGCAATTACAAAAGACAAGGGTGAAGGAGTATGAATGCATTGGGTTTCTTTGGATGAATAATGAAGTGAAAATACCCTTTAAGAGTAACTGAGTACTCTATTGTTAAGTCTTTGAAGTTTGGCAAGAAGAGTTAAAAAATGTTTCTCTTAAAATTGTATTTGGTATTTAAATTTGAGATACAAGGTTATAATAATCTGAAGACCTTAGCATTTTAGATTCCTAGAACTTGTTATCTGAAAACTCTCCCACGTTCTTACACTTAACTTCATAAAATTTGTAAATTTGGTAAAGACAAGTTTTTGACCAAGTTTCGTTGTTGAAAATTTGGAATAAAAGGGAGTTCAAAGACTTCATGTGATCTCTGATTAATCTTATTTGATATTCTACCATCTATTACCTCTCAAATTCTCTAAATTACAAAATGAATTTTTTAAGACAGTGATTTTACCTCTTCCTTCATCCTAAAAAAAGCCATAAATAAGATGGCCATATACATTCATCTAGAAACTAATTAAGTGATCAGACTCTTGTAGAGTATATGAAATCTGAATTTTAGAATGTCCAGTAATTCCCAAGATCATCCTTAGCCATGAGTTTTGGGGTAGATGATGCCACGTTGATTCCTAAAGCTGAGGTAGACCCACTCCTACCAGCAAGGACACTTTTGGTTTGAATCACTTCCAGGAAGGTCCCTCTTGCGGTGTTTTGTAATGATTTCTCTCTCCCCTGCCTGCCCTGGCCTCTGGCTCCTCTCCCTTCCTTCCTCTTCCCTTCTTCAACTTTTTCTATCCTCCCGCCCACCTTCCCAACTTCTCTTCCCCCTGTCTTTGATTCCCATTCTCTTCTTTTTTCTCTCTATATCCATGGCTAACACAGAAAAAATAAAAATCAAACTATGGTTTCCAAGTTGTAAGCGATTGTCTCTGAGTCCTAGGACACATACTGAGGAATGGATGGTTGAGACAGGCTGTGATGGGGCTGCAGAAACAACAGAAAGGTAAAGGAAACAAGTCACTCCTATAACTGCTACTGATTATCAGTTATTAGCATCTTCACAATGCTCGGATCAGACCTCTAGAACCTGGAGCCACACTGGCAAGTGACAGGAAGTAAGTTCCTAATAGTTAATAGTAGATACCAAACTCTCATGAGAGTAACTCCATTGGTCATCAAAAGTGGTTTCAATCTTCAGGAAAAGGAATGAAATAGAAAATCATTCCTTTCCATGGGATTTGGACATAGATTATGAAGCTCTTAGTGTTAGGTTTACACTCAATCATGTTAATCTGTAAACATTCTAAAATAGTAGTGAAGTATCACCCGGGGAGTTTGCCTTTCAAGGAAAACACATTGTCTTCTTTTTTTCTAATATTTTTCAGTTAAAGATAAGATGACATTCTTTTTTTTTTTTTTTTGAGAGAGAGTGAGAGAGAGAGAGAGAGAGAGAGAGAGAGAGAGAGAGAGAGTTTTCTTAATATTTATTTTTAGTTTTCGGTGGATACATCTTTTATTTTTATGTGGTGCTGAGGCTCGAACCCAGGTCCCACCCATGCTAGGCGAGCGCTCTACTGCTGAGCCACAATCCCAGCCCCAAGATGCCATTCTTAAAACAAGCAAATAAAAGCTTCTAAATGTGTGTAGAAAAGCTCCCACCAGGAAATTCTAGCAAAGATATTCAGTTTGGATCTCTTACTGATTCCACGTTAGGTTTCTTTCTGACTTTTAACGATAAGAAGTCTTTACCTGCTGTGCAATCTGTATATAGGGTAAAAATGGGAGTTCATAACCCACTTGAATCAAATGTATGAAATATGATATGTCAAGAGATTTGTAATGTTTTGAACAACCAATAATAATTTAAAAAACCCTGCTCTCTTCCTTCTGAAAAAAAATGCATTTCAGATATTACCATTTGAATCAATGCCAGGATATTTAATGCTGTAGGGTTTTGCTACATCCCAGAACATCTCCGCTTCATGACTGTGTGTGCACCTGACAAGTCACTTACAGCTTTCAGCACTGCTGGGGTTGGGAGGTGAAGGAGTGGGGTGGGGAAGTGGGCAAAAGTGCCTGAAATCAAATTTGGGGTAGGTTAGCAGTTATTAATGCTATGGAGACCTCTGTTATGAAAAATTTTAGACATGCATTGGAAGGAGAAAGTACTCATGTATGTATTATAAATCTTTTATTTGAAATTAAAATTACATAGTGAGTAATCTTTTGCTGTTTGGGAAGAGATTCTGAGGGAAGGTAACAATGATGACAAATTAAAAGCTCTTATCTTGATTCTGCCAAAAGGAATTGCTAACGACAGATGGAATCTCTTCACAAATTCTTGTTTTACAATACTTCGACCAAAAGCACTTAGGTAAATAATGTAAAAAAAAACCAAAACTTTATTTTTCTGTTAACAGCTTTCAATTTATAGAAAAATTGCAATTTTAGCACACAATTAAAGGCTTCTAAATGTGTATAGAAAATTTATGTTTTCCAAGTTGTAAGTGATTGTCTCTGGGTCCTAGGATACATACTGAGGATGGATGGTTTAAGTGATTGTCTCTGAGTCCTAGGACACGTATTTAAGCATCTTAAATAAGTGTGTGAGATTTGTCACTATCCGTGAACCCACTTATTACATTATTGTTAACTAAAGTCTAGGCTTGATGCAGATTTCCTTAGTTTGGGCTGAGTGTCGCATCCAAGGTCCCACATCCCACTTAGTCATTGTGTCTCCTCAGGCTCCTCCTGGCTGTGGTCTTCCTTAGGGCTTTCTTTGAATTTGAAGACTCATGGTTTTGAGGAGTACTGACTAAGTACTCTGTCAACTCTCAAGTGGGGTTTGTCTGAGGTTTTTGTTGGGATGAGGCTGGAATTATAGGTTTGCGGGAGGGAGATCTCACAACCAAGTGCCATTTCATCTCATCTTAGCAAGGGTTCATGCTACCAGCGTATCAGTGTTGGTGTTGACCTTGACCATCTGGCTGAAGTAGTGCTGGTCAGGTGTCTCCAGGCCAAGTTACTTTCTTATTTCCCTCTTTCCATACTGTACTCTTTGGAAGGGCAAGTTGGGAGTTGGGATCTACCACATAGAAAATGGAACATCTCTATAAATGATTTGGAATTCTACTTGAGAAATTTTTGTACTTTCCCCCATTTATTTATTTATGCAATCTTTTTTTTTAATATCTGTATGGGCACATGGATACGTTCTAATGCTTTGGATTATAAACCAGTACAAGACAGTTGATATTCAATTTTTTAAAATTATATACTATGAATTTTGTTGGTCGCAATACAATAATATCCCAAAGGTAGTCTGGGGACTCAAAACTAAGATTTGTAAACTAATATGTGCATTTCTTATTATAAAGCTGTTAATGGTGAGAAATATTGTTTGTATAGCAACCAGACATCTCCACACCTGCATAATATAGTTTGCATATTTTGTAGTGTTGAGATTATAAAAAGCTTAAAGTATTTTGTTTATCATGTTTATTTTAAGGAGAAAATTGTGGCCATTTAAAAAAGGAGAATCTCATGAAAATAGAAGGGAGATTAGTAGAGGAGAGGAAGGGGGTCAAGGGGGAGAGTGGAAAGGAGGGAAAGGGCCAGAACTAGAGGAAATAATTGACCAAATTATGCTATATATATGTGTAAATATACCACAACAAATCCCACTTTCATGCATAATTATAGTGTATAATTATAATGCACCAATGAAAAAATATGCATGTAAATAAATAGAAAGAAGATCAGAAAAGTAGAAGGATAAAGAGGGGGAGGAGGAGGGAAGCAAAAGGAGAAGTAGTAGAGATGAACTGGAGCAAATTACATTATGTGAATATATGAAGATGTCACAATGAACCCCCTGTTGTATACAATTATACCACATGAACAAAAACAAAAACTGTATGCCAATGATCATAACACACTGTTCATAAAAGCCTAAAGTAGACTCGACCCAAATGTGCAAAAAATGATGAATATATTTAAAGAAAAATAAAAAAAAACAAGGGCATTGCTTTTCAATCTGTAAAGACTCTGACTGTGTCATTAAAATGCTTTGGTTAAGGGGCTGAGGTTGCAGCTCAGTGGTAGAGCACTTGCCTGTCGCATGTGCAGCACTAGGTTCCATCCTCAGCACCACAGAAAAATAAATCAATAAAATTAAGATATTGTGTCCATCTATAATATATATAATGTTGTAGGCTGAGCACTCAAGAAATTTGAGTATATATATATATATATATATATATATATATATAGCTTTGGACAATGTCAAGCAATATTTGAAGATAGTAAGTTTAATAAATATTAAATAGATGCTCTGTATTAAATTTAAGAAGAAAAAAATTAAACCCCCATCATTATCTTCTGGGACCACTGCACTAAACCCAGAATATCATCATTTCCAATAAAGCACTCTCTTGTTTTTATGAGCAGAATTTCTTTCATATTCTATGGGTATCAATAATTCTAACAATTAATTGTAAATCTCAGAAGAAATCGAGCCATGTCAAGGAAGGACAGAGGATAAAACCTGCCTTGCAAAACCATCCATCATCCTCAATGGGCCTCCTGGTATTCCGCTACTGTAAAGCACCAGCAGTCTCCAATGGCTAAGAGCGATAAAATGGCACCATTTGTGACTCATCTTTATTCATACACTGGCAAGGCAGTGGCTCTTAACCCTTTCAATGTACTTTGAGACTTTGAAGAAATTTGTGGATAGAGGCTCCCAGGAAAGGTACTTAAAACATCAACTGGCTGCCCATGAATCCCATATTAAAAAACCACTGGTTCAAGTAATTTGCCACACCCAGCAGGGAATGTGGAGAGGGAGGACCTTGACTTTCCCATTCTATTGAGATGAGAGAAGTACCCTAATCCCTGCCTGGCCTCTCCAGGCCAGTGTTTATCCTTTCCCAGAGGAGCCACTAGCACTGAGATAGACATTCCAGGAAGGCAGAGATGGAGGTGATTTGGAGGCTGAGCCCTCAAGAAATTTGAGTAACTGAGTGGATTGATTACTGTTTTTATGTAATAGGACGTAACAAGCTTTCTTACAAGATTTATATTGACAACACCAGCAACACACACACACCTGTGTGATTTTTGCAATTTTTAAGAAAAAATTAATGTAGGGCAGTGTGGAAAAAATTTAAAACCTGAAAATTTCTAAGATTGTATAGAATGAGAGGATGAAGAAATACAATTTGGTGATGCTGTTTCTCACAAAGCTGTACCATGCTTTGTATTGGTGCAGTCAACTGAAATATTAGAATTTGTGGGTAAGCAGAAGAAAGTTCTTTGTAATACCCCAGGGTAAAAATGTCAACCAGCTATAGTATAACATGCAAAGGACATGAACAGGTATAAAGCCCTCTTGCAACTCCTTGAGGAGCTCTGGGTCACAGTGTTTATGCTGTTGAGATTCACAAGACTTGATTTAGCAATGCCTAGTGTTCAGTACTGTTCATCAGAGCTGAAGTGGTCCCTGTTACCTCTAAATCAAAGGATTTTTACAACAAGTCATCAGTACTTTATACAAGCAAGCCAGATGCTAGTATAAAGTGTTCCTGGGTTCAATAATGCACGGGCCAAATAAAGGCAAGAGACATACTCCCATGATTAGCTTTCATGAATATGCTCATCTTCAGCTTCTCTGGAAGCATGGTACCCATAGTAACTTCTGAAAAATATTATCCGAAGAGATGTTCCTGCTCCTCAAATGATTAGAAAAACAGAAGGGGGAGGAGTTGTAACCAAAGGAGACTGGTAGTGATTGTTAAACTCACTTTCGTATGTGTTTATATAACTGTAGGAATTTAATAGTCTAACATGTGGTTAAAGTGATGATTTCAAAAATATACCAAAAGAGAGACAACGCATGACAAATTCTCATGACCTTACCCAGTTTTAACAATTCTAAACCCATGTTCAAGGTTTTTTTTTCCCCCTCTATATTTCAACCCAACTTCATCTCCAAGTCATGAAACAAATATCTAAAGATTCTTGATATAAAAATTCATACAGAGTCATAGATGAAGGAGAATGCAGCAGGGACAGTTGTGTGTCCTCTGTTGATTTACTTCAGGTGGATGGTCACTCTGCTTTGGTCATCTGGTGCAAACAGAAAGCTTTTCGCATTCAGCAGAGCCTCTGCTGACTTAAGCCAGTCTCGTTGAGAAACAGACTTACAGCCAGGAGGCGGTGATTCAGTGGGCAAGGCAAACACCGGTTTTGGACAAGATGAGCTTGCAATTGTTTCTTGAGGTGTGCTTCAATTTGGGCACAGCAGTTCCAGAGACGTAGCACATCTGCCCTTTTATCCATCCCAGGCAATTCTGAGTATTTTATAAGTCTTCTTAAAAACTGGCTCTGAATTTAAACAGCTGCTGCACACACAGGCAGGTGACAGAGTCAATTTGGCTTTCTGAGAAGAGTGTTACCACTGTTTCGTGGAGAAGATTAGAGAAGCATGTCTAATCTAATTTTCTCCAGGTAATGAAGTCACTTTAAGACAGTCTCATCTAATGGAATTCATTCCTGGATTCTAAAATGATGCCTTCTGAGTAATCTAGAGAGAGTGTCTTAGTCTCAGTGTAGTATGGCCTGAAAAGTGAGACTGTTCTTTATCCACATCCCAATACCAAATCCTTCCCTCACTCACCCTAATAGGTAGGACTCTGGGGGGCTGTGTAGATTTGCCCCAAAAGGCTTTAGGGTGGGTCAGAGCCATGAATTATTCAAATGAGTTCCACAGCCACTGATGACCCAATGCTGAAATTTCATTCTCGATTATATTAATGATCCCATGACCAGGTCCAGTAGCCTGCCAATTAGCCAAGTAGAGATTTTCGAGAGCTCACATTATGATATTCTCTAATATTAAAATGTGACCATTAGATGCCCCAAACTTGAACATAAATCTTCCTCTATCATTAATTTCTTATGGACACCTTAATCTACTTTGCAACGCAAGGTGCAAATAATAATAATAATATTAAGAAAGGAAGTTCAAAATAAAGGTAGAAGGGAAAAATCTGGATTCATAGTTTCTCCTTGGTGGCTGTGTCTTCACTGGTGTCCATCCAGGATCCTTGACCAGTGAACTCAATCAAGAGAACAGCCCAGCAGAGATGGATCTAGGAGCTCTGAACTGACTTTATCCAGGAGGAATTTCTCTATTCAAAAGGCGATATTAGAAAGACCAGAAATTTTTATCCACCACCATAGTGCTTTTCCCAATGTGAGTCAAGATACACCCCACTCTCCATTTACACTAGTGGAAAGTCAAAGTGTGGCCCAGGGGGAACTGGGAAAACAGTTCAAAGCAGCCAGAAATTCTCAAAGACCAGAAATTTACCATGGTATGAGTTCCAAAGCCCCTTAATTTGTATGGCTTTATAGAGCTTCATGTTGGCTGCTCCCAAGGACTGGGTAACATGTGGGCTTAATCCAGAGGCCTAATGTCTATATACTAGGTGAAGAAGTGTATCAGTTTGCCAGGGCTGCTCTAACAAACTATCACAAGCTAGGTGCTCAAGCAATGGACATTTACATCCTCACTGTTTTGGAGTCTAGAAATCCTAAATCAAACTGTTGGTGGGGCTGGTTCCTCAGGGCTGAGGGAAGGATCTATGCATCCCAGGCCTATCTCCCTGGCCTGTCACTGGTCATGCTTACATTTGTGTGCACATCAGTCTCTCCAAATTTCCCCTTTCTATGAGGAAACTTGTCATATGGAGTCTGGCCCACCCAGTGGCCTTATTTTAGCATGATTACCACTGTAAGTACCCTCTCCTTCAGGTGAAACCACATTCTGAGGTACTGGGAGTTGGGACTTCAGCAGATAGACTTAGGGGAAGATATGATTCAGCTCATAACTGTGGGCAGCTTGCATCCTTGGCTTCTCTTCTGAGCTGCAGAATGCCTGTTTCCTGATTGACGGTTCTGAAACTCAGAGCCCAGTAGGTGCATGCTCTTTATGTTCTCACTGCTGTACTGTTGTGCTTCTTGTGCAGAATGGGTGTGCTTTCCACGTTGTCTTCCCACTGTCCTTTCCACACTTCCTTCAGAAAGATCCAGATGCAGAGATGTCAGCTTCCCTCAACTGGTAGAAAATGGAACAAATAAAATAAAAATGAATGCAAAATATTTCTTACTCTAACTTCAGCCTAGCCATCTTCATCTCTGATGTTCGTGCTGTTTTATCTTTATTAGGATGCCCAGTGTCATGGGCTGTCTTGGAAACAGGGCTCCCAGGGCTGGCACTCCACAGAGGCAGTTATTCCAGAGAAATGCCATCGTGTATTTGATTCCCAATGAAAATGTGCCTGTCAGGGGCACCACAGGCTTCTCCACATGCAGTGTGCTTCTCAGTGGGACGGGGATATGCAGAGCCACACATGTGACTCACTTTTAAGATATAATGACTTTTATTAGGGTATACAGAGGAAAGAATAAAAACTGACAGCAAAAACATATTATTCTGATAGTAATAAAATGTAATGATACTTTGGATTACTGAAGTCAAAATTTTCATGAATTTTTTAAGTAAAATATGAGATTTTACATGAAATTTCCCCGACACTGGCTGCTTTGAACTGTTTTCCCAGTTCCCCCAGGGACACACTTTCACTTTCCACTAGTGTAAATGGAGAGCAGGGTGTATCTTGACTCACATTGGGAAAAGCACTATGGTGGTGGATAAAAAGCAGGGACTTTTGAGTTGATAAACCTGTTGTCAAACTTCTTTCTCTAGCTAGGTGACATTTTGCAAGTTAATTTTAACTGGGTTTAGTTCTTTTATGGGATCTTGTGAGGAGTGAATGAAACCATAACTGTTTAAGCCATAAATGCAGTGACTGGCACAGAGAATGGGCTGCTATGGATATAATTCCATTTTCATTTATTTGCACATTTATTCAGTAGTTTCTGCCTTCAGCTGACCAGTATTTCAATTGTTCACTCATTGACTCACCCATACTTTTATTATGTAAACCTGTAATTATGTGTATGCAATGACCATTTTACTAGGATTAAATGAACATATTATTGGAAACCTAGACCCTTTACTTTTAGTCCAAGTTCTTCATAGATTTAGCACCAATTAGATTCCTCAAACTCTAGAGGCATGAACATGAACTGGAACTTGTAGAAAGAGCTTTCACCATGAGATGGACTCTATTGAACCTCAGCATGTAAGCGAAGTGGCCCTACTGACTTAGAAAAGCCAATACCAAGAGAGGTGGGGAAATCAATCTCAGATGGCACTGGGATGTGGTGGGGCGAGGTTTGTACAAAATAGTCTTATAGGAGTAACAGGTCTAAAGAGCTCGGCTTTCTCTGCCTTCCTTGGTCTGTCTCAGCATCAGTATGTGATGCCCTCCACTGAGATCCTAACCTTTCAGAAGCTTTTGCAAAGATCTATCAACTAGAGTAAATGACTAAAAACTATGAACTGTAAATTTTGCATTCAGAAGCTGTGGGAGGGGGATCAATGGGTGTCGGCTGGAATCACAAATGGTTTTGGAGATGAATCGGCCCCTGATGTCCTTTCCTGGTGTGTTTTCCTACCTGTTAAAGATCCAGGTGAGGTTGTGTCAGTTTACCGTAAGTCACCCTGTGGTCTCATGCTCCCTTTAGTGTTCTGTGCTTAAAACATAGATTTAGGTACTTTACAGCCTCTGTGACTTCAGAAAAATTGCCTGATCCACTTTCCTTAATCTGCACTTTGAGAGACTGAGTCAGGTTGGGTTTGACCTATATTACAATGTTTAACAACAAAATGAAGGTTGAGAAATCTTAGTGAAGCCCCATTCCCTAAAAGAGACTTTGTTTCTCTGGCCTAAGTCAGAGAGTCATTATGTGTATGAAACAGTGTGAGGCATCTGGCAAAAGGAGAATAATCAATAGCCTTAATAAGTTGAATGTCCCCACCAAAACTCGTATTCAAACTTGATCTCCGTTGCCAGGTGTTAACAAGTGGAACCAGGTCAAACCTTCAAAAAGAAGATTGGGTCATGAGGGCTGTGCTCTCAGGAATGGGTTTACCCAGATTAGAGGATTCATGGATTATCTCGGAAGTGGCTTTGTTATAAAAGCGAGCTCAGCTTTCTTTGCCTTCCTTGGTCTGTCTCAGCCTCTGTATGTTCTGCCCTCCACTGTGTCATTCCCCAGGAGGAAGGTCCTCACCAGCTGCCAAGCAAACCAAGGCCCCAATAAACCCTCTTCTTCATAAATTACCCTTTTGGTGGTATTCAGTTAGCAAGAGAAAACTCACCAAGACAGGAAATTGGTCCTGAGAGGAGGAAGCACATTGGCTTTCCAGAGGTGGACTCCTTGTTTAGCAGCTATGAGGACAGATGGATGGACACTCAGGAATGTGGTGGACAGGCCGCAGGGCATTCTAACAAGTGCAATGACTGAAGTGTGCTGTATTGGCTGACTCAGATGAGAAAGACACGGTAGGAGGATGCCATGAGGAATGGCTTCTTGCTAGTGCCATCACTGATGGCACCTGGAATATCCGAGTGGTGACAGACCCTCCTGGAGAGGTGGGCTGTGCTCATACCTCAAAAGGTTGGGTCCTGATGGTGGCCTTGGTTGAGCCCTTGCTGTATGCCCGCCACTCTATGCTCCCTTTACATTAGTTCATTTAACAATCCTTTGAGGTAGGTAGTAGTCTTATGGCCTTGTTTCATCAAGGACAAGGGGACACAATTTCTGGTAATGCAATTAAAGCATAAATTCCAGAACTCAACCCAGATTTAAGGAACCCTAGAGTGAGCATGCCCAGCTGTCCCCTTACTCCCTATTCATGCTATGGACATGTGTTTGCAGAACGTGTGTATAGAAAAACGGGAGAATTCTTGGCACTGAACACTGACTATTGAACTTCTGGAAAGAGGCCAGTGTTTTGATGGCGCTCAGGAAGGCCAATTTGCATAATGGAGAAGAGCAAGAAGGGATCACAGCTCTGAAAATGACTAGTTGCACAAGATGGCACAGTTCAGTAAATTTGTGAGTGTCAGGAGATTATGGAGACAATAATAGCATTTACTCCATATTTTAAGAACTAATTGAAACATTGAGTGCGTCGGTTCATGTGGGTTCTACTGCAAGCCCTTTTCATATCATAACAGTTTGAAGAGTGAAAAATGAGCATGGATGGAAGTGTTATTTCCTCCTATTTAGTAATTAGAATTTAATACATATTTCAGAAAATATTTATTTTTGATTATAAGTTAAAGAAGCAAACTCAAATTAGCATAAGTGAAATGAAAAAGAAAGAAATAAAGAAGATCACGGGCTTCGGATAAGTTTGAGGGCTAAGTAATGTTATCAATTTTTCTTTTCCTTTGTCCTTGGGTTCTCTTTGTTTGTCTTTATTCTCAGACAGGCCTTCTCTTCATGATGCCAGATTTAAATGAGCAAGTCTTTCCCAGTTGTTCTAACAAAAATCCTAGGAAAGAACTCGTTGGCATGACTTGGGTCATGGAACCGGCCTTCTGCTGAGGAACACTAATGATGGGATCTTTGTCAGACAGCTTCATCTTGGGAATAGAGAGATGGAGAGTTCTGCAAGGAAGATGAAGACAATACACCTAAACCCGATGGATGACATTTATGGAACATAAAATCCCTCCAACACCTGGTCTTCAATTGCTGTAATCAAGGTTAGCACTAAGTATGTAGATGGTGTACCTTGAGATATTTCTGGGTGTGCCACAAAATTGGGGAATGATTTGGTAATTTTTCTATAGGCGTCAACTTTATTTGCTTTATATCAGCCAGCCAACAGCCAACAAGTCTTTATCAAGCAACTCCCATAACTTAGGACTCCTGTTCACAACATCACAAATCGAATCATAGAACAGTAAATACCATGATAATGGAAATCTCTCCCAACAAGCCGTGCCCAGGTCCAGCTGCAAGCTCACATTTGTTCCAGTGACATTTAATACCACCATTTCAGCACAATCTGAGAACACAGATCACCTCCACCAGCATGGGGCTGTTCCTTCAGATGATTTTCTTTTGTGTCCTTCCTTTGGGTGATTTCACTATTTATTAGCATCCTCTGAGAGCCATAAAATGACTATAAATCTCTAGTTAGCCTTTGGGGCTATCAGTGGCCTTCCAGGGAGAGCATATAAAACTATTGGATGGTTTAGGGACCCTTAAAGAGTTACCATCAGAGGGCTTATAGTCAGCTAAATGAAGAAAAACTTCCTTTTCCTATAGAATCTCGCATGTAGTATGTTCTACACTATGGGTAATTGACAGACTTGAAGGTCTTCTCACCTTCAAATCTGATAAAAGAAGCGTTTCATCTGGAGAGATAAGCAGGGCTAGACAGGCTAAGAAAACTGGTATTTTAGTCAGCTTTTACACTGGCATGATCAAAACTACCTGGCAAGAATAATTTTAGAGGGAGAAAAATTTATTTGGGGACACATGGTTTCAGAGGTCTCAGTTCAAAGACAGCCGGCTGCATTCCTTGGGGCTTGAGGTGAGGCAGAATATCATGGTGGAAGCCTGTGGTAGAGGGAAGTGGCAAAGGACATGATCAGGATGTGGAGAGAGACTCCACTCACCAGATACAAAATATGTACCCTGAAGGCATGCCCCAGTGCCCACCTCCTCCAGCCACACCCTACCTGCCACCAGCCAGGGGATTAATTCACTGATTGGATTAAGGTTTTCATAACCCAGTCATTTCACCTCTGAATTTTCTTGCATGATCTCACACAGGAACTTTTTGGGGATAGTTTACATCCCAAACAACTGGACTTTATTCCAGCTGTTGGGACCATTTAAAGGGTCTTAAATAACTGATGATGATAGTAATAATATTTGCACTTTAGAAATAATGCTGTGGCAGTGGAATGAGGAATAGGTTGAAAGAAAGCAAGAGCTTTCACTCTGCCCAGAATATGAACTATGATGCTCTTTGCCTAGTAGAAAAATCAGTAGCTTCCCTTTAACTTTGGTAATGGAGTCATGAGAATAGAAAATAGAAGCATCCTGATGGTAGATGAAACTCTACATAAACTGCAAATGCCTATAGGTGACAACTATAGGGCCGCAGTGGAGCGGGTGGCGGGGGATAGATAGATGGAGGAGTAGATTGGAGAAGGAAGCCGTCATGATGCCGTATAAGATTTGACAATCAGCTAGTGGCTTTGTCCTGATTTTACCTCCCCCTTGTTTTCTTGTGACCATAGCCCTTGAGTTGTGGCAGATCCTCCTCCAGAGGCAATACAAGGACTAGGACCAGCATCCAGATTAAGACCTGCCTGTCTGGGGGTGGCCCTGTGGCACTGGTTGCTGCCCAAGTTGTGAAGGTGTGCTTATATCCTTTTTTTTTTTTTTTTTGCTTGTGCATGTGTGTGGTCTGAATTTGCAGTAGGTAAGACCATGATGCTGCACAAAGCAAAGTTGCAAAGGAGGAGATAAGAAGCAGTGTTTTGTGTTTTACTGCAGAGGCCCTGTGGTCACTTGGTGTCCAGCTGCTAGTCCTGAAATTCCGTATTTGAAAACACATCTTAAGAGGTTTTCTTTACCTTTTTGAATTAAAATCATAGATTGCATAATTCACCCATGCACAGACATAATTTAGATCATTGACAAATGCCTGTGTTGGTGCCTGAGAATAACAACTGGAGACGAGGAAAGATTTATTTTGGCTCATGATTCCAGAAGTTTCCGTGGATGGTCAGACAGCTCCACTGAAGAAAAATCGAGGCAGAGAAGAGCTACTCACCTCCTGGCAGCTAGGAAACAAAGAGATAGAGGAAGGGAATGGGGGAGGTAAGATACAGTCACAAAGGTCATGCCCAAGGACCCACTCCAACCAGAGTCCATCTCCTCATTTCCTCCACCTCCCAAAACTTCCATCAGCTATGAATCCCTCAATGGATTAATCCATTGATGAGGTCATAGCCTTCATGATGCAATCACTTTCCCAAATCCCCACTTCTGAACATTACTACAATGGGGAATAAGCCTTTAACACCCAAGCCTTTGGGGAACATTCCAGATTCAAACCAAAACAATGCACTAATGCTTAATAGCTGGGTGGGAATTAACTCTCACAGTATTATGTATTTCAACCTGGTGTGAAGGACTATACATGAAGTCTTATAAAAACACTACTTTTGCTTCACAAGATGCACTCTAGGGACCTGTAGTACCCGCCTTGAGAGTCACTGAATAGCTGATACTCTTTACTTCAGGAGGAGACAAATGGATCCACAAAGAGTTGAAGAGACGCCAGGAGTGGAGCCAGGGATCAGGTCCACTAGCTCAGCAACCGGC
The DNA here is from genome assembly GCF_045843805.1 of Urocitellus parryii. NCBI lineage: Eukaryota > Metazoa > Chordata > Mammalia > Rodentia > Sciuridae > Urocitellus > Urocitellus parryii. The sequence goes on along the minus strand of NC_135531.1, from coordinate 274,367,230 downwards.
CTGTCACCAGCCCCATGTCCTCTGAAATGGACAACTTAAATGGAACACCTGGATGCAATCTTTACTCCCATGGAATAGTTCCCACCACAAGGATGATGGTATTGACCTCAGACGATCAATCCAGTGGGGTGGCAAGAAGGGCACAAAGGAGGCCAGAAATCATCAAAGCTGTCATCAGACATGCCCAATGACCTTAATATTCCTTTTTCACGTAGTTTATTAATTCATTCATTCACCCTGAACTTTCGAGACTGCCTAGGATCTCCTGGAGTCAGTGTCACTGACCAATAATATCCCACTCTATGATGCGCCGCATTTTATTTGCCCATAAAAGTATTTGGGTTGATACCACTTATTGACTATTGTGGATAATGCTGCTATGAGCACTTGTGTACAAGTTTTTGTGTGAACCTGGGTTTTTGTTCCTCTTGAGGTGAGACATGTGGAATGTATATTTAATTTGGGGGGGGGGACTGCCAGAATGTTTTCCAAGGCATACAATTTTACATTTTCTCTAGTGGTAAATGAGGGTTCCTGGGTCCTGCCATCCTTTCTAGCAGTTGTTACTGTCATTTTTCGTAGCCATCCACTTAGGTGTGAAGGAATATCTCATTGTGTTTTGATTTTTTGATTTACATTTCTCCGATGGCTAATGATGTTGAGCCTCCTTTGACGTGCACCTAGTTTACAGCTCACCCTTTGAAACTTTGCTCTATTTTCACTTCTTAGTGAAGCCTATCATGATCACCCTGATAAAAACTGACATTGCTCCCAACACTTGCATCTATATAGACTCTTGTTTACATAGCATTTGTTCTCAGATTCCATATGATTCATTTATTATATTTTTAAAAATATTTTTTAGCTGTAGATGGACACAATATTTTTATTTGTTTATTTTTATGTGGTGCTGAGGGTTGAACCCAGGGCCTCACACATGTGAGGCAAGTGCTCTAACACTGAGCTACAACCCCAGCCCCTATTATATTAAAAAAAATTTAAATTTATTCTAATTTGTTATACATGAGAGCAGAATGTATTACAATTCATATTACACATATAGAGCACAATTTTTTATATCTCTGGTTGTACATAAAATAGAGTCACACCATTTGTGTCATCATACATGTATTTAGGGTAATGATATTATCTCATTCCACCATCATTTCTACCCCCAGCCCCCTTCCTTACCCTCCTACCCCTTTGCCCTATCTTGAGTTCGTCTAATCCTCCCATGCTCCCTCTCCCAAACCCACTATGAATCAGTCTCCTTATATTAGAGAAAACATTCAGCATTTGGTTTTGGGGGATTGGCTTACTTCACTTAGCATTGTATTCTCCAATTTCATCTATTTACCAGCAAATGCCATTATTTTATTCTCTTTTATTGCTGATTAATATTCCATTGTGTATATATACCACATTTTCTTTATCCATTCATCTACTGAAGTGCATCTAGGTTGTTGCTTCCACAGTTTAGCTATTGTGAATTGTGCTGCTATAAACATTGATGTGGCTGTGTCCTTGTAGTATGCTGCTTTTAAGTCCTTTGTGTATTTATTATATTTATGTTGATTGTCTGACTTCCTCACTTCACTGGGATCCAATTGTGAAATCAAGGATCTTGCTCTTCTCATCAATTATATTCCAAGAGCCCAGAACAGTGTTTGGTAAAAAAAAAAAAAAAAAATTAGTGAAAGAAAAGAAAATAAGATGCAGCAATGAATAATTATGGTAAACTAAAAGCATCTAAGTAGATATTGGGTAAAGCAGCTACTGCTCAGTGTCCTCTCCACAGGGGACACGCCAGCATTGTGGCTGCTCTCTGGGTTTGGCCACTTCTAGATTAGTGCTTCTAAACTACCTTAGGATAAATATTCAAGGGCACATGTAGGACATGATACATATATGTCTTGGAATGATTTATAGAGTCCTTGGGAGTTTCCCTGAGCTTTTTTTTTTTAACTCTCGTCTTGGGGAGAAGATGGTTTGTAGGTTGACAAGCATATTTTCATTTCCATTGAAACCACAACTGGACTGAGAACCTTTAGCCATTACTTTTATCTCTAAGGTAAGGCATTTTATTGGTATAATGAAAATATTCACTGGGGACTATTTTCTATTAAGTGCTAGATAGAGCTGGGGAAGACATCACTCATAAAATAGCTATGACTATTAAGCCTGATGATTACATGCTATTCATAAGCCAACATCTATATCTATATGGACTTAACGATAAAATATCAGGCGATGTGGCTCTCAGGGTTTGTTATGGGGTTTAATACATTATTGTACCATCTTTGTTTTCTTTTATCTATCCCAGTAAACATTGGTGTTTATATAGGAACTGTGCATCATAAAAAAATAATAGAGACTATGTAGATATGTTAATCATTTTTTAAAATAAAATTTTCAATGACTGATGCTGTTAGGAACAAAACATTTTCTTCCCTCATCAGACAGAACAGATTATTTATAATTATTTTATTGGTAAGAATGCTTTTGATCTACTGTACACATTTATGAGGATATTAGCTTTTATTTGGTTATTATGTATTCTTAACCATCTCTTTGTGGCATATTCATGTTGAAGTGTTCCTTGAACTTGTGAACTCAGCTAACTTATCTGTCTAGCATAGTTTGTGAGGCTCTTTTGTAAGCATTTTAGTTTTGGCACAGGAATAAAACAAAAACCCAGTTATAATCTCAGAGATGTGATGTTCTAGGCAAAAAACAACAGAGTATTACGGCAAAGAAAGCTTTTGGAATTTTAGTTACGGAAATCAATAGTCACCAAAAATATAACTTTAAATTTTAATTGCCCAATTCTCATTTGCCTATGATTTTGCTGTTCTCAGAGCTATCAATTTTTCAGTAGTAAGATTGGAGTGGGCTCCTTATTGAAGGATAACTAATGGAGCACTAGTGATGGGTGGGGTCTTCTGACCAGTGGCCAAGGAAAATAAAACAACCTCAGTAGCTTAACACAGGGTGTATCATTCATATTCAATGACAGCACCATGTTGGGTAACACTGAATAAACAATTGAATGATGAAGTAAGCACTTCAGTGACAAAAGACACATTCAGCTAAGCCTCTCCAATATTGGGATTTCTTACCTCTCCACTGCACTCATTTGCCATCTGGTTAGCTTTTTAAAAGCTTTCAAGAGCACCAACAAACAACCCAACTCAGTCAATGTTTAGCCTACATATCTATATGTCCACATCTTGCGTGATGTGGGTGTTGCTGTGATCAACCACCATTTCCAACACTTCCTCAACTCACAATGCTGCTGCATCCATGGCTCACAGCATTCTTCTATGGATTAAAATGATAGAAAAGAGTTAGATGTGAGTGGTAGGAATATGGACATTAAGGGGTAAATTCTACAGACTTACTATACATGCTTGTTCTCAACATCTTTTTTAACTTAATAAGTTGTTTTATTTGTTAGTTATATATGATAGTAGAATGCATTTATGCACTTTTATAGATCATGCATAGATGGGGTATAATTTCTCATTTTTCTGATTGTACATGTTGTAGAATCACATTGGTCATACCGTCGTATATGTACATAGGTAATAATGTCTGTTTCATTCTACTCTCCTCCCTATCACCATATCCCCTCCCCTCCCTTCATTCCGCTCTAACAAATCTATAGTAACTATTCTTCCCTATCAACCCCACCCCCCTTATTGTGAATTAGTATCTGCATATTAGAGAAAACATTCCGCCTTTGGCTTTTTGGGATTTTCTTACTCCGCTTAGCATGATATTCTCCAACTCTATCCATTTACTGGCAAATGCCATAATTTCACTTTTCTTTAAAGCTGAGTAATATTCCATCAAATATATATACAACATTTTCTTTATCCTTTCATCTATTGACGGGCATTTAGATTGGTTCCATAGTCAACATGTTTTTATTTTATTTTTATTTTATTTTTTTAGACATCAATATTTTATTAGTTTTTTGACCACCTAGAGAGACTTATGAGTTAAGTATGATTTTGAAGACATTTTAAATTTTTTCTGTTTACCCAATTTAATTTGAACTGTTTTAAATCATATAAATTAAAGGTATTAGGATCCATGTTTTTAAAAAATATGAGCATTTCTTATATATCTGCCAATTTTTATATCATGTACATGAGATATAGGCACATACACAACAACTGAATACACAGTGTTCACACATATAAAAGTAAAGCCCTTGTAACTTTTCGCAGGTGAATCTACATAGCAATGTTACAAATGTTTAAAAACTGCACAGTTGAATAAAATTTAGGATTGATCAAAAAAAATTAACCTAAGTGCCTAGGACCAATATCATGAGCTCAAAGAAATATGGAATTTAAGAAAAAACAAGAGTCTTAGAAAAATGACCAGCTGGTAATCATTAAAGTACCATACAATGTACTTTTGGTTTAGTCTAATGTAAGTTCAGGTAAAAGGAACTTTTACTTTTTCCCCCTAGGATCTGAGACTGGTCTCCATCTGAGCTTCCATTTGCAGTTCATGTAAGTCCTGGCTGAGGAGTAAACATGTTTTTAAAGAAATAAAATCACTCTGGCCCTGCTCTAACGAAAGAAAATAGCTCATAGCAAAGAGCATGTTATTCTCTGGGCTAAGTGTATCTACCCAAGACTCCTCCTCTGATAAAAGGAGGAAAACTTAACCTGGCCCAAGAATCCAATAAAATCTGTACAAAACATGTTCTATGTAAAACACTCAAAAAAACCCAAGATGACCCAAGTTGCCCTTAGGTCCTAGGCATATTATTTAGCTTATTATAATTATAAATTTTCACCTCTGTGGGTTTCGCTTATACATTTGTGAGTAAAACATATGCACTAGGGATTTTGAACTCTGATGCAATCCAACGTCAATCAAGAATTAGCAGATGGTGCTCAGGCAGGACCCTCTAGAAACTTCCCCTTAAAATCCAAATAAAGCAGGGACACAAAGAAGGGAGTTGTCCATCTCCTCTTTGAGATGACTGACCTACTGTCTTCCTTGAGGGTGCTTCTCCATTTTGATTCTCTTCGCATAAACTTTGCTACACTTTTACGTCACCTTGTGTCTGGCTTAAAATCTTGTTTTGTGAGCTAAGAACCCAGTACAACTTCTGGTACCAAAAAAAATTCTTCTTTTAGGTATGTCAATAAAATCAATCAGGTTATTCTGAAGTCTTTCACATCCAGGGTACGATTCCTTATTTTTAAGTTGCATTTGTAATTTTTTATTTTTTTACATTTTGGATACTTCCAAAATACCTTACAAGCTTTTATTCTCCCCATCTTTTAGAGTTAAGCTACACTGGGGAATGACACATTTATCTATAATCAATTGTGATTATGAAGTAATCTGCAGTCTTTATAAATTAACTGAGGTGCTGTATTATGATGCACTGAAAATTGTCCTAATAGTCTGAAATTCTGTAATTTTTCTGATAAGATTGGGCCTCAGGATACTCATTACTTTCTTCTTAATCAAGTCAGCTGATGGCCCAATTATGATAGTGGCATGACTTATTTTTTGAAATCACTGATTTTTTAATTTGTTCTAATTAGTCATACATGACAGCAGAATGCATTTCGATTCATTATACACAAATTCAGCACAACTTTTCATTTGTCTGATTGTGCACAATGTAAATTCGCACCATTTGTGCAATTATACATTTACCTAGGGTAATGATGTCCATCTAATTCCACCATCTTTTCTACCCCCATGCCCCCTCCCCTTTGCCCAATCCAAAGTTCCTCCATTCTCCCTATAACCTTCCCCCATTATGGATCAGCATCCACTTATCAGAGGGAACATTTGGCCTTTGTTTTTTGGGGATTGGCTTACTTCACTTAGCATGTTATTCTCCAATTCCATCCATTTAACTGCAAATGCTATAATTTTTATTCTCTTTTAATGCTGAGTAATATTCCCTTCTGTATATATACCAGAGTCTCTTTATACATTCATCTATTGAAGGGCATCTAGGTTGGTTCCACAGTTTAGCTATCATAAATTGAGCTGCTATAAACATTGATGTGGCTGTGTAACTATAGTATGCTACTTTTAAGTCTTTCGGGTATAGACCAAGGAGTAAGACAGCTGGGTCAAATGGTGGTTCCATTCCAAGTTTTCTAAGGAGTCTCCATATTGCTTTCCAGATTGGTTGAAATTTGCAGTGCCATCAGCAATGTATGAGTGTACCTTTTTTCCAAATCCTCGACAACACTTATTGTTGCTTATATTCTTGGTAACTGCCATTCTGCCTGGAGTGAGATTAAATCGTAGAGTAGTTTTGATTTGCATTTCTCTAATTACTAGAGATGTTGAACATTTTTTCATGTATTTGTTGATCAATTGTATATCTTCTGAGAAATGTTTGTTCAGCTCCTTAGCCCATTTATTGATTGGATTATTTATTTTTTGGTCTTAATTATTTTTTTGACTTCTTTATATATGCTGGAAATTAGTGATCTATCTGAGGTGCATGTAGTAAAGATGTTCTTCCACTCTGTGGTCTCTCTATTTACATGATTGATTGTTTCCTTTGCTGAGAAAAAGCTTTTGAGTTTAAATTCATCCATTTATTGATTCTTGATTTTATTTCTTTTGCTTTAGGGGTCTGGTTAAGGGAATCAGGACCTAATTCAACATGAGGAAGATTGGGCCTACTTTTTCTTCTATTAGGCACAGGGTCTCTGGTCTAATTCCTAGGTCCTTGATCCACTTTGAGTTGAGTTTTGTGTGTGGTGAGACATAGGAAATCACTGACTTTACTGGAATTTTGTCATATCTACAGGGAAGTTTTATTTTTCCAAGGCCCTTTGTTTACCAGCATGACAGACCCTTTTCAACTGAAGTAGATATTTAAAACGGAATTTATTTTTGCTTTTGTAACCAAAGGCTAGACTGTGGGTCTCAGATTCTGTCATCACAGTGCTGGATGTTTGCTCTGTTCTTTGATCTCATTTCATCAATCTTAATCATTGATATTGTCGATGACTTCATTCATGTATCCTTGGAAGATGACTCTAAAGGGTTGCAAGTTACATCATCTATGTGGCTTGGCACGCTAGAAGAGGGAAAGACTTCTGTCTCCCAATTTCATAATCAAATCTCTGTAACTTTGTCCCATTTGTGAACTACTTACTTTGTGTTGGGAGAATGGAATACTTTGGCCTGTGTGCACCACTTTGACGAAATGGCAGAGAACTACAGAGCCACCTTAAGGCGTATGTAATGAGTAGGAACACTTTCTCCAATGCAAATGGGGAACTTTCACCAGTTAGATGGCAAAATCCCTCTGGGAACAATGTAAACAAAGAGCTGCCTATTCGTATAAATGAGCTACACCCTGCCATGATTGGAAAGGCACTTATGATTCTAGCTTTTGCCCTACGTATGTATATGTCTAAAGCACTTGTGGAATTATCTGAAAATATAATACTTAACCAAAAAAAAAAAAGTTCTATTATGGGCATTGGCAAATTACAGCAATGTGCCAAATCTCCATCCCTGCCTCCTGCCTGTGTATATAAAAACAAACAAACAAACAAAAAAGGGAATTTATTTTATCAGAATAGCTGTACCCATTCTGATACTCTCTATGGCCCCTTTTCTTACAACAGGAGAACTGAGTAGTTGTGACAGGGATCATTTGGTCTATAAAGCCAAAATGTACTTAATATCTAGTCCTTTAAAAAATGTTTGCTGCTCTTTTCTGTTCAATTGAGTGATATCTAGCAAGCAAATACGACAAGGAAGAGAATGATGATTAGTCTGATTGGCCAAATCAGTAAAGGCATCAATATGGAATATTTTTCATAGCCAAGTGATCTTTAGCTTGGCTGAACAAACTGAGACTCATTTATTGAAATTAAAACTTGTCCTGTCTCCCTCTCCAACCTCAGAGAATAAATCTGGTCTGAGATATTCCCAGGAGTAGGAACCAATGGGTGGCAAATAGAGATTTTCTGGATAAGGACGTGGATAGAGAGTGTAAAGGTACTCCTTGGGATGCCAGGTGACGTCTCCCATGATGTCAGCTGGGGAAGAACCAGAACTGAGATTACGTCTGGAATTTGTCGACTCCTTATGTGCCCCTTCATGTGATAACGTCCTGATGTCAGAATTTTGTGTGTGTCTGTAAGTACATCTGGTGAAGGGTGGTCAGAAAAAATGGAGAGGAGCTTGTTTTAATCATTTATTAAACATACATTAAGTCATTTTTTAGAGTTTTAGTTTGGTTGTCCTTGACTAGGAGATATTTCTTGACCTCAAGGAATTCAAAAGTCAACCATGAAATCTTGCAGTGCAACTGGATGCCTTCAGGGAATGATACATCCACTCCATAACAAGACCAGACATAAAAATTACCCTTAACACCACCTTCTTTCTCACTCTTGTCAAATCCTGTCTGTTTTACATCCCAAATACCTCTCAAATCATTCTCCCCCCACGTCACTCCAGTTGCCTGTGCTTTGCTGAGTCCCCTGATGCTCTCTCTCCTCTCTTTCCTGTGATTTCCATTTGATTCTCTCCTCTGCCTGCACATCTCTGTCTCCCAAGTACTGAAAGCATCACCAGGCTCTCCACTGCTGAGCGTGGTCTTCAGGCCCTGCTGTGTCTGGCTCCACATGCTGCCTGCTTCTTCTCACCCTCGGCACCAGCCACACTGACCCTCTTTCCATTCCCTAAAACAGTGATAATTCTTTCTCCCCCTCTTCATTTTCCTCCTTTGCCCACCTACTTCCCCTACACTGGGGATCATTTCTTTAAGTTGATTTCCAGCTCAGAAATTTTTTTTCCTTGCAGTTCTCTCTGCTTGGAATGTTTAGATCTTCACACATTCTCATTCTTCTCATTTCCATCTCGGTCCAAATGTCATTTTCTTGGAGAGATTTTCCCAGCTAAGCAATCACTCTCTACCATATCATCCCAGTTCATTTCTCTGGTAGTGCTTATAACTTTCTTTGTCCTTACCTTTTTTTTTTTTATTGTTGGTCGTTCAAAACATTACATAGTTCTTAATACATCATATTTCACAGTTTGATTCAAGTGGGTTATGAACTCCCAATTTTACCCCGTATAAAGATTGCTGTATCACATCAGTTACCCTTCCATTGATTGACCTATTTAATTTTCATTTTTTTTGGTCCATCTCCCTATCAAAGAAAGCAACATGATTACATATATTCCTAGGACTTAGCAAGATACAAGGATGAGTAAATGAATGAAAATGGTGGAATTCCATGGCCTCCCCCTAGAATCTCCATTTTTAAACCGAACTTTATGATAAGTCAGTATACTTTAGTAATATATGTTCAGGAATAAGTAAGTTTGAATTCAAAACTCCATACTTGCCAGCTGTATAATCTTAGGTTCTCCTCTGAACTACTCTATGCCCCAATTCTCTCATGCTATAAAGGGGGTCATAATCATACTATCTTATAGAAATAGTTATGAGAATTACATCAATTATTATAAGTAATGAACTAAAAATACTGCCTCACCCATGGCTATCTCTCGGTATTTATCATTACTGTTGATATTACATACTACAATGAATCAAATAAAAGTTTTTGAACAAAATGGCTGAGACTAAAACATTGAAATAATCTTTTCTAAAAACTTTTTTTAGTTAAATAAAAGTTGTGTATATATAGGATGCACAACATCTTGTTTTGAAGTGTGTCTCTGTATGCATGTATGTATATATGCTAAATTAATTTGCTTATCATTTTTGTGGTGTGAACACATGATATCTATTCTTTCAACAATTTTCAATAATGATTTACTATTATTTAGATCATCATGGTGTACAATAGATCTCTCGAAATTATTTCTCCTAACCAATATTTTTATCCTTTGACCAACATCTTTAAATTCTTGCAAAGATTCAGAAAGGATCTTAATGCTGACTAAAATATTAAGACCTAATATTTTCTTAATGTTTTAAAAGAATACATCCTTGTGGCAAATCACATTACACTCTTAAGAATTGGTATAAGGATGCAAGAATGGAGGTACTATGAGGTTCACAGGCTTGCCCAGTGTCCCTGTCTCCTGACCCATGAAGTCAAACCTCACAGGTCATCTAACTTTTTCATCATTCTGCATCTCCTGCAGTTTGTGATAGTATGCAGTGTGCAGCGTTCATTTGTATTAGGGATATTAGCAAAGTAGGAGTCTCTCTTAGATAAGAAAACTGGAAACATTGTAAAAAGTTTTTTTTTAAAGTTTTCATTTCTGTATTTTGTTAAACTTCCTGTACTTACTTTACAGTGTTGTCTGTCTTCATTCAGATTGATAGGTGTGGGGGGGCACTGCTGTAGTTTTGAGTCCTCACTCTCTCCAAAGATCCAAGTCTGACCTTGACTGTACCAATATACTGGCTTGGCGGAAGCAAATTCTTTGGAGTTACATACCAGTGATGACTGTTAACAATGGTTCTCTTGGACTTGAAGATATATCTGAAGATAGGACCACACACAAAGCAAAACTAATGACTCATTCTTTATCTCAACCCAGTTTTTGGCTTTGGTGCTGTTGAGAACAGCAGAAGATGGAACAGAGAGGGTGAGTGATGAAGCATTGATGCTAATAACATTTGACTTGCACGGTCCTGCACCCTACTCTGGAAACCAGTTCATTCCCCTAACCTATCTCACACAGGCAGGCAGATAGCCATCAGATAATAACTCTGAATTCTTTGTCACTGAAGCCAATTCTGAACTGGTGGTCTGAAGAGAAATTCTGTATTGAATTACCAGCTGGTTCCAACAGATTCGTTTCCAAAAGCAATTAGGGATAATGGAATGCTCCATCCTTCAATATAGTACCAAATTCCAGATTTTTCCAAAATGAAAAATTAGAGCCCAGTTTCTTTGCTTACAACTCCTTATTTTTAAAAAAAATATTTTAAGAGAGAGAGAGAGAGAATTTTAATATTTATTTATTTTTTAGTTCTCGGCGAACACAACATCTTTGTTTGTATGTGGTGCTGAGGATTGAACCCAGGCCGCACGCATGCCAGGTGAGCACGCTACCGCTTGAGCCACAACCCCAGCCCCAACTCCCTATTTTTTGAGCATGGAAGAAATCTGTTTGCAAAAGATAAAGTACACCATTATGTGAACACTGGATGCTTCCATTCCCCCTCCCTCCCTTTCTGCTACTATGAGCTTCCCATGGTATTCAGCAGAGTAGCTGAGAGAAGTTAAGACATTCAGAGGTTGACTATTCTTGATAAGAAAGTATTTAGCTGAAAGATTGTCTCTCCCCAATATCTATATAAAAGGACATCTTGGCTTTGTACTTCAGTGGCAGCTACATGTATTGCCATTTTAAGAATCTGAATCAAACACTTTTTAATAGTTATCTCAATTGATTGAGTAGAAAGGCAATGCTATCTGCCAGACTAAGACACTTGGCACTATTTTTATCAAAGGAAGAGACAACATTCTGTTTAGACAAGATGAGGTAATGGCAATTGTTTGCAATGAGAGGACCCTTTCCTAATTGTTAGCACATGACTGGGAAATGTTCTGAAGCATTGACTTGGCTTGGTGATGCCTTGGGAACTAACAACCCGAGGCATATATCTGAGAATGAAATATCCAAGCAGGGATAATGTATCACTTCTTAAAAAAATTGACCAGAATCATTTCTTATTAGGCTTGCAATTCTCTACTGGTCATAACTCCAGGATGGTTAACAGAAGAGACTAACTATACCATATATCAACGAGGACCAGATGGAGCCTGGTAAAGCAAGCTGGGGACACATGTGTTGGAGAAGCTCATACTAAGATTATAAGCTATTTTTGTTGGCTTGAAAAAAAAGAACCACAATGATCATGTTTTTGAGCCAATTCCTGCATTAAGTAATTTCTTGAAGAAATTGTATCCCTGTTATTTTGCTCTTTCTACCAGATAAGTTCCAAATGAACAACCCGTCTCAGATCCTTAAAAGTCAGAAATGTTATTATCATGTAGCTCATTTAAATGAGTCTAAGGTTTGTGCTTTCCCATTCCAGGAGTAAAAGAACTGCCTAAGTTAATAATTTCTGTCAACCAAAGTTGGTATTTTCCCTCTTCTTTCATGCTCTATTGGCCCTGTTTAAGAAAAAAGTGTTTCGGGTTAATTGCCATACAGTATTCAGGGTGGAAATGCCACTTTACAAGAACCAATAATAGTTGTTCACGAGCTGCATGATAACTTGCAAATGAATGTGAGAGCATTATATCTCCCAGCAGGAATGAAAATTTGAAATCTGGCCAGATAATATGAATCAAAAGTTGATCCCTAACCTTTCCAGCCCCAGGCTTTAGAGAACTTCATCTGGAATCTTCATCCAACTAGGAAATTGATATATCCAGACTCATTTTGAAGTATATGGATTTGCATCCAAGTCATGAAGGAATAATGAAGAAGGAAGGATAGTGGGAGCAACCAGGCAATTATGGGCTCTGGTGCTAGATATTTGGACTTGAACACAGCTGTCAATTTGCTTAACTGACAATTTGCTTAACTTATCTGATGCTCTCTTTGCTTAGAGGAGTGAGCAGTATAGGAAGTCTGGTAAGTGTTGATGCTAAACTCACCGGCCTGCCTTCAAGCCAGGCTTTGCAATCTACTGTGGCTCCATGGGGCACCATGGCAAATTCTTTCAGTGACAGTCCCTGGCCCTTTATTTTCTCATCTATAACAGGAGGACAATAACAAGACTTATTTTAGAGGGTCACTCTGAGGATTATGCTCCTAAATAAAATACTTAGTGCAATGCTTGGTCCTTCATAGATGGAAGCATAGAAGTTGGTACAGTTAGCCTTCTAGACTCCAGCTCATCAGGGAAAAAGAGAATAAAGCTGGAAATCTGTTCATGCTTGCAAAACTCTGCTTCTTTTAATTGATCAAACACAAGTGGGTTTTTTTTAATCACCCTGGAGATCAGATTTTATAAGCCATCATTCCAGTTAGCTGTCCCAAGAGGCTGGAAATGGGTAACAGTTTAAAGGGCAACTTGCCTGAGGATTTCACATTCTACTTTTTAATGAAAACTTTCAAGGTTCTAGGAGGGGAAGCGGCAACTCCCATACACACAAGAATGGTGATTCCATTGTACCATCAGTTCACTGGGCTGTTCCCTAATAATAACTTGAAAATCAAGATGTCTTAAGTGAAGATGTTTTCATTTCTGAATTGTTTTCCCTTTGTCACAGTCTTCACACTGACCATTGAAGATTGCAATTCTTTCAAGAGAATGAAGATTAAATTCCTTAATCCAGTCTATGCAGCCTATATGGTTTGGTCTCTGCTACCTCTAATGAAGGCACCCTCACCTGGCCCACAACACCCCTTTATTCGTTCATTTGGCAAATATTTATCACACACTATATGATGGCAGCTTATGTTCTAGTGGAAGAAACGTGGGAGAAAATGCAAAATGTTAGGAAGGAAAATATTCCAGAATGAGGGAAAGCAAAAGAAATTCTACATTAGAGCAAGTGAGATTCAAGCTATGATCAAAAACAGTATGGGTGTGTGTGAATCTTAAGGCTCTCAAGATTTCATTATTCACAGAATAATGTATGTTCCGTGCTGATGAAACAAACAAACAAATAAAACAAAAAAGGAAACAGCAGCCCCAAGGCAAGGGTTGTTTGGCATGCTCAGGAGTGGGGAATGAGGTTTCCAGTCTGGGCGTCACTCTCACTTTCCAGTCTAGGAAGCTGAGATTTAGAGAGGCTCTATAACAGAGCTAAGGACTTGCAGGAGAGATCGGCAGAGCTGGGGTCTGTGCTCTCAATCCTGGGTTGTACTGTTGTGCAATATAGTTCAACACTGAGGGTTGCTACGGTTGGTTGTGAGCTCCCCAAAAGCTCCTGTGAACGCAGGACTGTTTGGAAGTGAAATGATTAGATTATGAGAGCTGGAACCTAATCAGTCCATCCTAGTTTGAATGGTCTGACTGGGTGGTAACTGTAGGCAGGTGGGGTAGGGAGGAGGAGGTGAGTCACTGGGAGCGTATTCTGGAAGGGTTGTTCTTCCTGTATCCTCCTCTTCCCCTCACTCTCTCTCTCTCTCTCTCTGCTTTCTTGCTGCTGTGAGGGGAGCAGGTTCTCTCTGCAGACCCTTCCCTCATGATGTGCTGCCTTACCTGGGCCCAGAGCCTAGGAGTCAGCCATCTATAGACTGAGACCTTTGCAACTATGAACCCCACATAAACTTTTCCACCTCCTGCTTCAGTAGCAGGAGGGAGGACAAGGAAGCTCTTTCTTTTTCCTTTAGTTCTTCACCCCAATAACAAACTGATCCAATGTATTTGCATATCTCTTAATTTCTTCTTGCATGTTGTTTTATATGATTTCTTATCTCTTTTCCTTTTTTATGATTCTAAACATCAAAGCTTCCCATATCATTTTGCTGCCAGAGAAGAACCTTATGGAGTGATGCATTGTTGTGAATTTTTCTCCCCTTTTTCCCAATGCAAGAGTCACTTATCCCCTAACACAGACTTATTCCCAAATGAGACTACCTCATTTGGTGGGCACAGCAGTTCATGGGATAAGCTCATTTTCATGCCTATCCTATGTACCAATTTTCTGTGTTATGACATATGGAACAAAAGATAATCTTTGTTTTCTTGTCCCTTTCCCTCCCACAGTTATATAACTCACTCTACCCATGATTATTGTCAAGCTAAAAATGTCACAAGATCAACTCAACCCAAGCATTGGTGTATACATTTTCTAGAAAATTGCAGACTTCACTTTGGCTAAGTGGGTAAGCTAGATTTTTTTCTCATTTTGCAATGCCCTTGGTGGAGGTACACAATTATCATGGGTTTCATACAGAGTTATGATAATATAAGTCCAACAAGGATGGGGGGAAAAGGATATTTTATAAGGGAGGAGGTTATTAAGAATATAGTTAACTCATTCAAAAATTTTAAATAAGCAAAATATTCAAGTGACAGATTAAAACACAAAGTGGCATATTGAATACCATTTGATGTCAGAGACCGATGTCTGCCCTTTCATTGTCTTCTTATCCATGGCTCTCTCCTTCTCAAATCTCTGAAGATAGAAAAGTATTGTTATTCATTTTGATGGAAATATGGACATTACTAATTTTATGGAATGGCTTAAATCTGCCATGCTGTGTGTGGTGCAACAGTTCTAGGAGAGTAAGATTTTAGTTCAAGAAAGCATTTTCTTGTCAATGATTTGCCATATGTATTCTGCACCACCTGACTGAGCGATGTGTCATGTACTATACTAGTGTGAGAAGCTGGGCTATTTTCTTATATCATAAAATATCACTCCCAAATCCCAGCAGATTTGTGGTTTATAGAATTGTCTGCAAAAGCTGCAGAAGGTCAATGTTTTAAAACCATTCTTTGAGTTTCTATTGAAAATTTAAAGACCCCTGATAGAAAGAAGTAGCATGAGACTTAGCAGACACATACAGGGAAAAGAGCATTTAGATCTTGTTTTGAGTATTTACACATTCTAGAGGTAATTAAATGACAAATGAGTATAAAGTCTTCAGTAATATATATTGATTTTTTAGTGAACAGACTCTTAAAGTAATGGGGGAGATGATGGCTTGTTTTCTTACTAGTATTTAGAGTCATTTGGACGCAGGAAGGCAGAAATGATGTGTCTGCTATTTCACTGGCTTGACTAGACCTAATTAGGTATTGATCCTGGACTCTGTGCACAGTAGGTAGTGAGAAACACCAAAGGAAGACAAGGTCCAAGGCTTCTTCAGCTTCGCCACAATAAATTGTCGAGTTACAATAAGAACTCGGTGGTTTGTGATTTCTTAAAAGACAATGTGCATCACTTAAATAGAAATGCCAAGACAATATAGTAGTAGTCAGTTTAAATTCAAAAGACACCTGAAGAATACTTCCAAGTATAATCAATTATTTGCTTCTAGATATAGACCCCAATCATATCCAGACTATAATAGTTCTAAAGGAAAACCTCTGGATGAGTGAATAAGAATGATTTATAATTGGTATACCCATTATTTATATATCTCTTGCAAGAGATATTTTTTCCTGTAGAGTTTGACGATTGCCCCTATATATCCCATACCCTAAACTTACTTAATAAAATTATTCTAAGTGCTATGATTCATCAGTTTTTAAAAATTAGTTTAGGCTAAATAACTGAGGTCTTGATCCTATAAGGATCATCATTTAAGCCATTATTCCACTCTCTCTAAGACTATGTGATTGCTCCCCTTTGTAGATGAATAACGTATCAGTTCTACAGAAAAAAAAAAACAAAGAAATTTTAAATACACATATATTATATATTTCTAACACTCCGGATTGTGCCTATGAGGCCCCTGATAGTGCTGTTTACAACCACTTGTGTAAAGACAATGTATAGACAAGTGTAGAAGGTGGCGATGATATTTTCCTACTTCCCTTCTAGATCTGAAATTATTCAAAGAAAACGTAAAACTTGAAGGAGCCCCAAATTTTGCTCCTTAAATGTGATGCTTATCTACATACACATTTCCGAAAAATGCTTTATTTCATAAAGAAAACCTGCCATTGGAGTGATACTTCCTGTACCTCAAGCTGTGTTTTCATGGCATTCTGGATTTTTCATCAATGATTGGACCTCCAATACTAGACTGGAGAGAAAGTGGGAGAAGTGCCTCAAAGTGCCCGCTTACAAAGAAACTCAGAGGGGACTTGAAACAGTCTCTGTGTATGTTTTTAATTTCCTGGAGGAAAAGAAAGTTCATCGGAAATCAACTTTACAAATGCTTTTCAAAAGTTAGTGGATCCAGTACATTCCATCTGACTTGCAAAACTGACATGAAGTCTGCCCACATCTACCTGAGCTATCCTTTTTAAGCCAAGGTATTGAGATATTACTAACATACAAATAATCTGTAGATATTCAATCTACACAACAGGATGAGTTTGGAAATAAGTATACAACCGTAAAAACATTGCTCTCTATGAACTTGCCTATTTAGGTTTATCCTATAAGTATCATCATGAAGTATTTATCCTTCTGTGTCTGGCTTGCTTCACTTAGTATAATGTTTTCCAGTTCATTCATATTGAAACAAAAGGCAAGATTTCCTTCTTTTTTAAAGGTGAATCATATTATATACTTATGTATTATGTATACATTACCTATTATATAACTACACACATATCAGAATATATGTTTATGTTATATGTAATTATATATTCTATAATATGTATTCTATGTGAATTTAAGTTATTATTAGAGTTATAATTATGTAACATAATTAGGTATCTTTCATACCTTGGCTATCATGAATCATGCTGCAATAAACATAAGAGTAAATATGTAGTTTTCTGTACTGCCGAATCTCACCCTTTAGATTCAACCTGAATGGCTTCTTTTAACACCTTTTCTAAGGCAGGTCTAGGGATGAGCTCCTCAGTTTTGTTTAGGAGTTTCTTTCTCCCACTATAGCACAGTCATGGCAAATAGAATATTCTTAGTTGACAGTTTTTTGTTTTGTTTTGTTTTCTTTGAGTACTTTTAATCTATATTCCTACTCTGCTGATAGTCTTATTGAGGTTGCCTTGAATGTTATAGATTGCTTTTCTCAGGATGCTTTCAAAATTCCCTTTGTCCTTGACTTTTGATAATTTAATTTTGATAATATAATGTAGATTTCTTTTAGGTTAATGCATTTGGACTCTTTGGGATTCAAGATTCTCGGTGTCCACTTTCATCTTAACTTTGGGAAGGTTCAGCCATTGTTTCCATCCTCTCTCTTTCTCTTCAACTTCTCAGACTATCCTCGTATGCATATTGTTTTCCTTGGTGTTCCAGAAGTCCTGCAGGCTTTCTTCACACCTTTGCATTCTTTACTCTTCTTGTTCCAACAACAGTAATTTCAAATGACATGTCTTGAAGTTCACTGATTATTTTTTTTTGCTCCATCAAGTCTGCTACTGAACCTCTGTATTTGCATTTTTCAATAGTCATTGAAAATCCAGTCATTGTATTTTTAGCTCCAGAACTTCTGTTTGTTTTTATTATTATTATTATTATTATTATTATTATTATTATTTTAACAGATCCTATCTCGGTTGAGCTTATTATTTTGTTCATGTTTTGTTTTTCTGAATTTTCTTAAAGGCCTCTCTGTGCTCTCTTGTAGCTTACCGAGCTCTCTCAAGATTTTCCCTAGCTTTCTATTGAATCCATTCATGCCTCTCAAGTCAGTAGCATCAAAGAAGGCTATCAATTTTGATCATCTGGGAGAGCAATAAAGTCATTTCTAGACATAAAAACTTAGCATATGAAGTTAGTGTAGAAAGTCTAAGTTGGAAGGTATTTCTATTTTCTGCCACATAGTGATTGAGTTAACCTGAACCTATTCACTAAAATACTCATATATAAATTATGGATAAATTATAACAAAATATGCATAAATCTCACTTTAAAGACAGAAATGAAGACTCTAATATTCCATATATGAAGTGAAAAGGCAATGTAGTCCACTGATTAGGGACATAGCTCTGGGGCAAGAAATCTGGGTCCAAATCCTATGTGCCAGTCCACAATTCAGGATTCATTCCAATATTAAAAGCAACAAAGCAGACTATCTGGCAAAATTCCTTGTTACAATGGAAATTAGAAAATTAGTAGAAATGAATGAAAATATAAATACTACACGTTTCATTATCACATATCCAAAGGGCTATGCCCCCAGAAATTTAGAGTCTTTATGTATTAGAAAAAAATGATGAAAAGTGAATGATTTCAGAATATGCAGCATATGAGTAACAAATAATAGAGCAAAACTATGGAAAAAAGAAAAAGGTAATAATGAAGATAAAAGCAAAAATTAATGAAATAGAAGCATGGAAATAATGAAAAGGATTAAACAAGATGAAAGTACATTAAAATATGGATAAAGACCCATTTTCTGACAAGATTTAGCTAGGTAAAAGAATTTTGGAATATAAAGGGCAAAATACAGAGCTATACAGACTTGATAAGTGAATACAAGAAAATTAAAGGAATTATATGTCAACTCACTTGGAATTGGAAGATATATGTCTGTATGTGTGTTGTATGTGTAAGGATGTTTTGAGCTCCAAATAAGACAGGATCTGGGACACAGCATCATGTTTTAGCCCATGAAACAAGACGTGCAGAAGCTGGCTGATTCAGGGTTAATTCAGGATTGCAAGTGTGTGGCCTGAGACTTGGGGTCCACTCATCTTCGCTCTCTGCAATGTTCATTGTGTGGATGGTTCTCTGCGCAGACTCAAGACCATGGTAGGGAATAGTTAGCATATCTGGAGGCAGAAAATGGATGAGTCCCTGACACATTCTTTTTCCAGAACCCTCATGCAGAATATAATTCATGTATCATTGGCCAGGGTCAGGTCACTTATCCATGTTTAAACCAATCCTGAGACATATAATAGAGTAACTATGGTTTGTTCAGACTAATCAGAATTCACCCTTGGGATTGGGGAGCAGTTCAACCCACAAACTACATGACCTCTGTGTACCTGAGCACAATCTGTTTTCTCTTAGTCAAACAGAACAGAAATAATGACTTAGGTATAACCTGCAGCATTGGCATATAAAGAAGAAAACATGAAATAATTTTTGTATTTACAGTAAAAACAATGGATAAAATTCAACATTTAATCTTGAGTAAAAACACCAATGATGAAAATTACTTAAAAATTGAGAAATGGAAAATAGATCCCATGCTTTTATAATTATTTAAAAATGAATCTTAATGTTATATATAATTAAAAAGAACCAATAAAGAATAAATAAAAACCTGTTCTGAGTATGATTAAAAATTGATAAATGAAAGAAAAAATGTATGATAAAGATGATCTTCTCAAGCCCTTAAAATCTTTAAAAATATTCCTTTATGTTCAGGAACTAATCAAGAATATCAGTTTTTTTCCACTTTAATTTTAAAGCATATCCTCATCAGAAATCTGAAATGAAATGGATAGAAATTTTATTATAAAGATTGGCTAGGGGGCTGGGGATGTGGCTCAAGCGGTAGTGTGCTGGCCTGGCATGCATGCAGCCAGGGTTTGATCCTCAGCACCACATACAAACAAAGATGTTGTGTCTGCCGAGAACTAAAAAAAAAATAAATGTTTAAAAAAAATTCTCTCTCTCTCTCTCTCTCTCTCTCTCTCTCTCTCTCTCTCCTCACTCTCTCTTCAAAAAAAAAAAAAAAGATTGGCTAGAAAGAGAAATTTTCCTTTTGTAGAATTATGATTATGTATATAAAAATTGGTAGAGAAAATATTACCAAATTAGTATCATGTATTAACTGGCTTACAGGATTTCTGGATATTAAAAATGTAACTAAAAAAGTACAAAAAGTATATAATTTATATTAGTAATAAAAGCAGAATAGCTGCCAATAAATCTTTTGTTATGTTTATGTAGAAAATTATAGAATATTATTTTAGAATAAAATTTTATTTTCCTAAATTCCTACATAAAAAAGCAAATAAACACACCAGCTTTATAGGATTGTTTTAAAGATTAAACGACACAATTTGTATAAATCATTTAACATGTTTCCTTGCTTAACAGTCATTCAAAAAGAAGTTTTTAAATAATTTTTATAGGAATATTTCATTATTTTAAGAACTTATGAAATATTTCCTAAGAGTTCTGGAGTTGTTTTTTCAAAGCAATTATAAATCACAGGCTGGCATTTATATTTTTCAGCTAACTTAAATCCAATACTCCTTCTTTGATTCAAAACAAAGCTAGATCTTTCCCTTTGCTGTGAATTCTCTCAATGCTTATGGACACGGTGTGTTCCCTTCCAATTCACTTTTCACATTTTAATTTGGTATTTATGGGAATGTTTTGTGCTACCCCAAAGAGAGCAAATTTTCCAAATGTGGGGATAATTCATTTTCCTGCTTTTCAATCGCTTATGACATTATGAGTTATTCATTCATTTACTAGGCAAATACTTTTGAGGGATTACTCAGTGCCAGGCACTAGTCCAGGTTCATGGAATAAGCCAATAAATAAAATCTACAAATCTCCCATTCTCATGGGGATTGCGTTTAGAGTGTGTGCGCTGTGGGGAGTGTGTGTGCACTGTGGGGGGGGTATGTGTGCAGTGGGGGGACAAACATTAAAATAAATAAATAAATGGAGAAGCTACTGTGGCAGATTTCTAGCTGTTCTATTTTCCGGGCATACCGCTAGATGAATGTCTCAGGACCCCTTGCAATTCAGTCCTAGGTGTGCCCAAGTGACTTGTTGATGTGGTTGGAAGTGGTAGATGCCAGGTCCTGGCCAAGGCTGAGACGTCCCTCTATGTCCGGCTGCATTCTGTTGTCTACTGAGTGGAATGTACCCCAGGGCCATATGGGATGGAGAATGAAAGGAGCTACTCACTGAATCTCCATGTGAGGGAAAGCTGCCCTGACCCCAGAAACACTGCTTTGGACGGGTTCATGTGGGTACAACAAGATCCTACTGTGTTAGGGTTTTAGATAGTTTGGGTTTTATTTATACTGAAGTCCAGGATATTCCCTGAGTACAAGGAACACACTATGGCGTTGAAGGACTTAGCTATAGGCAAAGTAGAAGGATTCAGGCTACCCAGGTGTGGTATGATTGCGATTTCCACTGGCCTGGTTAGGACTGGCCTCACGAGAAGGTGATTGTGTGAGCTTGTTAGAGCTACCATCCACAGACTGGAAATTTATTTTCTCACCATTCTGGAACCTGGAAGTTCAAAACCAAAGTGTCAGCAAGGTTGGTATCTTCTGAGGCCTCTGACTTGACTTTGCAGGTGGCTGTTTCCTTTCTGTTTTCATGTGATCTTCTCTTTGTATATTCCTGGCTCTTAAGGGCAGCAGGGAGCATGGGCTCAGTCCAGGGCCTTAATGTCCATTCACCCTCCTGAGTGGGTGTATTAGTTTGCCAGGGCTGCTGTAACAAAATACCTCCAATTCTGTGCTGAAACAACAGAAACTCCTGTTCTCACAGGTCTGGAGGTTGTAACTGCTAACTCAGGGTTAAGGTTGGTGCCTTCTGACAGTTTTGAGGGAAGGCTGTCTTCCAGACTTTTTGGCTTATAGATGACCATCTTTATATCATGTAATGTCCTCTCCAGATGTGGCATCTGTGTCAAGATTTTCTGTTTTATTTCTTTTCTTTCTCCTTTCACAGTACTAGGAATGGTATTAGTACATGCTAGGCAAGTGCTCTACCACTGAGCTACACCCCAATCCATAATTTTCCCCTTTTTATAAATAGAACAGTTGTCGTGAATTGAGCCTACTCCAATGTCCTCACTTTGACTTATTTGCTTCTTTAAAGACTCATATTTTCAAACACAACCACATTCCAAGGTTCTAGGTGTTAGGATTTCAGCATAGTAATTCAGAGGAGCCACAGTGCAGTCAACACAAGTGACATTTCATAATGGAGAGAGATCTCAGGGTATCTATTGACTCCAGCACTTGGCTGAGGCAGGAGTGTACCTGGCATGTTCAAGTCAGACCAAGGACACTGCCAGGGTGTACTTTTGCTTCTACATAAATGAGAAGCCAGTGTAGGGTGTGTAGAAGAGAAGCAACATCCTCTGATGATAAATCATTTTAAAGTATTTTGGGGGGTGGTGGGTATGGGGATTGAACCCAGGGACACTCTAGCACATCCCCAGCCCTATTTTTTTTTTTTTTTTTTTTTTAGAGACAGGGTTTCACTGAGTTGCTTAGCACTTCACTTTTGCTGAGGCTGGCTTTGAACTCATGCTCCTCCTGTCTCAGCCTCCCAAGCCACTGGGAAAGCTGCAGTGCCCAGCTTTTAAAGTATTTTGATGAGATAAAAGTGCCCAGCTTTTAAAGTATTTTGATGAGAAAAACTAGAAGTGTAGAAGTGGGGAGATGACTTAGGAGGTATCACTATGAGCCAGATGAGAGCTGAGAATCCAGGATGGTGGTGCAAGTTCAACAAATGACCAGATCTTGCTTGTTTGGAAAGCAAGTCAAAGGTGTTTGCTTAGGATTACAATTCAAATGTGGATCATAGGCAAAGAGAGAGGCAGGGACAATTTCAAGGTTCTTAGCCTAAAAAAAAAAAAAAAAACAGAAGGTTTGAAGATGGGATACAATTGAGATGGAGAGTCAAAGCAGAGGGAGAGCTTGTTCTGGACACGTTAAATCTAAGATGCCTATTAGTTTTATGTTTGTTGAATCACATGCAATTGCTGATATTTAGTTGTGTATAGCTGTAAAAATAGCAATTTCACATCATTAAATGTGCTCCAAGTATGGAGATTAGAAGACGGTCTGGGAATCATCAGATAAAGGTGGGTTTTTAAGCCATATGAATAGATCAGATCTCTGTGTTGGTCCAAGTCTAAGCAGGAATCAGTAACAGGACCAATGACCTTAACTTGAGTGGGTACTGTAAAGAGAGATCACTGGGTTTTGAAAAAGTGAAATGTAGTGTAAGAAGACAAAATGACACTCAGGTGCCACCGTCACTTTAGAAAGCTACTGTCACACCTCAGATGGGGAAGAAGAATGAAGAGATTGGCATTAATAAAATATAAAGGCTTGGAAATGGAGTTCATGGGGCTGGAACTTAGATCTATGGGAGGGTGTCACCTGGTGCTCCTGAGAAGGCTTATTGAGACAGGTTTTGGAAATGAGGGGTAAGGAGATCCCCCCAACCCCCAGGGAGACCTTGAAGAACTGCCACTTTGGAATCAGCCACCTCTTCCTGTGTGAGGAGCCCCTGCATGTCCCGTGGCCAGTCCTCCGTTTCACCTCTTATACCCCTATTGGCAGACCTCAGTGGGCCCCTGGTGCAGGAAAACTGTGATTACCGAGTTCCTGTCCCAGTGTCACACAACAGTAGCTTGAAGGCAAGACCCAGTGACTAAATAACCATCAGTGTCACTGAAAGTGAGAGTAGGTAGTGTCCCAATTCTGGGACAGTCCCATGAGAAGTTGGGGAGAACAGGAGCAAAGGAGACACAGAAGGAAGGATGCAGGACATCTAGAGAATCCTGGCTACTCCAGTGCCTGACATGTTTCCCAGAACTGTTTGAAATGATGTGCAAAATGTGTGAGATCAAGGAGGGTGTAAACAATTTCACTGTTGGATTTGACAGTGTAAGGGAACTGGTCACTTTGACAAAAGGGATTTTGGTATGGTGGGGGTGCTGAAAAGACCTTTTTATTTGGTTTGGTGTTCGTTGATGAGAGAACCGGAGTACAGGTATTAGAGACTTTAGTATGCACAATGTTTTGGGGAGTTTTGCTGAAGTAAGGAACAGAGAGATGGGGCAACAGGAGAAGTCAGGGCGAAAGTTTTCTTTTGCAATGATAGAAGAAATGGCAGCGGGTTTGTACACTAACAAGGGGAAATGTGATGGAGCTGTTCCCAGAACAGTGTCCCTGGGAGGAGAAGAGGCAGAGAGTCCAGCGCACAGAAGGGACCTGCTTCAGGCTGGAGGACGGAGACCACGTGGCCAGAGCAGGAGGGTCAGCGAGTTCACTGGTGCAGATGTGGAAGTGTGCGAGGTGGCAGTGGAACCTGTCGACATTGTTTCCTGATGGCTTAAATGGTGGCTTGTGTTGTCCATGTCATCAGCTGAGGGTGTGGATGGCAGAGAAGAAAGCCAGAGAGGCAGCAGGCGGGGGCAGGCAGGAGTCAGACCCTAACGCTTAAGAGTCTCAGTTTCTTCATCTTAAACATACAGTTCAATCGTGCAAACTGAGTGCTCTACAATTCCCTCCGAAAGGAAGAATATGATACAGATGTCAGGTTTTAAAAATGGCAAAATTCATACAAAATAAAATCAAATCTGTTCTTAGGAAAAGGAGCCATATATACCTATATATAGCTTAGAATTTTCCAGAAAGATTTTTCCTCTCTCTCTTTTAATGTTGTTGGGGTCCAACTCAGGGCCTTTTACCTACTACTAGGCAAGTGTGTGCCCTAGGCTGCCCCAGCCCCCCTGAAAGGCTTTTAACAGCAAAAGTTGTTTTATCACTCTTCAATCAAAGTGTGCATCAAATGGACCTCTCATGCATCTGTTCTCATTGGAAAATCTGGGTTAAAAAAGAAATTATTAAGTAGAGAATTCCTTGAAGTCAGAGACAATGTCTTGTTATATCTTCGGTACTAAATGAGAGAAAGAAGACTTCACCTGTGATGGAGTTCAGTAAATTTTTGGAGTAAATAAGTACAACAATGCTAGTCTGTCAAGAACTGTTTATCAGAGAGACAGCCAGAGATTGAGAGAGAAAGAAAGGGAGATAGAGAGTGTATCAGACCCAACAACTTTGGAATGTAAGGACTTCTTTTTAGGTGAATGAAATGTGTACCCGTGTCCCTTAAACTCTATAAATCTGGCAACAAAATGGCTGATAGCTAAATATATAAGAACATTCTGTCTTCTTTGAGCTTTCATTGGTTTTTAAAATTATGGGCACATAAGCAGTCCTAAATAATTACTAGTAGAATGAATTCATACTTCAGGTTTAATTTTCTTTTTTTTTTTTTTTAAACCTTATGGGAAGGACAGATTCTTTGAACCGATAGGTCTTAAATGAGATGCTGAAAGAAATGGCAGCTGAGATTAATGAACAAATAATTACCTCCGTTGGAGAACTAATGTGGGAAGACAGCATGACCATTTTTATGTTTAGGGCCATGTTAAGTCTGTCTTTGCTGCTAATTGAGAATTAGCTGTCTATAAATTACATGCTCAGTTCTGAGATAAGGGAACTATTCACATTTAGTTCACCCTTCTTGCTATTTTTTCTTATCAGATATCCTAGACTATGACTATATCAGATCATTTTCTGAAAGAAATAATCTTTTTTTCCTGTTGATTTTCAGGCCTAGGAAGAAGGAACTGAAAAATTGTTTGTAATTTATCTGTCATGGTATTAAAGAAAAATGATGTCATTTGTCTTTTATTGTTAACAGCTTTATTGAGGTACAATTTACATACCACAAAATTCACCCGCTTTAAGGTGCAAAATTCAAAGAATGTTAGTGAATTTGCAAAATTATGCAACCATCACTATGGTTTTAGAACACTTCCATCGTCCCCTAACGACTCCACCTCCCACTTGCAGTCCATCTTAGTCCCCACTCCCAGCACCGGGAAGACTTCTCATCGACTTTCTGTCTCTGCAAATTTGCTTTTCCTAGACATTTCATATGAATGGGTCACATGCTATGTGGTCTTCTGAGTCAGGATTTGACCTAGCCCAATGTTCTCAAGGTTCATTCATATTGTAGCATTCATTAGTAGTTTACTGCTCTTTAGTACTGAATAGTATTCCATTGTTCAGGTATACGGTGGGTTTCTGTAGACATTTGGGTTGTTGCCACTTTTTGGCTGCAGGTTAAAATTCATGTTTACTCGGAAAGTTTACCATTGCCCACCTTTGCTTCCCTTTCCACATTAGGTTCCATTCCAAGGATGAGCACAGTATAAGGATGCCTGAGATTCCATTCCAACTTCCACGCTGAAATAAGTGCACCTTGGGATGTGGCCCACCCGTTCCTGCCATGGTCTTGCCTTGCCCAGCGGCTGACAACTGCTTCTTCCCTCTTCTGCAGAGGGGCTGTTTGGCTCTGGGATGGACGGTCCCTCAGTTATCTCTCACTTGTCCTGCTTTCCTCTTAGGCCACTGTGGATTTTAGGGGGAGAAAGAATCCATCCCCTGGCTGCCAGTCTCCTTTCACTGAGCTCTGTTATGTTGACCTTCACCAGGGAGTGTGAGTTCTCTGATTTCTAGAGGATACACCGCATGTCTGGGCGAGTACTTTTCTCAAGGTTGGGTCAGGAGCCTGGTACTCCTGCTGTTCCCTTTTCCTCAAAAGAACGCTGTTAAGAGTCAGAACCCTGCCTCTGCTTCTTGGTGTTCATTGGTGGTCTTTCTATTTTGCGTTGCCATCTCATTCGAATCCCGGTTCTTGTGAACACGTGTTTGGATCCAGGTTTTGTTCCTTCCACTCTGCTGTTGAGATTCTTTTTGCCGATGGATGAGGCACACAAGTTTTACATGCTAGGTTTCTTTGAATAAAGTTCAAAAGTTTGCTTGTTTGCCTTTTAATTTCCTAACCAAGAAAAGTTGTGTCCAATTAAAACATGAGAAAGTGAAACTATGCTTATGTGTACCAGCCCTGGAAAGATTTTGTAAAGGCTTTCTGGAGTCAAAATCAGTCCCTTGGGTGGCAGAGGCAGAAAAGTTTTGTTCTGAGTAGTAGCACTTTCATCAAACCGTGGGTTGTAGTTTTCTCAAAGCTTGTTGGAACTTCTGCAAAATGCTGGTTCTTTCACTGGAGAAGGAAGGGGACGCATCAGACTATGCACTATGACTTCTAAGAAGCATTGTTCAAACAGGTTTGGAGGGGGTGCACCTCCTCCTTACACACATGCCCTATCGTCACCTTGGAATATACATAGGAATGGTCACAACGTTCTGAGTTTAAGGGAAAACACCTTATTTTGAGGGAAAACATCTAACAAGAGTCAACCTACATCCAGGGCTTCCTGCCTGACTTCCTGGGCAAGGCAACCCTTTCCTTTTCGGGGTTCTTCAAAGTCCTTTTCATATCGATCCTTCAGCACTTGTGCTATTTTATTGCAGTTCACAGTTTGGATTGCAGCTCAGTCTTCTCCGTTTGACTTCGAAGTCTTAGAGGATAGAGACTCCATTTCTCTCCTTGCAGACTGGAAATTTTCCTTGTTATATAATTGGTAGTGCTTTTTTTAAAATTTGTTTTTATTAGTTATACACGTTGGGGGGTGTATGTGAGTAGAAAGGATAGTAGAATGATTCGGCCATTCTTGGCGTATGTACAGACGTAGCTACATATGTACATATATGTAACTATATGTATACAAGTGTTGTGATTCTACATCTTGTACAACCAGAAGAAGGAGAAATCATACTCTATTATATATGATGTATCAAAGTGCATTCTACTGCCATGTGCAACTAATCAAAACAAATTAAATGAATAGGAGAGATCTTTAAGGACTTGGGCATCTTTTCCCCGTGCTATTAGGTATTTCTTTTATCCCAATCTACCCCACCCAATTTCTTGCTGTGCCTCTCAGCAAAACCATAGAAAGTGGTCAGTAATCTTTCTCCAGCTGCCTGGACCTACACTGCTCTCCTGAAGAGTTTAGTCTACTCACAATTTACT
Organism: Urocitellus parryii; assembly: GCF_045843805.1. Taxonomy (NCBI): domain Eukaryota; kingdom Metazoa; phylum Chordata; class Mammalia; order Rodentia; family Sciuridae; genus Urocitellus; species Urocitellus parryii. Next base: position 274,338,983 of record NC_135531.1, on the reverse strand, counting down.
CTTCTTAGTAGTAGACTAAAAATAGGTTTTATATGTTTTCCTTTGTTCTCTTATGTTCTCACTGCTTTTTGAGTGGATGAATCAATGATGAAATATGAAGAAGATGATTTTAAACTTCTGCCATTTGCTTCTTTTTGAAAATTGTTTGCTTGAGAAGTAAACTGAAAGAGTTAGTGAGGATCCCTTTGAAGGAAGGGTTAGAAATTGATGAGCTTTGTTATATACCCCACAATAACCTCAGCCCACCTGGGGGAGAGCTCTGACTCCAAAATGACCAGTCGAACCTGATGGGTTGAAATGGCTTGAGAGGATTCAATACCCCTCTTCCATCCGCCAGTCACTGGGTGTAGCCAGCATATGAAGGGGTGGCCTGGGCCTCATGGCTCCCTGGGTTAAGGAAATTCCTGAAGGAACTGACAGGAAGCCCAGCCCTGTAGGGGGGATCTGGGCTACGTATCTCGGTCCATCAAGTCTTGGCCTTTTCATTTTGTCAAAGTTTTAATGAAGGGGATGTCAGGATTGCATTCTGTTAATTCTTCCCGATTTTCTATTTCTGTTACGAAAGACCACTTTAATACATGTCAAATTCTGATAAGCTGCTGAAATAGTAATTTTGTGTCTAACAAATTTTATTTTTAAAAAGTTTATCAAATCTTTGTCAGAAATACAAACAATAATTTTAGTTCAAAATTAAGAGCAAGCAGGGATTTAGAAGACAAACGAGTTTTCTAATTATTTTAGAAATATCCTAAAATTATCCCATGTCATCATTTTTGGTAGATTGTTCTCCCCTCTGTCAACATATGTGGGAGAAGTTGTTTTAGATTATTGAAACTCTTAGATGAATAATTTATCAAATTGTCAGCAGCTGTTTTTTTTCTAACAATAGATTTTAATGGAGAAGTCCTATTTCATTTTTCAAAGTTTTTAAAAAAATTCTAATTTGCTAAAAATACATTCATAAGCTTTTTCACAACTTCTTCCATAATATCAAAATTGGCAGAGGTTTTTCGTCTCCCAAAGTATAGTGTCAGAGCTGAGAGTATTTTTTGTAGATATTTAATACTTTATTTTTGAATATGAAAATTCCCAGTTGCTTACAGCCTGCTGACCTATTCCTTTTGGTTCCAAAGCACTTTTTCCTTTTCTTTGTTCTTTTTTTTCCTTCTCTGTACAACACTGTGGGCTGCATAATTATTTGTAAGCCAAGAAGTGTTTAGGCCTTTGTTCAGTTTCACATCATGCATCATCTGGGGATTTGGGGTAGATCTCCTGTTGCAACCCATGTTCCCATCCAAAGGACTAGTAGTACTTATAAAGTGCCTTGCACATCCTGATCTTTATTAAGTCATTTCCAGGAGCTGCAGCTAGCCAACAAAGAGAATCTTTCTTTGCAGCACCTGGTGGTGTTGGCTCTTTTAAAATTTATTCCAAGGATCTATAAATTCTAGTTGTTGAGGGACTGGTACACACAGGAAGTTTCATTGTGTTACCTTATATTAGTTTTCATGTAGGCTTTGTATAGAAAAGTATTATCACTTATTCTTTAAATAAGAGAAAAATGAGGTTCTCACAGAGTTTATGTGATTTGATATAAGGACCCTGTAGAAAGGAAATGGTTGGCCTCATCTTCAAGGCCAAATTTCTAATTGTCAGGTTTTCCATAATTGGTGTCACATAAGAAGAGTTCTGGTTGGAAAAGGTTCAAGTATTGTACTTGTCACAGCATACTGTAGATGGCAGAACTAGCACTGGTTCATCCACTTATTGACTTTGAACTGTATTTTACAGACTTGTAAGAATTGTAGAAATAAAGTTCATTTAATTATTTAGCTCAGTCCTTAATTTCCATAAATTTTAGGGTCTCTCATAAAATGCTGCAGTAAGCTTATGCTTCACAGTAAAAATGGAATACACACCTTTTTTTCCCCATTCTTTTTCTGAAAAGTTTACTAAAAAGAAAGTAAAGGAGTCAAAAGGCATCTATCAACTGGTCCCAGAGAATGGGGCAATACTCCTCTCTGCCATCCGCACTGGATCAGTGACATCAGAAGGGTCACATGGTGTGAGTGGCAGGAGAGTTTGCACAGTCACGTGGCCTGCTGCAAAGATGAACTTCACACTAAGCCCCATTCAGATGGTCTGAAACAGAAACCTGCAGAGGACCTGGTAGGTGACGGGGTTTACATCAACCTGGCTGAGTGTATGTTGCTTCCAGGATTCAGACTCTAGCTACTGTGCGTATTTCTGAGTGGGACAAGACACCCTATGCCATGAATTACCCTTCATTTTGGAAGATACATCTCAACTCATTTCAGAACTCTCCATCTCTAGAAAATTCTCTGAGATGGTGGGTTGTGGAAATCTGTTGGAGTATTTCCCATTCCCTCGTGGGTGTCTTTTTTGACAGGATAGCTCCACTTCCTCATTGCCACATTTGCTCAGTGTGCAAGCACAACTGTGTGATGGCCTAACACATGACTTTTGGGATGCAGAATGATAAAGGAAACTCAGAACTGGACCATGACACAGGACTGTGCATTTGGTATGCCTTGCTGTATCCCTGAAGTGAAGAGGAGATTCTTTGTCTAATAGCATATATTAATAGAGAAGAAAAATCACTCATTAGACCATAGTTTTGTCCTGGTAAATGAGATCAAATTGTTTCCAGCCCAGAAACTTCATCCAGAATATCATCTGCAATTGAAGCTACCACCTGATTAAATTGTCATTCATCAGGAGCCAGTTCTCTTTTGCAAAGGGCAAACAGGGACACTGAATAGGAATAGGGTTGGTATCTCTGTAATCCAGCCAGTAGGGTGATACTGATTTTGACTATTTTTACTATTTGGGCAGGCAGAGTAGTTCTAGAGGCTTCCTCTAGCTTTTCCTTCTATAATATGCCTTCCTTCATTATTCAGAAAAAAACAACATGGGGAACCTGCCGTTGCTTGATATGTCTTCTCAACTGTGTTTTCCAAGCCTAGAAAAATGACCACACAGTGGATTAGGAACTTAAGAGACCCACTGTTAGGTGGACCAAAGGCAAACTCACCTGGCTTTCATAAGCCCCTACTCTGGTAGAGCTTAATTGTGTTTAGGTCCCTAGGAATTAGTGTCAATTAAAAAAACAACAACAACAGTATTTAGTAATATGCCTACATCCAATTTCTCAATATTTTTCTTTCTTCAATTTACTGCTTTGGTAAATTATGTCCAGTAAGGTCCTATTGGAGAAAAATAAGAAGAGAGCATACAGTACATATCAGTCCATTTTATATTACTATAGCAAAAAACCCGAGACTGGGTTTTTAATCAAGAAAAGAGGATTGTTTAACTCACCACTTTGGAGGCTAAAAGACCAAGATTAGATAGTGGCATTGACTCAGTCTCTGGTGAAGGCTTATTGATGGTAGATGACATCATCACCAGACATGTGCAAGAGGAAGAGATCACAGGACAACTCAAGAAACCAGAGTTGGGGGCAGGAGGGGGGTGACGATCTTATTCTTTTCAAAACAGTTTTCTTCTGAGGACAAACTCAGAGTCCTAAGAGAACTACTCTAATCTGTTCTGAGCTTTAGTGCCTCTAAAGGACCTGACACCACCCACCAGGCTCCACCTCTTTGAGGTTAAATTACTTCCTAACTTTGCCACTTTGGTGATCAGTCTTCCAACACAAGTTTGGGGGACAAACAATATCAGCTACACAATAGGTTTGGAGTAAATTTTGTTACTGTATCAAGAGATTTCTTTAAGGAAAACCAGCCTTCCTCTAACAAGCTCTGAGGTAGTGAGCTATCCAGTCTAGAAATGGGCTGAGAAGTTTTGATTTTCTTGTGGTGCCTCAAGTCAGTCTTCTGTTTGGGGGATGTAGAGTTCCTCCCTGGTAAATGTCAAGTAAAATTTTAATGGACTGTCCCTATATTTCAGTCTTAGAAACACAGCCAAATAATCTTTGAAGAGAAGCCATTCTGGTGATTGCTTGATTCCTGACAGCAACTACAGTAATTGTGTCTACCTTGTCTCTGTAGGTTAACTCACACCATTTGGCCCTTGCCGTTCTGAAATATTTGTATCAATTCTGTAAGATTCAACAACCCCATTTTATAGTGGCATCTCCCATTCTCCTTAGCTTAAACGTATCATCTACTAGAAAGCTTTCATGGATTTGTATGCTCCCTTCACAAGTGTATTTCCCAAAATTTGGATGAGGGGGAGCATCTTCTGGAATCTCCTGGTCTACATGGGTAAGTTATGAGAACTAATAAAACTTCCCAACATCTTATCTCGCTAAGCCTTTAGATATCATCCTAAAGTGTTAGATGCCTTTATTTAAACTAAGTATAGCAAGGAATTTCTGGCATAAGCAACTTCATTTTGCTCAGGCCACTGCTGTCTTCAGGAAAACTAGTAGGATCATTCCTGTTCTGAAACATAAACTATCACATTGAATCCACATAACTGGATTAGGTACCACATCAATAAATTCAACCCAACCCAATATCTCCCCCTGCCATTGTGTCTCATCCTTAGGATCCATTACCATATATTATCCAAGTCTAGGTCAATATAAATGGGCAAGAATTTAAAATGATGTTCATGTGTAGGAGAACTCCAGCTAGCTCACACTTTGCTCCTATTCTGCTGGAACTTGCGGGGATTTAAGTCAGACCCTGAGTCTAGAAGCAGGAGGTGATGGTGGAGGTGGGTCTGGAGGAGGATCATTATTCTCATGCAAGCTCTCTGCCTCAGGAGAGTTTACAGGTTCTTAAGACAAGGGGAACTAATGTTCCAGACAAGAAAGGGACACTTCTGTCTCCAAGGATGGCATGGTGTATTTGGGAATTTGGAGTTTCATTTTCATCAGAATCTGCCATCCTTTTCCCATGTTCAGAATGACCTTCCTTTCAGATCAAATCCCAAACTTCGGCATAACAGACTCCACGAGATTTTGATTTAATTTATCCTCCTGTGGGATCGTATTTGGCATTTGGTCTTCAGGAATCTTGACTCTGGCTACAGGATACAGAATTCATTCTGGGTAGTCACAGAAAAGTTCTGAAACCTTGACCTGGAAACTTTTAGTCCTGATTTCATATTAATCTCCCTCCACATTTGCTGGCTCACTCGGGAGCCATCCACCACCCTTATAGTCTTTATAGTGCCTATTCTCAGTATGGTATTTTTATTTTATTTTACATGATTTGTCAAAGATGTGTCTCTAGTACGTATTTCATTCCAGAAATGATAATTTAACTAACAGTTCAACCTTTGCAGACCAGAGAGTTTCTCATGTGCCATTGAATAGGTCATTATTACTTTTAAATCTGGTCCTAACAGACAGCAAAATCTGTATTCTTATCCTTAGGGCTCTATTTCTCTGGAATCACTTCCAGCCTTGACAGCTGTGTCAGTGTGGGTTTGGTCAGGGATATTAATCAAGCTTTGGATGCTGGGCATAAAACATTTTATCAGGGATCTGGGTTGAGTGGGAAAGAGTAACCATTGATAAAGCTGCCACCAAAAGTCAGGGGTAGGCTGCAAGAGGGTGGGGAGTGTGACAACGAGTGTTATGGTTTAGATGCAAGGTGTCTCCTCGAAGCTCATGAGAAAGTGCAAGAGAGTTGAAATGAAATGATCTGGTTATGAGAGCCTTAACCCAACCATTATTCTCCTGATGAGGATTAACTGGGTCCTAACTGAAGGCAGGTAGGGTGTGACTGAAGGAGGTGGGTCACTGAGGACGTGCCCTTGGGGATCCTATTTTGTCCATGAGAGGGGAACTAGCTCTGTCTCTGATTCCTGGTGTGAGGTTCTGAGCTGATTTTTCCACCACACCCTTCTGCCATGATGTTCTGCCTCACCTTGGGTCCAGAGTCACGGAGCTGACCACCTGTGGATTGAGACCCCTGAAATCGTTGAGTGCCAAATTAACTTTTCCTCACCTAAAATTGTCCTTGCCAGGTCTTTTGGGAAAAAAAAAATCATCTAAAACAGTAAGGATCTCTTTTATATATTTTAAAATTTAATTTATTTTGACTCATTCATAAAACCTGTACTTGTTAGTGGGGTACCATGGGATATATACCTGCAAAGGTTGAGCAAAATGTTCAAATCAGGATAAATATGTCTCCTCAAATATTTGTCATGTCTTTATGGTGTGAACACTCAAAATCCTTTCTTCCAGCTTTGTGAAACACAGAGTAACTTACTATACTCTCTTTGGTCCCTGGAAGCTACCATACTACTCTCAACTTTTTTTTTTTTATTTATTCCACATGTGAGGCCACGTGGCACTTTAAGCAGTGGAGTTGGTGCCTTCTACAAACAGGTAGGAAGCTGTGGTGTCAGTTATGTCTGTACCTGCATTGGACCACACCTGCCTCCCTAGAACAATAGATTCTAGTACATTCTTGCTCTCCAGACCTTACGTGATGGCAAGCACTAACCGGAACCGTCTAGGAAAGGAGACTCTAGGAAATTCTGTGTTTGGCCTAAAGGGGGTATGTTAGTGGTGGTGACAACCCTGCATAGTATCTACAACTGAAAGACAAAAGGAATTTTGGGAGTATAATATCTAGATGCTGTGTGTGATTGCCTCAGTGAACATAACTGACAGCAAGGTCAGGAAGGTACTGCGATTTACCCTTTGTGGTTGTTATCTTACTAGTCTTGTGATACTATCTGATTTTTTCAAACAATAGGCAAGTGTCTCTTCAGTTTAAAAGGAAAACTAGGCAATGGTACTAAGGGAATATCATTTTTAAAGCAAATTAGAAGTTTTTAGTGTGCAGATTTAAGGCATTCCGCTGTAGAGTCAGAACAATGGAGCAGAAATGGAGCATTTGGGTTGGCTACACTGCTGTAAATATTTGTTTAAGCTACCTGTCATACTCACAAAGAAATGCTCTTTCTCTTGTTTGCTAACACAGGACACAGTGTGTTTTGGGGACACTGTGTTTCTTCTGGCAACAAGACAGAGCAGGCAGCTCTTACTGCATGGATATGATGTCAGATGCCAATTTTCCCCCAGACCTAATCTTGTCTGGATATCAGCAGGCTGGGTCAAAAAGGATACCACTTATCCAGGGCAAGTTCTGGACCTGGTTTTGCTGGAAGTTCCAGCAGGACTTATGCTGTTTGGATGAAGATGAAATGCTAAATGCAGCTGGTCTGCTTGAGGTTTTATTGAAATCAGAGCTGGGAAGGCTTAGACTTGCTCGTAGAGGATATAGAAAGAACTATATGTGAATGTACTTTAGATTCCTAAATGATAACTGTCACAGCTTGGAAAAGCTTGCATAAACATTGTTTTGGAAGAGGTGATTTTGGAAAGCAATTTCTTGAGTTTTATTGTTGTTGAAGGTTCGTTTCTACATATGAACCTAAAATGGTCCTGTACTGAAATCAGAAGCTTTCCAGAGAAGGAGAATGCATAATGCATCAAGCATGCTTGCTTGAGAAATAGTCTGGTTTCAGGTCCTTGTTCTCCCTTTTGCTAGTTCAATTTCCCTTCAAGAGTTCCAGGTAAGCATTGCTTTCTCTCACTGCAAAATGAAGTTAATGATACTCTTAACTCATTTTATTGTTGAGAGGATTCAAAGAATTGGTAATATACATATATTGGCTAATTTAAAGTTTCTAGTACATAAATATTAGCCATTATCATTATGAATAGGTTCAGATTAGTTCTTCAAAATATAATGCATGAAAGCTGTTCCTTTGGGCTGGGGATATAGCTGAGTTGGTAGAGTGATTTTTGTCTCATGTGCAAAGCTCTGGATTTGATCCCTAGCAACACAGGCACGCACAAAAGGCTGTTCCCTTAATGTGAGGAAGTCTGTATGTGTGTACACGTAAGAGCCCAGAAATTTAAAACCATACCATAACAATATGCAGACCCTTCTTATCTTTTGGCATACTTTAGAGGGTAGGTAATTAGGGACACAATGTGGTTGTTGAGATGAATAAATAAAATCATGCAAATAAAGTTTGTTTGTAAGCCTGCAGGGATTCTGGTACAAAGTAGACAGGTCTTCCAGTGTTGCCGTTGACTGAGTCAGTGCAGTGGCATTCTCCTGGCTTCTAAGTGCTCAGAGCACCACCATGACTAACAGAACTTCAGTCGTTTCCTGGGACACCCAGGAGAGCTCAAAGGGACAATGTTTTCAGCATCCTTGGGCCACGGTGTGCTAGTGAAGAAGGTTGGGCTCACAGAGAAGCTTGAGTGAAGGCTACTTTTTTTATCATCATCATTATTATTATTGTTATTATAGGAAAAAAATATGAAAGCAAGAACAAATATCAGAGTTCTCTTAGTTAAGCCTTTTTATTTTACTGAGAAGCATAGAAGACTTTCTCAGGGCCATGAGTCATTCCCTGAGTCCATACCAGAATGAAGGGCTCCCTGTCCCCAGTCATCTCTCCACCCCAAGTTGAAGTGACCTCCTGTGTGAGTGTGCTAGGGCTGCCATAACAAGAAACCACAGACCAAGAGGTTTAAGAAGTAGAAATTTGTTTTCTTTTGATGTGGAGTCCAAGATGCAGGTGTTGGAGGGGCTGAGGCCCCTCTCCTTGGCTAGTGGACCTCTGCCTCCTGTGTCCCCACAAGGGCCCTCTGTGCCAGTGTGTCCTTGCTGTCAGTCTTATTGGGTTAAGCCCCCTCTCTTATGACCATGTTCAACCTAATTACCTCTTTACAGGACCAAAGACAGTCACATGAGGAGTTAGAGCTGAAACATAAATTTACGGAAAACGTAATTCAGTCCATAATACCTGTCTATGACATTAGTGTCTGCCTAATGTTGTTCTTGTAAGTTTAAACTTTTGCTGGATATATCTGTACCCAGAATTATGTCTATAGGCACAGGTGTTCAACCTAATTATTTAATCTCAGCACATAGCATTCAGAGACCAAGTCAATTTGGCAAATGGAATAACCAAAAACTATATTTTCAGGACCATGAAAAATTTTAGTTCTATTGTAAGCTATTTTTTAAATCTTAAATTTATATATAAAATTATATCTATGGTATATGGTATGACATTATATGCATATATGTGTAATATATATCGAAACATGACTAAATCACATACTTTGACATATCCACATACTTACATCTTTTGTGGTGATAAAACTTAAAATATATTTTCTTAGCAATTTTCAAGTGCACAATGTATTTTATTACCTACAGTCATCGTGCTGTAAAATACATCTGCTGAGCTTATTCCTCCTAATTGAAATTTCGTAACCTTTGTCTATCTTCTGTTCCCCACCATTTTATTCTATGCTTCTCCTCAAGTTCAACTTTTTAAGATTCCACGCAGTGAGATAGATCCTGCAGCATTTGTCTAACTAATTTTTTTTGGTGCCTAACTTACTTTATTTAACAAAATGTCCTCCAGATTCACCAAAATTATTGCAAATCAGAGGATTTCTTTCACTTTTAGGGCTGAATAATATTTAGGTGTGTACATTCTAGATTTTCTTTACCTTTTCACTCATTTTCATCCATTTAGGCTGATTCCATGCCTTGGCTATTAGGAACAATGCTGCCGTGAACATGGGAGTTCAGGTTCAGGTGTGTTTTCCACTTTCTAATTTCATATCTTTTGAATATATATTCAGAAGTGGAATATCTGGATTATATGGTGATGGCAGTATTTTTTTTCTTTTGTTTTTGAAGGAAATCCATACTATTTCCTATAATAGTTATACTATTCTATATTCCTATCAACAGTGTACAGGATTTCCATTTTTCTACAGCCTTGCCAATATTGCTTATCTTTTGTGTTTTTTTTTTTTGGGGGGGGGTTACTGAGTATTGAACTCAGGGGCCCTCGACAACTGAGCCACATCCCAGCCCTATTTTGTATTTTACTTAGAGACAGGGTCTCACTGAGTTGTTTAGCACCTTGCTTTTGCTGAGGCTGGCTTTGAACTTAGGATCCTTCTGCCTCAGCCTCTCAAGCCTCTGGGATTACAGGTGTACACCACGTATCTGGCTATCTTTTGTTTTTTTAAATAATAGCTGTTCCAACAGACGTTAGGCTATGTCTCATTGTGGTTTCAAATCTGCATTTCTCTGTGATTAGAGATGTTAAGAATTATTTTATATACCTACAAGCCATTTGCAAGCCCTCTTTTGAAAATACCTACTTGGAACCTTTGCTCATTTTTCAATGGATTGTTTGTTTTCATACCATGGCGTTGTTCTAATTCCTCGTGTGTTTAAAATATTAAGTTCTTTTCCGGTGTATGGTTTGAAATATTTTCTCACATTCTGCGGGTTTTATCTTCATTCCATTTATTGTTTCCTTTACTATCCCAAAGTTTTAAAATATGATATAATCCCATTTATCTCTTTTCTTTATTGTTGCCTGTGTTTTTGAGGTCAAATTCAAAATAACAATCTTTTTTGATACTCACTTTAGTAGCAAATACAGTTTAGGTTAAATGGGAAAATTTAATTATATTTCTTAAGGTTTTGTGTTTTCATTTGCAACAAAAAGTGTTTTTACATAAATGTCTTCTGCATTCCTTGAGCTTGATTTTCCAGGTAGAGCCCTTATCACAGATGGGGGAGTCCAGATGGGAGTGTGATCTGTGTGTTGCCGGGAGGGATAGCTGCAGAAGAACATAGAGACAGTAGGGATAGAAACAGAGATAGACGTGGATGTAGAGATCTGTGTGAGCTGTGTGACTTTCCTAGTGTAACAAGACATTTTACTCTCATTCATGAACATTTATGAAAGTAAGTCCACTCTGTTTTTAAACTTAGGTCCACCCTGTAAGACAAGGTATGCAGCACAAGGTACAAAAAATGTAGGCTCACTTAGAAACAAATACATTTGAATGCTCCAACTGCTCAAAATCACTTTCTTGAATGAAAGAACACACCTCTTTCACACATACATTTAATGTAATAATTTCATATTGTGATAAAATATAATTATTTTGGGTTACAGGTAAAATTTTTATTTTTGGTCATTTGACCAGAGCTCATACTGGGGGTAATACCCCAGGTAAAAGATTAGGAATCCGGCTCCACCGGCAGTGGATCTTCTCCCACAACATTTGGCCCCATTTTGCAGAACAGGAAATTGAAACTCAGAGAGATGAGTGATATTTTTATACCACTGCATATGATATATCATTATATATTTTATATCACGTCACTTCAAAGAGCTTCTTCATATGGACTAGAATTGGGTTCCATCTGAGTTATTTTCTCCCAAAACACTTGGCCCCATTTCACAGAACAGGAAATTGAAATCCAGAAAGATGAGTGATATTTTTAGATTCAACTAATACGGAAGTACCAGGATGCTTGACTGTCGCCGAATGAAGGAGAATTAATTTTCCATATGGACTATTCAGCACTTGGTGCTGCTATTAATTGCTAACTACTGTGGAAAAAAACAGTAAGATGCTTCGTGATGCATTTAAACATTTCTTGGACTTACCATAATCATCTCTTTGGCAGGCCATGGCCATACTTTGGAGAGTAAGATCATTTAAGAACACCCCTAGGGTATTTGAACTCGCAGGGAGAGAGCAGACCCACATTGATATAGTGAAAGTCATGACACTATAAGATGTTTGATCTAGAGCATAATTGTCCACCCTGTGAATAGAAACTGAGAAGCCAACACCTGTGGTGGAGTCAGAAAGCAACTGGCCACGTGGCAAGAGAGAGGACACAACCAACCATGGCTCATAATGAGCTTCTCCATGTTGGTTAGAGTGGAGTTCCACCTGACGTGTAAAGGGACACTTCTCTCACATCAAATCCATTCCATGAGAGTCTGGGTAGGACCCGTGCTATCAGAATGTGGAAATGCTACCTTTATTTAGCTATTGTAAGAACTTCAAGCATTTTCTTTTCTCAAACAGTGCTGCCCATTGGTACAGAATTTTCCTTCACTCTTAGGGTATATCACATAGTACTAACGTGTAAATCCAAAACCAAATTCTTGGTGTCTTTCCCTGAAATACCATACAATTTAGTGCCGTGGATGGTTTTTCTTTGTCACCGTCTCTATTGCCTCCGTGGACAATGAGAAGAAAGAAAAACAGTTGAGAGTCTTTGCCCATCAAAACCACATTTTAGCTCTTGGGTTTAAACCTCTGCAGTAAAATGTTATTCAGACATTCCGTCTTTCTTCAAGAACTATAAGTGCTTTCTTCCCCCCCACCCCACCCCTTTTCTGAGTTACGGACCCTCTGGTGGAGATGCAGGTAGTTCATGAGACAGTCACAAGATGGTGACTGGGAAAAAGAATTCTAGATGAATTGCAGATGGGGTAAGTGAGCATCTTCCCAGACCAGGAAGCTGAACTTGAGTGGGACTTCACCTACTCCTCTTCCAAGCCAGGCAGTGTTTAAGGGGTAATGTGACACTAGCATTTTTTTTTTTTTTTTAATGTTTGGACGAAAGAGATCCTAATGAGATTATGTCTAAGCCCACACATGAGTTTCCATAGCAATTCTTACTTTGTAATAAAAGTTGGATAAAGAACTCTCCAACATGATTTTAAAACATGAACCCACCACCAGCAACAGGTTTCTCCCACCAGACAGACATCTCTTGTCAGGAATGCTGATTTAATCAAGTGTCCAAAATAGAGAACTCTAGTTAACAGTGTACCATCGGTGTCCGTAATTAGTTCAAACTTGTGAAAATGAAGAGTTTGACAGGAGATAGGACATAAGTTTCTGAGAGGGGACTTCCTTATTTTGTATGGAAAAAAGCACAGAAATGTAATGAGGAGACATGAGCAGAGACGCCACAGGAACCCACTCGGAGGTCACCAAGGCTGACACAGAGAGGGAGGAGAGCAGAAAGAGTTGATGGTGGGCTTTATGTTGATCTAGTGAGGTAGCTGGCCGCCTTGGTACTTCTAACTCCGCTTTGTTGGTTAGAGAGAGAATAATTGTCTTCCTTGTAAGCCCCCAAACCCAGGTTTTTCCTGGATGTAGAGGTACTAACAAATTGTCTGAGCTTCCTTGGGCACTTGTGTACCCCAAAAGCAGACGTGAGTAAGTCCTCAAGGAAAAAAAAAAATGGATGCAAGTGGTCATCCAGCTTGCCTCAAGTTGTAACCACCTGGCACGCTCCTAAAAATGCAGATTCTGATTGACCTGGGGTGGGTGGGAGGGGCAGCTGGGGTCTGTGTTTTCAAATTAGGCACTGGTCCCTAATTTGAGGAGCAAACTAGACCATTCCAAAAGGGAGAACCTGGATCCACCAGCCACTCTGTCTCAGCCCTGTTTATGGTTAAGTGGTGAGAGAGCTCTTATCTCTTTCATGAATTTCTTTCTCTCTGTGGTGCCTTGCCTGCCCTGACTCCTTTGATAACGGTGCTGCCCTGAGGTTTCCTGGGAGACCTGGGGATGGAGGAAAGAGGGCACCTTGGTAGGATTACAAGTGGTTGCACAAGGCCTACCTGGTAGAATTCTCCCTGGGGATTCTCACAGCCCACGTTTTACCTCTTAGAAAACAGATGAGAAAATGTGTCTTTTACGTGTATCTGGTGACATAAATTTCATCCCTGGGTTGAATCCCACGTGCCAGATTTAATATACCAGATGCATTAAATGTAGTGTTTATCACTAAGATGAATTGCTGCTTTAAGGAAGACAGTAAAAAAAAATAACGATTGAACTGTTATTTAAGATCCTTGCGTATTAGAAACTGTTTATCTAATTGACTTTCTACTGGATTGCACTCAAGAAACCTGACTTTTGTTCTTTTCTCTGACTGGCACTTGCTTTGCATATGGGCCGTGAGGGGGGAACAGAAGCCTTAACTCTCTGGGCCTCTATTTTGCAACACGGAGGCTGAGCAAAGTGACGACTCTGATGCCTTTGGAAGCTTTGATGCCTTCTAGAACCTAGTCAATATAGTAACAGAGTTCTTATTCTGCATGAGAAAATTTTATTTTTTTGTCACATTATATATTTTATAAAACCTCTTGGTTCTGGACGCCTTTCATTTGCACATCAATGTGGAGGGCTTAGTTAGTGACATAGATGGCTCCATTACAAGTCAGTTGATTCTAGTCTTTCCATTTGACCATTTTCTTCTTAGTGTTCTTCCGTTTTGGTGAGAAACATGCAGAGGTAGAAATCATATAGTGTAATCACCTCTATTAAGAACTTTTACTTTTTAAAAATAAGAGCTTTGTTGAGATAAAATTCCTCTACTATATAAATCACACAGATCATATTTTAAAGTGCACCATTTAGTATTTTTAAGTATATTCATAGGATTGTGTAACCTTCACCACAATCAATTCAAGAATATTACATCACCCCACCAAGAAACCCTGTATCCATTAGCACTCCCTTCCCACTTCCTCTCGCTCTCTCCCATTCCCAGGTCTAGCAGCCATTAATCTGCTTCTCTATCTATGGATCTGCTCTTTCTAGACATTTTATGTTAATGGATTCACACAGTACTTAGTCTTTTGAAACTGGCTTCTTTCACTTACCATGTGGATTTTAAGGTTGCAACATGTATCAGTACCTCCTTCCCTTTTATTGTCAAATAATATTCCATCGTATGGGTATACCCATACAGTTTTATTTGTCCTTTTATCCACTGAGGGACATGGGTGTTGTTTTCACTTTTAGATGTCACAAACAATATTATTATGAACAAGCATATTCATATCTTTTTATGGACATGTTTTTATTTGTCTAAGATAGACACCTAGGAGTGAATTGTTGTACATCTAACTCTTAAGTTTAACTTTTTAAGAAACTTCCAGACTGGTTTCCAAAGCACCTCCCCATTTTACATTCCCAGCAGCAATGTAGAATGGTTGCAAATTCTCCAGTCCTTGCCAATACTTGCTAGTGTCTGTCTTTCCAGTAATAGTCATTCTGATGGACGTAAGGCAGTAGCTCATTGATGGTAAATGATGTGAAGATATTTTTATGTGGTTGTTGGCCATTTATATACAATTTATAGAGTAATGTCTATTCAGAGTCTCTGCTCATTTTCTAATGGGGTTATTTGTCTGTTTCTTTTTTAACTAGAAAATTTCTTTTTATATTCTACATACAAGCTCCTCCTGATCAGGGTACAAGCTGCGAACTTTCTTCCATACTGTGGGGGTGTTGCAGATTTGTTTTTACTTTCTTCATGGTGATCATCAATGCATAAAAGGTTTTAATTTTGATGAAGTCTCATGTATCTGTTGTTCCATTTGTTGCTTGTGCTTTTGGAGTGGTACCTAAGGGACTACTACACAAAGATTTAAACCTATCATGAACTTCTATTATTGAAATAAACACTTAAAAATTTAAAACAGTCAGAATTTTCTAAAGGCTGATATAACAAACAACACCCAATTTATAAGTTTGGAGCTGTTCTGTCAGAAGGCCGGAAGGTCACTTGGAGAATTTCATATCCATAGGCCATATGACACTTTGTTCATGCCCCTTGTCACATCATTAGGCCAGATTGCAAAAAGACATTAAAGATGGAAGTGCTTAATTATTTGGGGAACAACTTATTTCCTAAGGACTGTAAGTCAGCTGGAAAACAAGCTGAGTGCAAAAATTCATAAACTAGAGATCCTGTGTGTTATTTTCCTGTGACTGACCCATATAGAGCATCTTTATAATACTTATTGAACATTTTAGAAAACTCAATTAACCGTTGAACAGCTGGGTGTTCATTTAATCCTGCTTCCCTCTTGAAATCTCTTAGACTTCTGTCAAATGATGCCTATTAATTCAAATCACCAGCATTATGTCTCATGGTGCTTTACATTACCTAGAGCAATGAAGTACTTTGAATAAAAATCAAAGTTACTTTCTATCTTCCAAAGATTGAAAGTTTTTCAGCCCAGTTGTAAAAGGACGCTTTCATACCCTAAAAGCCCAAACTGGATTTTTCTCTTCTATGAAAATGTTATGATAACTTTAAAGAGGGGAACTAAATATTTCCTTATCTTACCATCGAATGAAATATTTCCCTTTGCATATCCCAACCCATCCATGCTTGGCTTCCTATGGGTATTTCTTCCTCATTATGACCCCGGTGAATATATTACTTTCAGTCTTCCAGCATATTGTCTTTGCAATACCCTGGTGCATGGAGAGGCTGACATCTGCGCAGAGAGGGCTCCAGATTTGCAAAGCAGCTTTGCCCCAGGCAACAGAGTCCTATTCTTAGAGAAAGACTGTGAGTGGGAGCTGTGTCTGATGACCTCATTTCCCCTTAGAGACACGTGGAGTGCATCTCCAGTTTCTTACCCCTCCTTGTGTGCTGAAGGTGCTGCCTCCTTCTTCTCCAGGGGAAAGTTGTGGCCATGCCCCTCCCTTGGGCCATGCAGTTTGGCTTCTGGCCATCTCCCAGATCTCTCCTCCTGTCACTCTTCCCTAGCAAGCTCTGGTTCAGACTCCAGGGCCAAGAGAGTCCTCTCCTCAGAGCTTCTCACTGGCTGCTCCTCCCCCAAGAACATGCTGTGTGTGGACAGTTGGCTCCCTCTTGACCTTTGTGGTCCAGCTGAGCACTACTTCAGGGAGAAATCCACAGATCATCCTGACCGACCGTCTAACCCTCATTGTCTTCCCTCTGCATCACGTCACATCCCCCTTTGTCTTATTTGATTCATAGTCCACATTATAGTGTGTAAGAGTCTATGATCGAGGATCTGGTATTCATAAGGATTTGTTTAGTGTCCATTTTTCTTCTGAACACATACTTCAAGAAGCTGAAATCCTGTGTTTTCCTGCATCATAAGCCACTATCTATCACCACACACGGCATAGGAGATCCTCTGTAGATATATGCAGAATGAATAAATGAATAAGATTATATACATAAACAGCAAGACACCGTGACACACACCTGTAATCTCAGCCTGCAGAAGGCTAGGGAACTTAGGGAGACCCTGTTTCAAAATAAGAAATAAAAAGGGCGGAGTATAGCTCAGTAGTGGAACACCCCTGAGTGAAAAGAAAATTCTATGCACAAGCAAAGCTTTTTTCACACACCAGGGTTCCTTTTCCCCTCACTTTCTCTTCTCAGCTGGGTGGGAACAGAATACTTCTCTTCATGCATCTGGTGAGAGGTGTGAGAAAACTGTCATAAAGGGACGTGTTGAAAAGCACATGGATGGCAAATGTGGTGAAGTACACTGCTTCTTTACAGAAAGCACTGATGTCTCAGGTGACCAAAGGACGCTCCCCTGGGAAACGCTTTTCAATACCTTCAGCCAGTTAAAACTACAGCAAAATAGCAACTTTCTTGATAGATGGATGGTTTGCCTCAGTAGTGCTTGTGGTGTAATTTAACATGACACTTGATATCACTGGGTGCATTTCCTGCCTTTTTTAAAAACAGAGAAACATTGCTAGACATAAGAAGGGAGGCAGCCAGCTGTTGTGACTGGGCACTAAGTGGCACCCACTAATGAAGACCAGTTGAGACCAGATTTGAAGGGAGGGAAGTTTTAGGAACAAAGATGATGACTATTGTCTCTGAAGACTTAAGGTGAAAAGCCCTTTTCTTTTAAAGTTCAGTTTCCTGAAAATCCGAATTATTGCTTCTATGCCAATTTCAAACTACCAAATGTGTGGTCCTCCTAGACCATTCAGGTCTGTTAGAAAAAAATAATAAGAAATAAGTAAAAAAAATGAATAAGTGTTTGGCCTGATCAAATACACTGGGTAAAAGAATAACCCAGAGTAGAATTTTTTTTTTCTTTTTCCTTTTTTTTTCTATGACCTGGGTTTCTTTCCTTCTGCCTGGAGAACTGACCACCTTTTGGAACAAAACAATCGCCCAGGCATATTCTCCTTGGGAGCACATTCACCATTCTCCCTTGAGTGATGCTCCCATCACCTCTTACATTTTTTTCTCTGCCCTATTCAGGCTCTTGCTCAGGATGAGGGCCCCTTTGCAACAGATTTCTGCAGGTGTCTATTTTAGCTTTCATTTCAAAGCGGGGAAATCCTTGGCAGCAGGAAGCACCCCGCTGAGATGGAAGAATAAAGTGGCAAATGATAGGTCTGGATGCTAGGCTCTGACTCAGTTCCTGTCAAGGCAGCAGCTGGGGATGAGGGAACACTTTGCCAGGGGTGGGAGGGATGCCTGGGAGAAGGAGGTTACCTCCATCCAGAAGAAACCAGAAACACCGGGTGGGGGTGGGGGGACATAAGCATTTCCTTATGTTCTTCGTTACTTGGGTTTTACATTAGCAGGTGAGGTACTAATGTAAGAAGCAGCTATTGGGTGGCTGTAGACAGACTGACATATTCATTGTTCATCCAAGTGGCTAATTTAAAAGCCAGTATCTGTATAACTATAACAAATTCATGTAAAACATTCGAATAAAATTGCAACGTCAACTTTTATGGACTGTTCATGGTGTAACAGAAGCTATTTTAAGCTTTGTTTCACTCACTTGTTCCCCTACCCCTCCTGTGAAGCAGGACTCGCCATTGTTTCCATTTCACAGATACAAACAGTGAGTCCCAGTAGGTGAGAAAGTCCATCAAAGATGGCAAAGAAGACTCTAGTTGACTGGTGCCACTGTGAGTGTATTACAAGACAGAAGGCATTGTATTATCCAAGAAATGTAAAAAGGATGCAATAATAGCAATATACAGCATACAGGCCATCTAGACAAGCAGTGAACTGTAGGGATTGAGTGAAATTAATCCTTCTTGAAACTGGTTAGGCACTAGATTTCTTTTTCTGTCTTGACTGGTTGTATTTAAAAGGTATGTTTCTTAAAATGTATTTTTTTTCCACATCTCTTTGAGGATGGTTGTTGAAAAAATAGAATGTCCAGCCCTTGAGTGCCCATTCAAGAGCAAAATGGCATAGTTCTTCATTTTGACAGAAATATTTAACACATTGGCAAAATTTCCTCACAGATCCTGGTCCTGGCAGCCTGAAGCACTCATTCACTTATTCGTCACATAATGTTTGGACAGTTTTTTTCTGTGTTAGACACTGAGTATTAAGAATTCAAATATAAATAGGATTAAAATATTTGTTGTTTTCACAGTTTCGTCCCTTAAAGAGCTCAGTTCACAGAGGTGGTGGACTGGGAAAGAGAAAATTACAGTACAGATTGGGAAATGTTGTCTCCAAGAGAGTGAAGAACATCCAACTAACAAAACCCGTCAGGGTGGCAGGGAGAGGCTGTGTGGGAGACCCTGATGAGAATCCGTGGGAAGTGATGGAATGTTGCTCAGAAAGGACTCTGGGCGATTTGGAAGCACGTCGTCCTTCAATGCCGCCAGTCATGGCATGCTCGAGCCTCCCCTGCTATTCTGTTGTAGCAGAAACTCTGTTCAATGCATCTTCATTTCTTTCAATGTTCCTCATCACCAAAAGCAAGAGTAAAACCAAAAAGCTCCTGCAATAGCTCTTTCTAGCCTGTGCTATGAATGTCCTTTGGCCACTCATTCAGGGTTTTCTATAAGTCAGGTACAGTGCTAGGCACTTTCATTCATTATCTCATCCATCTTTAGAAAAAAATCTGTGTGGGCAATTTTCATTTTGATGACCCTTCCACCAAGGAAGAGAGAGAAATTTTCCCAAGATGACTTAGTTAACAAATGGTACTTAAAACTAGGTGTTTGCATAACAATCTATGGAATACAGGTGTAAAATAGTAAAAGTCCTATTGATATTAAAACAACAACAACAACAAAAACAGGTCTGTTTAGTGCTAAGGCCTGTTACCAAACGGACGCTTTCTGCCCTCCTGGGGGAGCATCCGAACCTTTTGTGACTGTCCTCTTTTAGTGTTCTTCTGGAAGAATGCAAAGAGTTTTGTAGGTGAACAATTTCCCAGAGCTGAATGCACAGCCTGATCATTGCTGCTTGATTCTCTCTTCTTCTAACAACAATCATATTGACTGCTTCCCCCATTTTCACCTGGCTAAATTATAAGAAGATGCCCCACTGTGTAAATATCTTTGCACAATATGCTCCCACCAAGGAAGAAGAGCCCCACCCTATCCAGTCCTCCTCTCTCCCAAGTGGACACAACATGGCCATTTCTATTTTATGCTCCGTGCCCAATGTTCTCCATTATCTGCTAGATTTATTGTTCTACTTTATTATATAAATCTATAGGTAGGCAGATAAAGACAAATTTCCCTTTTTTTATATCTTCCATTAACTGATAGATATAAGCCAAAGTCTCAAATACAAATAATTCTCTTTTAGGAAAACCTGAAAATTCAGAACCTTAAAGACTATGAAATATTGTAGTTTAGAAAATTAGTGTAGAAAGAAAAGGAGACCTGAGTCCTATTTCTGATCTTCAACTAAGTAGGCTGAATCATGTTCAGTGATCTCATCAAGCATTGATTTTTCTAATCTGTGGGATGTGGGAAATACACAATTTCTTTTTTAGAATAAATTTTATTGTGTATATGTGAACTTATAACATGATGCTATGGGTTACATACAGATAATAAATAAAATTACCATAGGAGTAGATTAACATCTATCATCTTAGGTAGCTGCATATTTTTGTGATGAGAGTAGCTAAAATCTACTTATTTTGATAAGCATCTCTAACACAACACAATTTTTAAAACTATATTTATGTTGGGTCTCTAGCCTGCTTCATTCAACATGTTTGCTACTCTGTGTCTTCTGAGCTACTTTTACTTTTTACCCCACCTTATCCCTGATAACCACTGTTTTATTCTCTATGTATATTGACTTTTTGAAAAAGATTCCACATGCTAGTGACATCATGCAATAGTTTTCTCTATGTGTAAAGGCATTTCACTTAGCCTAAAAACCTAAATAGACAGTTCTTCAAAGAAGACATAAAAAATGGCAAGTAGATACATAGAAAGGTGTGAACATTACTAATCATCAAGGAAATGCAAATAGAAACTACTGTTACCTCACACCCATTAGATGGTGTTTTTTTAGGTAACTTTTGTTGTGCTGTGACCCAAACACTGGCAAGAATAGCTTAGAGGTGAAAAAATTTATTTGTTTGCGGCTCATAATTTTAGAGGTCTCCATCCCTAGATTAACTGACACTATTGCTCTAAGTTCAAGGTAAGGCAGCCCACCATGGGGGAAGTGCCCAGTGAAAGAAAGTTTCTCAGCTCATGACAGGGTCATGAAGAAGAGAGAGAGAGAAGGAGGTCTGGGGGAGGAGCCACAGGCAAGACGGACCCTTCCAGGGCACATCCCCAGCCACCCACCTCTTCCAGCTGTGCCCCATCTGCCTGAGGTTACCACTCAGTCACTCAAACTAGGATAGGCTGATTATGTCATGCTTCTTACAATCAAATCATTTCACCTCGGAATGCTTTTGCATTATCAGGCACTGTGGGGGGATATTTCCTATCTAAACCATATCAGATGATTATCATAAAAAAAACACAATAAATAACAAATATTGGCAAGGGCGTGGAGAAAAAATAACATGAGTATACTGTTGATTGGAATGTAAATTGGTGAGGTTATTATAGGAAACAGTATAGAGATTCCTAAAGAATGCTAGGATTGTGGCTCAGTGGTAGATAAATAATATTATAATATTATTAGTTATTATAATAATTATTAATATAATAATATTATATTTGAGACTTTGGCTTCTATCTATCAGTTATTGGAAGATATAATTAAAGGGAAACATATCTTTATCTACCTACATACACATTTATATAATAGAGTAGAACAATATATTTAGGTGGACATAATAAAGTCATTGTGTCCATCTCCAACTAAAGTACATATAATTAAAAATAGAATTATAATATGACACAGTAATCTCTCTTCCCACTATAGCCCAAGAGATGAAGTCAATACCACCTCCTAAAGATTTCTGCACTCTCATGTTCATGGCAACTTTATTCATGTTCATGGCAACTTTATTAAAAATAGCAAGGATTCAGAAAGAACCTATCTGCCTGTCCACAGATGAATGGATAAAGAATATGTCACATGCACACACACAAACTGGACTACTATTTAGTCTTAAAAGAGAAGGAAATGCACACTAACATTTTCCATCTCTAGAATCCAGTGATTCTAATGAGTAAGATGTTTCTGTCCCCGTGCCGGTGGAAAGTAACTCACAGGACATGGTCAACAGTAATTCATTCCTTTCCTTCACCTTGACCACCATAGATCATGTTGCTAATACCTAGCAGGCCTGAGAGAAGCAAAAATAAAACAGGTGATTTTTGATGAATTAAGACAGATCTAAATGATTCATTGTCTAGGCAGGTCCCAGAGTATGTGCCCTGATAGTCAGAACAGAAGGGTTAGCTAGAAAGAGGACGAGGACCATGAGGAAATACAGTGACTCTGTCCTTGGTGGATCCTGGAATTTCCACTTGGTTGACAAAGTGGTGGTGATTCCTCAAGAAGCCATTTAGTCAATAACCTGAATGTATTTATGCACCTGCAGAGGTGTTAAGGGAAAACATCTATAGATTAAGGTAAATTTATGTTAGTTGAAATAGGCAAGTCTCTCTTCTTATGAAGAGGAGAAAAGCGGACACCCTTAGCGCTCTCAGTCATATCCTGAGGGAAGGGGTATTTACTATGAGTCAAGGCAGAATTCTCTGTCTTTAGGTTAAAATCATCCAATGTAGATGAGAGATGAACTTCCTTTCTGTCATGGAGATATATGTGCAATTAGCAGAAGCTGATGGGAGAGTGTTAAAGAAGTTATAATTGACTTGAGCCAAGAGAACATAAAGCACAGCTCTAGATTTTGCTTCCACCATATAATTACTTGATAAATTTCAGGCTCAGTGAACAGTTTCAGGGCCATAAACAAGTATTGAGCACAGTCTCATGCATAGCAGAACCCACAAATCGGGTTAACTCCCGTACTTAGAAATTGTTAGGCATCTTTCATGGTGCTTACAACGGCATAATTCAACAGCATCGGAAAGCATGGAGCCCCGCTTGGTGGCAGATGCTTAAGCAATTCACAAATAGTCCCACAAATCCTTCCTTACACCTCAGCCTTTGCATTAAGGCAGGATCTTGATGTTTTGTGATGTTTTTAGAAAGTGATTACCATTTCCAAGTTAAGCTTTAACTTAACTTGTACATGGGTCGACCATTTAGTTTGAAGTTCACATTCAGGGAAATGAAGTCTACTATTTTACAAAGTCTGGAGACAAACAAAATGCACTGTTTAAAAAAAAAAAAAAAACAGCAAACTGCTGACAATTCCAGGTAAATATTTTCACCAAGTTGAATAGATAGCCTGAAAACCAATGGTGTGTGAGAGCAATACATTTTCTCTTTCCATTCAGTGGAAATGCTTTGGCATACAGGTAGTTAAAAACATATATTTGTATATACAAATATACAAATGCTTTTGTGCATAAATAATCTGTTTCTCTAACATGATTTGAGGATAGGAAGTAACATCAAATGAATAAAATAGAGACAGAAAGTGAGGACCAAGGAAAAAGGAAAACCCAAGTGTGTTGATCTAAGATTAAGGGAGTTAGTGTGGCCATCTTTAAGTCGGGTACTGAGCTTTTGGCGCTGGGCAGCTGTGCTTTCTCTGTTCACTCTCAATCGACTCCGTTCTGAGCGGCTGGGGAAAGTAAGAATGCTGCAGGTCTTCAGGGTGACGTGCTGTCTCTTTGCCTGTGTGCAGCGTTGGGCATTTCACTCTTTAAAATCACTTCCTTTACAAAGAGTGAGAATTTGCCATGTCTCTACCCTAAGCATTAAATGTGAATTATTTTAGAAAGGATATTTAATTAACTTTTTCAATAGGTAATATGTGATATCACATAGTATTCAAAAGATACAAGTGGAGTGCCTCCCTTGATTCTGTATTCCCCACCTATCTAAACATCTCTCCAAGTACCAGATTCTTAAAGATACCTCCAATGATACCCTATGCATCAGCAAAAATGTACTTATGGGGTCCTTTAATTATCATTAAATTATGATTTAGTTATTATTAGTGGAATTCTATCTACTTAGGCTGCTCCTTGCCGTTTTCATTTAAATTATACATCCAGAGAGCTGCCTAATATTAGTAAGTGGAGAGTTGCTTAATTCTCATTATATTATTATACATATTCCGTGTTATTTTTACATTCTCATTCTGTATTATTGTGATAGTTAACTTTTTGTCACTGTGACCAAGAGACCTGACGTAAACAACTTGGAGAGGGAATGATTTATTTTGTCTTATGGTTTCAGAGGTCTCAGTCCATGGTTAGCTAGTTTCATTACTTTGAGCCTGAGATGAAGCAGAACATCTCGGCAGAGAAGATGGTGGAGGAAAGCGACTCAGCTCCTGACAGCCAGGAAGGGGTGAGAGAGAGAGAGAGAGAGAGAGTGAGAAAAGGGCCAGGAACAAGACATGTACCTAGGAGCCTGCACCAGTTACCTACCTCCTCCAGCCATGCCCCACCTGCCTGCAGATACCATTCAAATTGTTAATCCAACTGTGGGTTAATACGCCAGGACCTTAGAGCTCCCATGATCCAAACATTTCCTAAAAGCCCCGCCTCTGGACATTGCTGCGTTTCCTTTAGCATGTGAGTTTGGGGAGACATTTGGACCTAAACCATAATTATGGCCACTATTATACTACGGGGAGACACTGAATCAGGATGCTCCAGCTCCTGGTCTTAGGTACAATGCCAGTCCTGCCTCTTACTGTGTGTGTCCATCTTGAGGATGCTGCTTAACCTTCTGTCTCATCTGTGAAAGGGGATAACAGTTGTATTGTTGGGAAACTGGGTGAGAGAATATGTGTAAAGCAACCAGAATGGTGTGTGGCACAAGCAATCACTCTAAGGGTGTGTGTTCTCTTCACAGCAATGCATTCTATGTGTGTCACAGAATTAATTTAACTAGCTTCTCATTAATGGATGTATAACATTTTCAATTCAGAAGAATTTTTTTCCCAAAGATGGCAATTATAAATTCTGGGCAAAATAATGAAAATCTCTATAAAAATGTAGTGAAAAAAAACAAAGCAGGAAGAAGCTGGAAGTGATTGGACACTTAAAAGAGAGCAATGTCATTGAACAATTATGCTGTTTTTGAAGGCTCTGCTTGGCAGTTTCTAGTTAGCACCTCAGAAGGTGGATAGAACAGGACAGAAGCCAAATCAAGGAACAGAATTCAGGGCCACCACTACTTTTGAAATTGTGGCAAAAAAAAAAAACTCTGAAAACAAGAGATTTAGAGATTAAAAGCCCTAAATTTTGTGTATAGGCTGTTTTCAAATCTCTATATGATCTTTGAATTACACATTTATTAGGAAACTTCAAGCAGGCCATCTAAGCCTTACAGGAAAAAGATGTCAACTGAATACCAATTCAAGAAAAGCAGTATAGAGCTTGAGGTCAACCGACTTGACTGTCTGCTAATCTCTTTTAAAAGGAACTTAACAGAGTTCATAGTCTCTACAATCTATGCTTCAAAACATATAATATTATGATTTTTGTATAGCTTGCATAAACATTGCTTAATATTATATATAAATATTGTATAGTGCTGGAAATCTATAATTTAAATTGAATTTAAAAATCATTAGACCCATTAAAAAAGCGGGAAAGTGTGACACGTACTGCAGAGAACTCCAAGAGAATCCAGATGTTGGAATAACCAAATAAAGAGTGAAAAGTAGCTATTATGACTATGTTCAGGAACATAAGAAAATATATTCCTAATAAATAAACAGACTGGGATCACAACAAATGGAAAAACTTGGTCACAAACTACTTAAATTTTGCTTGAAGGGCAATGATATTAATTCTAAGTATATAATGAAAATTGAAGAAAAAGTATTGTAATTTTCCAGATAACCACCAAAATAAGCAAAATAATAACAGACATTAAAACAGAATTCTAAGAGATATTCGATTAACCTGAAAGAAAACAGGATAAAAGGAGATAGAAGAACAATAAAGAAAGAGCTCTGGGAGAAACAAACAACACATTGCAGCTTTACATTAATCCTCTTGATATTTACATTAAATGAAAATGAACAAAATTCTAATTAGAATGCAGAGATTGTGAAACTAGATGAAAATAAAAAGTAAAATGCAACTCTGGGTGACCTGCAGGAACTGCACTTTACCATGACAAATAGATAGAGTTTAAACAGGCAGGCAAAGATGGTCCTTGAAAGTCCTTTTAATAAAAAAAAAAAAAATAAGGTGTCTATCACTTCTCAGAAGAAGACATACAATCGATCAACAAATATATGAAAAAATGTTCAACATCTATAGTTAGAGAAATGCAAATTAAAACTACTCTAATTATCTTACTCCAGTCAGAATGGCAGCTATCAAGAATATAAGCAACAATAAGTGTTGGCAAGGATGTAGGGAAAAGGTACACTCATACATTGCTGGTGGGACTGCAAATTAGTGCAACCAATATGGAAAGCAGTATGGAGATTCCTTAGAAAACTTGGAATGGAATCACCATGTGACCCAGCTATCCCACTCCTTGGTCTATACCCAAAGGACTTAAAATCATACTATAGTAATGCAACCACTTCAATGTTTATAACAGCTCAATTCAATAGCTAAATTCAACAATAGCTAAACTGTGGAAGCAAACTAGATGCCCTTCAATAGATGAATGGATAAAGAAACCATGGTATATATACACAATGGATTATTACTCAACATTAAAAGAGAATAAAATCATGGCATTTGCAGGTAAATTAATGGAATTGGAGAATATTATGTTAAGTGAAGTAAGTCAATCCCAAAAAAACCAAAGGTCAAATGTTTTCTCTGATATGTGGATGCTGATCCATAGTGCCGGGTGAGGGATTGGAATGAGTGGAGGAACTTGGATGGGGTGAAGGGGAGGGGGAGAGGGGATATGGGGGTAGGAAAGATGGTGGAATGAGATGTATATCATTACCCTAAGTACATGTATGATTGCATGAATAGTGTGACTCCATGTACAACCAGACAAGTGAAAAATTCCTTTTCATTTGTGTACAGTGAATCAAAGAACTTTTATGTATAACTATCATGTATAACTGATTAGAACTAATAAAAACAAAAACAAAAAAGGAGGGTATGTCAAACTGACAAAGAGTTTATAAAAAATAAAAAAGGATATTTATTCCAATAAATTGTCAACAGTAATACATGGTGTGCATAAGAGTCTACTAATAGACTCTCAACATTTATAAAGTAAATGTGTAAAATAAAAATCCTGTTATATTTTTGTGCAAATGTGCCACCATAGTTGGAAGTTTCAACACCTCTCTCAGGAATCAATAGAATGACTAGACAAAATATCACTAAGGGCATAAACAACCTTAATAACCCTGTTAATCAGCTCAATCTCACTGATATTTATAGAACACAACACTTAGACCATTATTTTCAAAGGCATGTAGTGCATTCATCAAGACAGACTGTATGCAGAGCCAAAAATAAGTCTCAATAAATTCTGAAAGACTGATACAGAGCAGAAATCAATAACAGTGAGAGATCTGTAGAATCTCTAAATGTTTGAAATTTCATGGGACACATTTATAAATCCCATGGGTCAAAGAAGATGTATTGCAAGGAAAGTTAAAAATATTTTTAGTGACTGATAATGAAAATATAACATATAAAGGAATTTATAGAAGTACTTAGAGGGAGATTTATAATGTTTACATTAAAAATAAGAAAAGTCTAAAGTCAATAATTAATTTTCACCTTGAGAAAATAGAGAAAACTAACTTCAAAGTTAGCCAAAGAGAAAAAGAAAAAGTGCAATAATCAATGAAATCAAGAAGTGAAATCAAACATCTTTTAAGAGCTACTTGTACTTCCTTTTTATGCAGAATTATTCACTTAGGCATTTTGAAATTCTTTTATTGATTTATGGTGATGTTCTTTAAACATTAAAACCGAAGATTATATGCTTTTCTAAGCATTTGGTATACGTGTTTCCAATGATCATTTTTGTCCAAGCATGCATTTTAGAGTTTATATAGTAAAAGCATTGAATTTTCCCATGTATGATTCTTGGATTTTATGTCTAATTTTGGAAGGGTTTTCCTATGCTGTAAATATACTAGTAATACTACTGTTTTATGTTTAAAGCTCAAATTTTTGATACATCTGAATTTTATTATAATATAATACAGTGATTTAGTATTTTCTTGAGATGGCTGCCTAATTACCTCAGTAATATTTACTGAATAATCCAGATTGTTTCCACTGATTATGTATCCCAAGATAAAATTCAGCATGCACTTGGGTCTGTTTACATACTTTTTCTGTGATCTATCTACCCAGGCATAATAAAACATCATAGTAATTAATTAGGGTTTATAACAGGGATAGTTTCAACTTATTAACCCTCCTTTTGCAAACGGTGATATCTCTTGCTTGCTGATTTTTCTATGTTAACTTTAGAGTCGGCTTGCCTATATTTAAAATCCTAACCATTTTCTTGGAAAGTTTACAAATTTGTAGAGTAACCTAGAAAGAGTTGACAGCTCAATGACACTGAGTTTTATTTGATGGTGGTATATTTTTTTTTCTATGTCTTTTTGAGAACCTTATTAATGCTTTAAAGTTTTTCTTAATGTGTATTTTATGTTACTTATAAGATCTGGCTTTGCAATTTTCAGTCTATTTTTTGTTTCTTTTATTAAACCAACTGTTTCTTTTTTATACTTATAAATTCAGACACTGATACAGAAACTTAGGTACCTATATAGAAAGCATTAGGCCATTTTCCTGAGTCCTTTTCTATATGCAGTGGTTTTTCTAAGTAAGTCTCTGAGTTTTCTGGATGAATAATCACATCATTTGTAAGTAATGCTAATTGTATCCCATCCTTTAAAACTTGTATACCTCCTTTCTTTTTCTGCAGACAGTGGAATCTTTAACAGGATTTTTTTTAACCTTTATTTTTATTTATTTATTTTTATGTCGTACTGAGGATCGAACCCAGTGCCTCACATGAGCTAGGCAAGCGCTCTACCACTGAGCCACAATCCCAGCCCCTCTTTAACAGGAATTTTTTAAAAAAATGTAGTGGTAGATGGACAGAATGCCTTTTTTAATTTGTTTATTTTTATGTGGTGCTGAGGATCAAACCCAGTACCTCACAGGTGCCAGATGTGTGCTCTACTGCTGAGCCACAACCCCAGCCCTTTAATAGGAAATTTTTGACTGCTTCCATGTTAACATAATTCTTGGCTTTAGTTTAATAAAGATTTATTAAAGACTTATATTTCTCAGTTTTAAGGAAATTTTTCTTATGAATAATGGATACTGAAATTTTTGCTTTTAACTATTATTATAATGTATTAGGCTAATAGAGTCCTAACATTGAACCTTATTTATATTACTCAACAAAGACCAGATTATTTTGTTTCATTCTCTTAATATGCTGCTGAATTTTATGTGCTAATATTCTGTGGAGGGTTTTTGCATAGATATTCATAATAAAGAGCTAACTAATGTTATGCTTTAATGAATTTTGTTATCAATCTTATACTAGTTTTATTTTAAAAAAAGTTTGAAAGGAGTTTTTTACTCTGCTCCAAAATAAGGATTTCAAACTAAATTCTGCTGCCTGATTTTATAAATCAAAGATTATTAGAAGACAACCAACTAGGCCCATTTAGTTATATATTATTTGTGGCTATTTTCATTCCTTGGATGCAGAGCTGAATAGATTAATAGAGACCAGGTAGCACACAAAGCCAAAGATTGGTAGTGTCTGGTGCATTACAGAAAAATATTGGGAACCCCTGGCTGAAATCATTTAAGTAGCTTGGGATATATCAGTGAACTAACGTTTTACTGGATTCTATGTGAAACTCAGATCATTAATACCTTTCAGTCTAACATATTTATTATAAGCATTATTTCTAAATTTAGTAATCATTGCAGTTTTCATTGTGACCTAAAATCTTTTGAATGTTCCAAAGGGTCCTTGAAAAAAAATAAAGATTTTGTTCCATTTGTAAGACAGAGTTTTTATGCACATTAGCTTGATATGTATCATTAACTTGTTATTTGCATCTGTTCTGCCCTTACTTATATTTTTTCTCTGGTAATTTTTCACATAAAGGGAGAGATGAATTATAAACTCCTGTTTTTCTTCACATTTTCTGTCATCTTGTTTTTGAAATTGGTTATGTTTGAAAGATAGTCCAGATTATTAGATGGAAATTATGGAATGTAGCCTTTTTGATGATATTCTTCTTAAATTCATTAATTCCTTTTATCCTGAATTTAATCTTATATGATAGAAAATGACTTCTCTTGCCTAATTTAACCTTGTGTTTTGAGAAATTATTTTGAATCTTCTTTTACATTTTTTAAAAATATTTTGTTGTGATTTTTATGTCAGTATGCTTCATGAAACATTGTGTTGAATTCAACACAATTTTGTTGTAGAATCATATTTTAATCTGCTTTGTTCTGTGTTCTAGTTCTTGTATCATTCTTTATATAGTGTGTGCAGTCTTTGCTTTGGTTTGTGTACATACATTTCTTCTAATAACTCGTAGAAGCTAACTTTTCACTTAGGTAATAATTTTCATAATTTTAGAAAATAAAAGTCATCTTATAATGAGTCACTTAAAAAACAACATTTCTAATTCTTCCCCATTCCTCTCAAACTATTGATTTTAGTGGATTATATTTTTTTACCTTTAGTGATTGCTCAGTCTTACAACTTGGATTATAGACATAACAATATCACTTTATTAATCAGCCTAAAATCACACCATTTCTCTATCACTACAGAGAGTGTGGTCATCAACAATTTCTTTGCCTTTCTTCCCTAATTCTTTTAGTTATATTATTTGTATCTTATCAAAGTAGATAAGGTTTATATTTTATTACTTAACCTTTGAGTGCAGATATATAGACTTTGGGAATAATAATAATATTGACTTCATAGAAAATGTGTGAGGATTTAGAACAGTGCCTGAAACTAATTACTTAATGAATTAATATCATTTCATTGTTATATTTTGTTAACCATACTTCTTATCATTATTTTAGTCTTATTTGTAGGGCTGAAAGGATTCAATAGCATTCATTTGTCTCTTGGTTAGTTTATGGTAGTTCTTTACTTTCTTTATCAAGTGCTCATGGAAGCTGTGTTTTGATATAATGTCTAAGTTAGTTCTTCCCTTATCCCATCATTTCTACCTCTGACTCAACACCCATACTCTACTCTATGGATCTTTCTTCTATTTTATACGATTCCCACCCCCATTTTTTTTCCTTTTTAAAATTTTGGACTAGTATCTGAATATCAAAGAAAGTATTCAACCTTTGACTTTCTGGGTCTGGCTTGTTTCACTTAGCATGATAGTCTCTAGTTTATTATCAGAAAATGCCACAATTTCACTTTTCTTTATGTCTGAATAATATTCCATTGTGTGTGTGTGTGTGTGTGTGTGTGTGTGTGTGTATATATATATATATATATATATATATATATATATATATACACATACATTTTCTTCTAGCAGTTACAGTGCATATTTTTAGTCTTAGTTATAACTTGATTGCTTAGCTTGGAGGTTCACGAAACTCATTTTATGTATTTGAAGTTAACAGAAGTAAGTTTTTTTTTTAAAAAAAAAATTCTGAAATGATTATCTCTGGATAATTTTTTTTCCTGTTTCATTATTTTGCTAAGGATACCTTAATTTGTCAGACTGTCTTCACATTACTTTTACAACTACCAACTCTCCTTTTGGCTTTGATTCTTTTTATTTCATGCTGTTTGCTACTCATCATAGTCTGTGCCATTGGGTCCTCTGCTGTTTCCAATGGAGCTCATTTTTTGAGATCGCTGTTTTTCTGTGTTTTACTTTCTGATCTTATTTTAAGATGACATTTGGTCCATGGTGTTTATTTAAATTTTTACAGCTTGTGGTGATATATTTATCACATTTTTAACTTGCTCCATTTTTTACAGTAAGTAGAATTTTCTATTTGTCATTTTATGCTTTTTTTTTTTTTTAAATCAGAGGGGGGCATTCCTCTCTCTAATCTCCATGAGGGTAGTTCTTTGGTCTTTGCAAATAGACAATAAGTTAAATTCTTCCTAGAAGTCTTTTCTGGGGGCTGTGGCCATGAGGGCCATGTTTTCGTCTTGCATACATTCTCTATGATCCGAGGGTGAATTTCTTAGCACTATTTTTTCCAACCTCTTACAGAGTTCCTTATAAGGCAGAGAACTGCTCCTCCCACTTCTGCCTTGGCAGAGAACTTCCTGCCCCGGGGCAGGTATCCTGCCTCTTTCCTTGCATCTTCTATGTCTCAGGGAGGGCTCAGGGCAGCCTCCACCTGTTCTCCTTTTGTTCTCATGGCAGAGTTGATGGTGGTGGTTTGTGAGACTCCTCAGGATCAGCCCTGGGGTTTCTCGGTTCTTCCAGCAGCCCTGGTAGGAATGACCTCCCTCCATCTGGCTGCCTTTTCCTAGTTTAGCTCTTTGTTAGGAAGGTGTCTTCTGTTTCCTTCAGACATGAATCCATGCAGCGGCTGGTTTCATTCTCCTGGATGTCTGGTCCGTGCCATCTTTATTAGTGCGGGAAACTCAAGAGAAGCAGTGTTTGGGGGCTACTAATTGCGGTTCCAGTGATTCTGGAGGCCACTCTTAATGTTGGCAAATGACACCTGGGAAAGCAGCCTTTCCTTTTGTCTGTCTGTGTGAGCAGCCCAGGCTCCTCTGTCTCTCAATCGCAGAACATATTGAACCCAAGAGCCCACCAGGGAGTATGACAGTCAGCTCTACTTCTCTATTTTGCTCCTTTTCAGTCCCTGGGCATCTGCCTGGGGAGACCCCACTCCCCCAGCCCTGTCTGCTACTGATCTGGCTATTTATATCCTTCCTGAGATATTTACATGATAAATATCAGTGGGTTTTGATCTAACTCACCCTTTAAGGAATGTCACCAAAGACTGGACAGATTCCTTCTAAGGCCCCATTGTGCCTGGCAGAGCCAGCCCTGTCTGCACACATTTTCTCCTTTTCCAAAGCTGCTCTATCCTTCAAAGCTTAACAAACATCCTGTCTTTTTAAACAGACATTTCTAACTGCCAGGAACACAGTGAAGTCTCTCTTCTCTGAATTCCTCAGTCCCCTCTGCCCTTCCTTCCTTCTGGTGCTGGGTGGCACTGATTAAAAAGGTGCACCCATAGGCAGGCTGCTTCCACAGGAGCCTCGGTTCTGTGAGTCAGTCACCAAGTGCGCAACTTGCATAACTTAGCCTTTCTGTGCCTTACTTAGTGTCCTAACCTAGAGTAGGGGACATTTGGCTTAGCTTTCTTGGATTTAGAATGGGTGATGCTAGTAGAATTCACCTCATAGGGTTTTAAAAATTAATTTAAATAAATTAACAACTGCTGCTGATGGATGGTGAGCATCACATAATGGTTCAACATTATTTACAAATATGTATGATTCAAGAAGGATGTATTTGGTGCGCGCGCACGCACACACACACACACACACACACTGTCAGGGGGCAGCCCACATGGACTCTGACCCTGCTGCACTTTGCCTGGCCTCCGAGGCTTTCCTATGAAATCTCAATGGAAGCCTCCATGAACCCCTAACTCCAGCATCCTGCATTCCTGAAGAACCAGCACTACTTGGTTGCCACCAAGATCTGTGGACATCTAAACAGTAGTAAAGCCTCCAGGGACCCTGGCTGCAGCAGCCTGAGTGCCTTGGTGGCTGAGAACATTGATAAACTTCCTAGGCCCCCTTGTGCAAGAAGGGTGCCCCACAAGTCTCTTCTCTGGGAATTCTTACTTTTATGCCTTTGAGCGGGGAGATGGGTGTGGTTTTGCCAGCTCCTGAGAAGCCCTCCAGCCATCTTTCCTATTATCCCTAAATAAAGTGTTTAGCATTTCTTTAGTGACTGTATTTTCTTTAATAATAACCACACTTAACTTAGCCCTAGCTTTACTCACAGTTTTCTGGCCAACCTATAAATTTCTCACATTTTTTTTTTTTTTGGTTTGCTTTCTGTTCCTGATTATCACAATAAATTTGGCCTAAAACTGCCAGCAATATCCATGCCACTGCCTAAATGCTCTGCTGTCTTAAAAGTTTCTCTGCTAGATTAGGAAGCCCATTACCTTTAAATTTAACCTTACAGAAAGTTTTAGGGCATGGTCAACATGCAGGCAACTTCTCTAGAACATAACAGGAATGGCCTTGAGTATAATTTCCAGTAGAGCCCTCCTGCTCCTCTGAAACCTCATGAGTCCAGTCTTTGCTGTCCACATTCTTATTGGCATTCTGGTCTTAGAATTTCCACCAGATCTGCCCATTAAAATCCACTTACAACATTCTAAACCTTTTCTAGCTTGCATCTCTAAACTTCTCAAAATTCCTCCCACAAATTCCAAAAAACTCCCAAAGCTTCTTGTAAGGTCCTTGCTTAGCATCTGGATGGCCATCTTAAGTGACAGCTGCCATTTTAAGAAAAGTTTTTCTTTCCCACCCAAGGTCATTTCTGAGAAAGGCTCACCACTCCCTCATACCAGCCTCACCCTTAACCTCCAGCATTAGGACCCACCCATCTCTCATCCCTGAGCCCACCCATAAAAGTCCCAGAAACCCCAAGCCTGTTTTGCCTCTCTCCATCTATGGAGAGATGTGCCTTTATTTGTCAGCTCTGACAAATAAACTCTCCTGTGTGTGTCTCTGCCTGGTCTCTGTCTTTCATTTCTTGCTTGCTCAACTCTGGTTCCTCACTCTCCTTTCACTTCTAAACCACATGGTCAGGTTCATCACAGCAACAACCTCACTTCTTGGTACCAACTTCTGTTTTAGTCAGGTTTTTTGTGACCAAAAGACCTGACAAGAACAATCAGAAGAGGAAAAGTTTATGTTGGTGTTCACGGTTTGAGAGATCTTAGCCCATAGATGACTGGCCAAGTTCTTAGGGCCCAAGATAAGGCAAGACATCATGGTGGAAGAGGGTGGTGGAGGAATGCAGCTCAGGACACGGTACCAGGAAGCAGAGACAGAGCTCTGCAAAACAAGGACAAAATATAAACCCCAAAGACACATCCGAGCAAAACACCTTCTCCAGTCACACCCTATTCTTATCAGGAGATTGATGCACTGATTAGGTTAATGCTCTCCTAGGCCAATAATTTCACTCTGAACTTTATTGCATTGTCTCATACATGAGCTTTTGGATGACACCTCATGTCTAAACCATAACACCACATATTCATTTTAGACACTGAGAAAATAGGGGGCATCTACTAACAGCCTCGGGAAGACTCTTTCTGCTTTTCTTGAAACTAAAGTAAATGGACAGGTGTTTTCTTCTTTTCCTTTTCCTTCCAATTAGAACATGGGATTGATGTTTCCAGCCGATAAAACAGTTTTGAGAGGAAAATAAAAGGTCGTGGGTTCCTGAGGGTATTTTTGACTGAATCATGGTTAGATCCCATGTATCCATGGGCTTCTTATTTTGTTAAGAAAACTAGACTATTTATTTAAACTATCAAAATTTGGATTGTCTGTTGCTTGCAATGAAATACATTCTAAACTGATAAAATTCATAATATAAATAACTGCCAGTGTCTGGCATATAGAGAAGTACTTTATAATTTATCAATTTGCATATGTGCTTGGACTTCATTTGATTAAAATTGAAGTAATTATAATTTTTTTATTACACATGATCATCCAAGCACCGTCCTCTGTCATTTTGTTTAATTTTGAAAATTATTCAGGAAAGTGGAGCTTCTTTACTCTTGGTATTACTTCTTCATTATGTCTTTGAGGTTCAAATCAACTTATATAGAGGGATGGCTGTTCCTTTGATGGATCATGGCTCTGGTGGCATAGGTAAGGATTTTGCTTTTAGTTGCAAATTACTAAGTTAGAACTGGCTTAATGAAATCAAGGACAAGTCTTATCAGCTTCTACTTATGAAGATGCTGCATGAGGGCAGGAGAAGGATAACCAATACTATCTGTATTTTGATTTAAATGATACCATAATAAAAATCAAGGGGATGCTCTGATTTATTAATGAGGTTATGGAATATAATTTGCTCTAATTCTGTCCCCAGTATCACTCTGCCTCCTCCTCTTAGTAACTAAAATGAACTTTAAAAAATATATTTCATACATACACACACACACACACACACACACACACACACACCACGTATCTCCATAGCAAATTTTCCTGGTTCATCTCCCATGGTCAGTTCTCTATTTTCACAAATTACATGGCCCTAATTGTGTTTCTAGCTTACTAGTCCTGTAATTTCACTTCTTGTCCAGGTAGCAGGTGTATATTGCCAAGACTAGTGTAATTTACTAGAAGATATGCTTGGGATTTATAGTTGCCTGAAGGATGCATTTACCCACAAAGAAAGAAAGAAAGAAAGAAAGAAAGAAAGAAAGAAAGAAAGAAAGAAAGAAAGAAAGAAAGAAAGAAAGAAAGCAGTGTGTGCCCAGGGCACATGTTGAAAAGGGAAAGAATTGCTTTGGTCCCTGGGATCCAGTGTCTCAGTGTGACCACGGACTCCACTTGACCTCCTTCCTAACATCATTTAGTTTAACCTACAGAACCAAAACCAATAAGGAGAGAAGACTTAGAACTAAGCTTTTTGTGTATTTAAAAAAGTTTTTCAAAATTTTTATTGAGTGATCCTGGCATGTTTGGTAGTTTAAGGATTTCATGTCTTATTTTTTAATTTTAAATTTATTTATTT
This sequence comes from Urocitellus parryii, assembly GCF_045843805.1. NCBI lineage: Eukaryota > Metazoa > Chordata > Mammalia > Rodentia > Sciuridae > Urocitellus > Urocitellus parryii. Next base: position 274,302,269 of record NC_135531.1, on the reverse strand, counting down.
ATTCTAATTTGTTGTGCATGACAGAAGAATGCTTTTCAATTCATAGTATACATATAGAGCATAATTTTTCATTTCTCTAGTTGTACACAAAATAGAGTCACATCATTTGTGTCTTCATACAGGTACTTAGAGTAATGATGTTCATATCATTCCACCATCTTTCCTACCCCCATTGCCCCACCCATCCCCTCCCTCCCCTTTGCTCTATCTAAAGTTCCTCCATTCCTCTCATGCTCCCCCACCCCCATTATGGATCAGCATCCACATATCAGAGAAAACATTTGGCCTTTGGATTTTGGGGATTGGCTTACTTCACTTAACATGATATTCTCCAACTCCATTAATTTACCTGCAAATGCCATGATTTTATTCTCTTTTAATGCTGGGTAATATTCCATTGTGTATATGTACCACAGTTTCTTTATCCATTTATCTATTGAAGGGCATCTAGGTTGCTTTCACAATTTGCCTATTAGTGGATTGTGCTGCTATATACATTAATGTAGCTGTGTCCCTGTAGTATGCTGCTTTTAAGTACTTTGGGTATAAACCAAAGAGTGGGATAGCTGGGTCTCATGGTGTTTCCATTCCAAGTTTTCCAAGGAATCTCCATATTGCTTTCCAGATTGGTTGCACCAATTTGCAGTCCCACCAGCAATGTATGAGTGTGCCTTTTCCCCACATCCTCACCAACACTTATTATTGTCTGTATTCTTAATAGCTGCCATTCTGACTGGAGTGAGAAGAAATCTTAGAGTAGTTTTGATTTGCATTTCTCTAATTACTAGAGATGTTGAATATTTTTCATGTATTTGTTGATCAATTGTATATCCTCTTCTGAGAAGGGTCTGTTCAGATCCTTAGCCCATTTATTAATTTGGTTATTTGGGGGTTTTTTGGTGTTAAGTTTTTTGAGTTCTTTATTCTAGACATTAGTGCTAACTCTGATGTGCATGTGGTAAAAATTTGCTCCCATTCTGTAACCTTTCTCTTCACCTCACTGATTGTTTCTTTTGCTTAGTAGAAGCTTTTCAGTTTGAATCCATCTGCAAATCTATTTTGGTGCCAATATCATGATGTTTTTGTTACTAATTCTGTGTAGTATAGTTTAAGGTCTGGTATACTGATGCCACCTGCTTTACTCTTCTTGCTAAGGATTACTTGGACTATTCTGGGTCTCTTATTTTTCCAGATGAATTTCATGATTGCTTTTTCTACTTCTATGAGTACCGTCGTTGGGATTATGATTGGAATTGTATCAAGACCAATGGTACTGAATAGTGAACACAGAGACAAATCCATATAAACACAGTTATCTCATATTAGACAAAGGCACCAAAAACATATATTAAAGAAAAGAGCCTCTTCAACAGATCATGCTGAAAAAACTGGAAATCTATATGCAACAAAATGAAATTAAGCCCCTATCTCTCACCATACACAAAACTTGACTCAAAGTGGATCAAGGACCTAGGAATTAGAGACCCTACACCTAATAGAAGAAAAAGTAGGCCCAAATTTTCATCCTGTGGTATTAGGCCCCAATTTCCTTAATAAGACTGCTATAGCACAAGAAATGTGCATGTCTGTTTTAAGAAATTATTTTTGGAATCATAATGCATTTAACTGTGTGCTTTTTAGAAATCTTTTTGCTTTAGAACATGTATTCATGTGAAGAATATAAGAAGCTCATTATTTCTTTGTTTTAATATCACTCACTTATAAAGCAGCATTTTTAGGCAGAAATAAAAATGTCCTCTCATTCTGTACTTTAAAGCTTAGCTCCCAAGCAACAAAGAATCAGAACTTTATCTCACAGATGCTCAGCTGCTTTGATAAGGCATCTGTTCCACTCTAATTAATTTTTCAAGAAGTTTACGCTTATCAACTGTACATGTTATCTATACTTGAGTAAAATGTTTGCTGTTTTGAATTTCTTCTTTAAATCTAAAATGTAACTACAAAAGCCCCAAATCTCCATTAGCATTCACGGTAAACAGATGTAATCTTATACTTACCGTCATATTGCTTTCAAATATATCTTCTAGAATTTACTACTTAAAATGAAAAAAAAAAAATAAGGAAGGAAAGAATTTAAGGAATTCCCAGAAATTGCAACAGGGTCTGCTGATGAATGGTTCCTTGAGGAAAATCAGCCCTTGTTAATATAACATCTGGCTTGCATTTTGCATAAATAAAAACACAAGCTCAGGACAGAAGAAACGGAAGAGGGAAGTGGGGAGGATGGGATGTGGGTTTTCCTGCATAATAATCTCCAACAGCCAAGAAATCTAATTATAAGAAATGTTATCTAATGAGACTCTAGTTGAGGTAATTCTACAGGAGAAGGCAAAGTCTCATGAGACTAGGACAAAAACAGTGAATCCATTAGATAATTAAAAAAATACTGAAACCTTATGCCTGGTTGAAGGACTTCATTCAGTCAAAACAGCAATTATCAATGGCTTCTCCCGGGAGCATTTACGACTGTAACCACAGAAATTCCATGCCTCGGTTAATATGTTTTAAGAAGTACTGTGCTGTTCTCATCTGCACGATCAGATTTCTGTCTTTTCCTTTGTGCATTGTCAGTCTAGAAGAAGAGCGCCTACCTAATTAACAATCCACACAGCAGCATCTTCTCTGGCTATTACATAGACGAGTGGGATGGTTCCTCCTCTGTGGGAAATAACCACTTTGACTTTGTTGGAGGTCTTTAATTCTGTGCTTTAAAGCATAGCTCCTAAGCAGAAAGAAATCAGAACTTTATCGTGCGAGATGCTCAGCTACTATATCCCCAATTAAATGTATGAATTCACTAGATGTTCAAGTTGAATGTTGCTGATTCACTGGCTAAATTTTATCTGTGGTTTTTCCAGTTAAAAAAAAACTGAAGTAGTAAAATGAAATTAAGTAACATTAACTAGAATCAAATAGAAACATTGACTAGTAAAATTGTAGAAAATAAATAAAGTTGTTCTGAAAGCCTTTGGGTGCTTTGTTGTTTTAAAGAATTGGTTAACGACTCTGAGCTTGACAGAGTTTGCCTGGTGTTATCTTTTATTTATCTCTGCTTCATGTGATTTGGGAAGAACGTGTGGGAAAGAAGTTTCTGGACTGCTTAGTGATTTTCAAATATTTTGGAGATGCAACCCAGACACTTTAAATTAGAGTCACGCAAGCTGGTCTGTGTTGGCAAGATGGATATATTGCTAGAGAAGCGAGAATCTTATTGAAAATGAAAAAAAAAAATTCTATTTCTCTAGGTTCCCTAAACTTGGATTCACTAGTGTTTGTGCTGCTGGACTTTTTTTTTTTTTTCTGCTCTTCTCTAATTAATCATTTAAAATTATGACTCAGCAAGAAATTTGCCAATGAATAAAACCACACACAATTAGCATTTTCAGAGATATTTTGGCAATAAGTACTATATCCCCAGTTAAATGGATCAATTCACTTACGATGCCTTTGAAAATTCATCATTTTTGACCCATCATTTCTTAGTTTTTATTAATAGAAGAACAGTGAAGAGACATTGCACATAAGAGTGATTCATTTAGCATTTTTATAATTGTGAAAAAATTCAAAGTAGTCTAAATATTCTCTGAAGAGAAAAAATGTTGACCTATACAGTAGCAGGGATACACTGAGACAGCCACTATGAAAGGGTGACCTATGCCAGCCTTCAATGACCTGTTTGCTCATTTGAATCAGTTCTCCCAAATGAGGATTGTATGCTAAAGTACAATTGAAGACATGGACTGGAAAGGAACATGCAAGAATGTCAAAGGTGTGAGTAGAAACCATAATATTTATCTCCATGTCTTGATAATGGTACCCATGTAGTTGATCACACCCCACTTTGAAGATACTATGTGAGATCATCCATCCAACCATGGATTCCCATTTCCTCCACCTCCTCATCTCCAGGGATCTTATTCTTCTCCATCTCTTGGCCACCTGTCCAAATATTAGTAATCTGGTAATTTCTTACTAAATTCCAACCTCAACCCTCCTTTTCCCCTTACTTCCTATTACTACTTCTAATTCAGAAAATTTCAGACCTCAGGAAGGATAGTCATTATGAGGGCAAGTCCTGACTATAAAAACGTATTTTAATGAGTCAATGCAGAAGTAATAATAGAATTAGAATATACATTTTGGTCTTCCTCATGCAGTTATGAATGCAGATAATGATCATGAGTAGCTGCCCAAACCATTAGGTGGGAAGGGGATGGAAATCTTGGTAATGTAGGGATGGAGCAGCCAACATCCCCTGGACCCTTGGATCAATCTTAATGTTAGAAAGGGGGAGGGGTGAGCTGGACATAAAGAGGGTTTGAATTGTGGAAGCACACAGAATCTCACTACAAATTTAGAGGAAATTAGGGGCTGGAGAAAGTTTTTAAAACACCACATAGATTCAAACACAAATCTGGAACTTTGGAATTCTACAAGGCCTTATTTTCAAGGATTACTAATGAATAAAAATGTGTAAGCTTATTTGAAAAGTAATCCAAATTTTGTGGGATAGTGATGCTCATTTTTCTCTCCCCTTAGTGTTTGATTTTTTGCAAAGTAGAATGAGTGAAAAGGATTCAGTTTCAGTTCTACAGTTTAGTGATTTCCTGTTGCTGCTGACCACACCCAATGTCTGAAACCCTTGCTTTTCAGACTGGGGATGTTCCATTTATTTTTAACACTCACTGAAAATTACTGGGCTTGCTGTTCAAGATGATACCTCTTAAAACAATCTCAAAAACGCCCCAGTCAGCCAGAATGTATATAAGCCTTTCCACCTTAATAAATAATATGCAATAATTTTAATATTAATTTATATTTTATCACAATGGCATGTATATATAATTTAACATGTCTGAATTACTTAAAAACCACTTTTAACAAAACCCAGTGGTTTCCATCCCCATATGCCTATAAGTGGTCTCCAGGCCAAGACCACCAGGAGCATGTGTGTGATTGTGGGGGGACCACACACTGCTGGGCTCTGAGGAGACTCTCGGGAAGAAGGTGTTGGAGAAAGCTTTTTATTATAGGATTGGAGTTTGCATTGGGAGGTTTGGGGAAAGGTTAAAAGAAGTGGGTCCTTGGATTGGAGCTGTGTGCAAGCAAGGGTAATTCTGTAATTGGCCATCATAATAAATTTTATCTATGATTAAGGAAAACTAAAATTGCCATTGGTAAGGGAGCAGCCATCATTCTTAGTAGACAGAAGAGCAGGCATTGGGTCCTGCTTGGGACATGGACAGTGCTCCTGTTCTGTTTGCATTTAGATATGACTATAGGGTGGTCTGATGTTGATGTTCCATGAAGCCACTGATGTCTCATGGGGGACATCAGCTTCCAGATGTCAAGGGCTGCTCTTCTCTTTCTCACTCCTCACTTCAAGTCCTGCTGCTTTTATTTTCTTCTTCTGAAATTTACAAATGTCTGCACACTGAATCCTATGCACTATGCATACCTTCTGATCTCCTCTAATATTAGATGAAACCTTAGCTCTTTTCACATGACAGCCCCTCTGTTTCTCTTTACCCCTCCTAATAGATTTGTATCAGTAATTTTAGTTAAATGAATATTCAGTGTTTCTCTTATGCCTATGAAATTATACTACTTTTTATTATTATTATTATTATTATTATTATTATTATTATTATTATTATTTGAGATGAGGTCTTGCTATGTTCCCTGGGTTGACTTTGAACTTCTGGGCTCAAATAATCCTCCTGTTCCAGCCTCCCCAGGAGCTGGGACTACAGGCATGTGCCACATAGAAGGTGAAAATATTAACACCTAAACATCTTAGTGAGTTAAGATGATATTTTTCTTCTTTATTTTTTAAAATATACCTAGTTTCTTCTTTTTTTTCTCATTGAGTATGTTATCTTTATCTTTATTGCTAATGCTTTTAGTCTTCTAATAGCTTCACAGGACAATTTCCCACAAGGTCAATAAGATCAGGTCATTTGTCACGACTTTCCTTCCCTCTCAAATCTCAGTTCCTCTCTTAGAGAGTCTCTTGTCCTCCCTGGATTCCAGGTCTGGGGCACACCACCAACACCATCCTTCTCTGGACTGTTCCCCTTTGGATTTACTGATTTCAAGTTGGATTTGCTGGTTTTAGATGTCATATTTGCCTCTTTCTTGTGATGGGGTGTTTTCTCTAGTAGTTTCATGAATGATTTCATCAGGCTAAAGATGGTGCACCCACGGATCATGTGGTCTGACTTCCCCTCACATGCCTGTTTCTGAGTCAGACTCTTCCAGGACTGCTGGTCGGAGGCACATCTATCTGCCTGGGGCCTGCCTCCACCATCATCTTAGGGATTCTTCTCTTTCCTCCTCCAATTTGAATCCCTGACTATTTCTTTTCCTTAGTCTATTCCCTCTAAAGTTCGAAACCAACTTTCCACAGTTCCTGTAGAAAGGATGCATTGGAAGTAAAGTTTTTGAAAACTTGAATTATTAAAATATTCTGGCCTCGTGGTTGATAGTTTGAATGAACTCTAAGTTGGAATGAATTTTTCTTCATCGTTATAGAGAGTAGTTTCACGATTTCTTGTTCCTTGGTTGCTTTGAAGGATTTGAAGTTATCTGAATTCATGATTCTTCATAGTAAATTGTTCTCTTATATTCCTCTCTAGAAGACTCAGAATTGTGTTCATCTCTATAATTCTGAAGTTTCACAATTATATTATTTTATGTGGGTACATCATTGCCATCTGGCATTTAAAGTCCTTCTGTTATGGCACATTTTCATAAATATTTAATTCTTGACATCTACTTATTTACTAATTCACTTATGTGTTATTTATTTATATACATCTTTTACCTGAGGGGAAAAACTACCATTTAGATACTGAGCATCTTGGATTGTGCCTTTAATTTTTTTAAAAAATCTATTCTGTTTTAGATTTTTTTTCCTTCTTGCTCTACTTTCTGGGTGATTTTTCAAAGGTGTTTATAAATGGGCTTTAAAACATTATGCTACTATGCTTTCAATTTCAAAGATCTCTTTTAAGGTCTCTAGATGTATCATTTTATAGCATCCTGTTCTTATTTCATACATGCAGTCTCTCTCTACATCTTTAAACTTTTATTATTTGTGTTTTTTACTATGAGAAGTTTTATAAGTTCCTTTATGTTTCTCAAGTTCCTTTATGTTTCTGTCTGTTCTAGTGAATTTCTTCAGATAACTGCTAGTCCTTGGTTGTATACTTATTATTTGACATGTATGATTAAATAACTGTTTGAAAATCTGAGTTTTTAGTAGGATGATCAACTTTAAATTTCATTGTAAGGGGATAATAAGATTCTCACCTGAAGGATAAAGCCAAATTGGGGAAGAAGGACTCAGGGTTTCAGCATGAGAGATTCTCTACAAAACTTCTCTTTGTCTGTATTTTTGTATAATAACTACACTCTCAGCTGTGTTGGGAAGACCAATCAAGGGCTTGGAAAATTTAAGACTATGGGGACTCTTGGAAATGGAGTAAATGTGTTTTTCATTGTGAAAAATGCTTGAGCTTTTGAGGGTCAGGCATAGAATAATATAGTTTTGATATACAGTGTTCCCCAAAAGCTCATGTAGGAGATAAAGCAAGGAAGTTTGGAGGTGAAATGATTAGGTTTTGAGAACCTTAACCTAATGAATGCATGAATTCACTTGAACAAATTCAGTGGGTGGTAACTGCAGACTGGTAGAGTGTGGCTGGAGGCCATAGGTCATTGGAGACATGCTTTGGGATATATATTTTGTCCCTGGTGAGATCTGTCTCTACTTCAGGACCATGTTCTGAGCTGCTTTCTTCTGACACACCCTCCACCTTGATGATCCATCTCACCTAGTGCTCAGAACAATATCTTACATACACTGGGACCTCTGTAACTGTGAGGCAAATAACCTTTTTCTCCTACAATTGTTCTTATCAGGTATTTTGGTCACAGTGACTGAGAAGCTGACCAAACCACCTCTCTATTCACTTAGATCTCATCTTTGACTTTTTTCAGCCAAGTTTTGCAGTTTTCCTCATAGTGATTTTGTATGTTTTTGTTATACCAACTTATTTCTTCTTTGAAGCTTATGTAAATTATATTGTGGGCTTTTTGTCTTCTTTTTTCTTTTTTTTAGATTTTATTTCCATTGACAATTACTGGTTGTATATATTTATGGGTGACAGTGCAAAATTTTGATATGTTAATGATGAGGAATGATTAAATCAAGTTCATTAACAAAAAATAAAAATAAAACGACACAGTAATCTCATTTGTATATATTTTACCCATAGCAAATTCTCAAATAAAAGCTACTGATTTGTTTAATTAAATGAAAACTTTTTATCTTAACTGTTTAACTCAAATATTTTACCTTAAGGGATATGTCTTCATTTATGTATCAAGGAATTTTATTAATGTTGGAGACTATACTCTGTTACGAGATATTTTAGGGACTTTATACCATGTAATAAAATTTTAATTCCTTTAGTCTAGGGTAATTTTGAAGTACAGTGGAAATACCAGGCACTGGAAACACACAAACCTGAGTTTAAATTATCCCTTCATCCCTCAGCATTTAAAAGAACTCAACTGTGTTATTCAACTTGTCCTAGTTTGTTTCTCCACTTTTATAATGGGGAGATGATATCTAAAAGGTCATTGTGACATTATACATAGTGACCAACACATAGTTCTTGCCCAACATTTTCTCCTTAATATCTCACATTTGGGTGTATCAGCCAACTACTTATCTGGGTGATCTCATTTTTAAGTTTTTTATATCAAAAAATTTCTTGTTTGACAACTAATTCAATATGCTATTACCCACTTAGTCCTGTATCTCCAAATTTAGAAGTGCATAATTTGCCCATGATGAAAATACCAATTTATTTTCCTGATACCAACTTTCTTCCCATTTTGGGCAACAGCTTGCACATGGTTCCCATGTAACTCATTGCTTTTCACCATAAAATGGTGAAATTTGGGATCCTTGGAGGAAAAAAAAGATAGTATTTTAATGGAACATCACTACTAAATTTTTAAAATGTTTTTAGATGTTGATGGTTCTTTATTTTATTCATTTATTTATACATGGTGCTGAGAATTGAACCCAGGGCCTCACAGATGCTAGGTAAGCACTCTACCACTGAGCCACAACCCCAGCCCATCACTACTAAATTGATCTCAAAATAATAATGTGCATGATGTTACTGCTCTGAAGATAATACTTCTTGACACACTCTGTAACTCTGACTCATGGAGATGAGACTCCCACAGAGAGAACCATGTCAGGACAAATTCAAAACAAGAGAAGACAAGGAAATTATGGCAATTGCATTCCCATGGTGTTAGTAGGCTTTTCCACTGCTGTGACCAAAACCCTGCACAAGGACACCTTAGAGGAAAAAAAGTTTATTTGGGGATCATAGTTTCAAAGTCTCAGTCCACAGATGGCTGACTGGTTTGCTTTAGGCCCAGATGAGGCAGCACCTTGTGGTGGAAGGGCACTGCTGAAGGAAGCTGTTGTCCCGGTGGCAGGCAGGAGACAGAAAGAATAAGAGAAGGGACATGCTCCCAGTCACCCACCTTCTCCTGTCATGCCCCAGCTGCTTAAGTTACAACCTTAACTTAATTTCACTGATTTGACCAAAAGATCGGACCAAAACAATGTAGAGAAGGGAAAGTTTATTTTGCATTCACAGTTTCAGAGATCTTAGTTCATAAATGGATGACTCCACTGCTCTGACGTCTGAGATGAGGCAGCACATCATAGCAGAAGAGAGCCGCTCGGGACATGACAACCAGGAAGTAAAGAGCGAACTCTGCTCAGTGGGCACAAAATGGATACCCCAAAGACATGCTCCCAGTGGCCACCCTCTTCTAGACACTCCCTACCTACCTGAAGTTACCACAAAGTTAATCCATGCAGCTGGATTAATGCACTGATAAGATTAAGGCTCTCATAACCCAATCATTTTACCTCTAAACTTCCTTATGTTATCTCATACATGAGCTACTGGGGGACACCTCATATCGAAACTATAACATTCCACCCCAAAGCTCATGCCCATCTCACAATGCAAACTCAATTTAACCAATTTCCAATAGTCCCTATAGTCTTAACAGTTCCAGCATTGTCCAAAAGTTTAAGTCCAAGGTCTCCTCTTGAGACTCAAGGCAAACTCTCAGCATGAGCTTTTGTGAGAATCAAAAGCAAGTTATATATATCCAATATATAATGACACGTAGTTCATAATTTCCATTCCACAAGGGAGAAATAGGGCCATAGAAAAAAGGGATGGGACCAAAGCAAGACTGAAATCTAATGGGCAAATAAATTCTGTAGCTCCTTACCCAGCATCTGGGGCACATGGCATTGTGATGTCGTTTCCAAAGAGCTCGTGTAAGTTCACCCCCATGACCTCACTGGTTTCAGCCTTATGGCTTCTCTCTTGGCTGATCCCTACTCAATTCCTGCAGTTTTTCTTGACAGATGGCCCACAGTATTGATGTATCTTGATCTCCAGGGTCTTCACTACTGCTTCAGCTTCCTTTTCATGCATTGCCCACTCAGGGGAAGCCTACAGGGACTCCTACCCTACTACATTTTGCCTGGCCCCCTAGCACTGCCTTAAAAATCTTGGTGGAAACAACCTTGACCCCCTAACTCTAGCATCCTACAGTCCTGCAGAACCATCGCCAGAAAGCTGATGCCAATGTCCGCCACCATCTCAAGTAGTAGCCAAGGCCCTTGACTGCAGCAGCCTCTGAGTGCCTGGGCAGGGTGCTCCACAGGTCTTTTCTCAAAGGCATTTTTACTTTTATACCTTGAGCCTCTGATAGGTGTGGTCTTGCCAATTCCTGAGATACCCTCGAGTCATCTTTCCTATCCTCTCTGGTAAAGCATTTAGCATCCCTTTAGTGGCTGTAATGTCTTTAACAACCACAACTCTCTAAAAGCTGCCAGTAATATCCAAGCCACTGCTTGAATGCTGTACTGCCTTGAGAATTCTCTGCCACATTGATCAGTCCATTACCTTTAAACTCAGTCTCACAGAAAGTCTCAGAACATGGGGAAAATGTTGACAACTTCCTTGCCAAAACATAATGCAAATAACCTCTAGTCCACTTTCCAAGAGTCATATTTTTTAAAAAATTTCATGAACTGTTATGGTCTAGATATTAGATGTCTCCTCCAAAACTCATATGTGAGACAATGCAAGAGAGTTTAGAGGTGAAATAATTGGGTTGTGAGAACCTTAACCTAATCAGTGCATGAATCCCCAGGTGGTAACTGTGGACAGGTAGGGTGTAGCTGGAGGAGCTGGTTCATTGGGGGCATGCTTTTGAGGCATTTAATTTGTCCTTGTTGAACAAAGTCTCCTTCTCTCTGTCTGCTTCCTGGTGTGATGTCCTAAGCCACTTTCCTTGGGCATGTTCTTCTGCCATAATGTTCTGCATTACCTCAAGCCCCAAAGAATGGAGTTGGCTGTTTATAGACTGAGACCGCTGAAACTGAGTTTCACCAAATACACCAAATACAGTTTGCCTCCTCTAAAATTGTTCTTGTCAGGTCTTTTGGTCACAGCAATGAAAATGCTGACTAAAATATGAGCCCAGGTTTTACTGTCCACAATCCCATTGGCATTTTGGTCTTAGCTCCCATCGGAATTGCCCATTAAACTCTGCTTATAATATTCTAAAGATTTTCCAGCTTACATCTGTAAACTTTGCATAATTTCTTCCAACACAAATTCCAAAAGACTTCAAAAGCTTCTGAATCACATTTCCAGGTCCATCACAACAAGGACCCCACCTCTCAGGACCAATTTCTGTTTGAGTCAGCTTATTCATCAGTGTGATCAAAAGACCTGATAAGAGCAATTGTAAGAAGAAAAGTTTGTGTGGCTCATTGTTTCAGAAGTATCAGTCCATAGAGAATGGACTCCATTGTTTTGGCCATGGGGTGAGGCAGAACATCGGGGTGGAAGAGCGTCTGTGTCTACTGTTAATCAAATAACTGTTCAAAATGTAAGAACATAAGCAAGAAAAGAAGATACACATAAAAATATATATTGTTAATATATATTGCTTTAACCTCAAACTTATGAGACACAAAAAAAGTAAAAATGTAGACTATAAAATGAAAGAAAATCTTTGGTATGTAAAATAAAATTAATCTCCAAATTCCTTTTTAGGTTATAAAATTATTATTTTTTATTCCTTGGTTCATTTAAGCTAAATAATACAATTTTGAGAATGGAATTTCTAATATTGGGGTATCTGAGTATTATCTTGCCTGATTACTTAGAGAAGAATGTAAGCAGTCTTCTTCTCATCGAGTGTTTGGAAATAGTTTTTTAGATACATAAATTCAGAACTTTAAAAACAAGACTGTTTTGACTGTCGCCAAGATAAGGAAACAGGGCTGGTCATGCAGTAGATCCTGCATGATTGTATTTGAATGGGCAAATCACAAAGTGGACAAATACATTTTGTCCTTAGTCAGTGCTATAGTGACAGCACAAAGCCATGCTCTATTCCACTTGGTCTGTAACTGCTATTTTCATTTCTAAGAAGGCCATGCCCTTATGTTCTTGGCTCCTCTGGAGTCAGCACAAATTATGTCCCATGAGATTAAGAGAGGGTGTTAGCTGTCCTTCTGCCTCCCATGGGGCCACCTGTTTTGGGATATAAATGTAAGACATTCTGATTAATATTTTGCCATGATCAACAAACTTTAAATGACATAGATTCCAGTGTTGTTATTGATTTTTTTAAAATTTAAATATCCTTGAACTTTAATTAGACATTCCCATGGTTTTAGGTGAAAGGAATATGATTATTTTTACTCTTGCTTGATAGATAAGCTTGTAGGATGGCCATAAAGAGTATCACGAACTGGGTGGGTTCAACAACAAAAATTGATTTTCTCAACCTTCTGGAGGCTAGAAATGCAAGATGCTGCTGCATGTGGGATTGGTTTCCTCTGAGGCCTTTCTCCTTGACTTACAGATGTCTGCAGTCTCACTGTGTCCTCACATGATCCTTTTCTCAGTGTGTGGCCATCCCTGCTGTCTCTGTGCATCCAATTCTCCTTTTCTTACAAGGACACAAATAAGGTTAAGTTCTACTCTGAAGATCTCCTTTTGACTTACCTCTTCAAAGACAATCACATTCCGAGGTTCTAGGGGTTAAGATTTCAATACATGAATTTAGGGGGAACTTAATCCCGCCTATAATAGTTGGGATGCCCAATTTTCAAGTCAAGTGAGAGGTATTAGAATGAAAAACCTGGGAACCTTTTTTTTTTTTTTTGGCAAAATATTGGCAATTCCCCTGAACTTTGGTTGGTAAAAATCTTCCTAAATATTTCTCTAGGATTTTCTATCATCAAGTATCTGTTTTCATGTCTATTCTTCCACAGTAGATTTATGCTCTTAAGTTTGTTAGCTTTTATCTATGCTCATGCTACATTATTTCTGAATCCTATTTTGTAGACAATGGATTATATTTAATTACAATCATGCAGATACTACTTTAAAATTTTATGCACCTATTCTTTGCATCTATACCTAGGTAGTCCCTGGATTATATGTTTTATAACCACTTCATAGAAATAATAGAAAGACTGAGGAAGGTAAAGAAAAACAATTTATCCTGAAGTTATTGACTATACACAGTTGTTGTAATTTTTAAGATAGAATATGATAAGATCCTTGCTATAACCTATAGAAAACCAATGAAAACCAGCATAAGCAGTTAAGCTAAAAGCCAATACTAATCAAAAGCCAATGAAAATTCAAGATTACTGTATAAAGGGGGAAGAAAGGAGGAACAAAAGGAACAGAATAAATGTGAAAGATGGTGAACGAAGAGTAAAATGATCAATTCAGATTTAATTGTACAGGTAAACATGTTAGATGTAAATGAGCTAAACACACCAATTCAAAGGCAGAAATTGAGGAAGTAGATTTTTTTAAAAAATTTTCAAATATATGTCCTTTGTAACAGAAATATTCTAAGTATCAAATGTTTATATTGATTATAAAATGCAGTAAGAAAATATGAACATTCTCAATGTATATGTACCTAATAACATTCACAAAAAGAATCATTAGTTGAGAGAATTGAAGGAAAAAGGCTCATATCCACAGTTGTACTTGAAGCACCCTTATCTGAATAGTGTTGGGTAAAAAAATCCATAAGAATTGGAACAATGTTTTTAACTCATTTGGCCTCAGTGACAGTAACATTTTCCTGAGCATACACAGAAAACACTATTTCAATCATCCACAGAACAGTCACCAAAGGAAATGATGCTAGGTCACAAGGCAGGTCTCAAGGAATTTCAGGGAATTGAAAACATGCAGATTTGTATTCTGTGACCAATTAAATTAAAATGGTATTGAAAAGATAACTGGAAATTCTCCAAATATTTGGAAATTGAAAAACATACTTCTAAATACATAATCCATGGGTTAATAGAAGAAATCTTAAAAGAAATTAGAAAAATATTTTAAATGGATGATGATGAAAACACAGCATGTTAAAATATGTTGAATATAGATAGATCAGTGCTTAAGGGAAAGTTTAAAACTTTAAAAGTGCAGATGCTAAACTAATACAAATTAAAAGCAGTAATCTGAGCTTCTTGTTTATAAATCTAGAAGAGCAAATGAAGCCAAAGAAAGAGAAAGAAGAAAATAATAGCAAATATCAATGAAATTTAAAATAAATATGAACATGAAACAAAACGGATTCTTCAAAACAATATACTGATAAACATAAGAGTGATTCACAGACAGAGATATAGAGAGATAGGAAGTATGAATGCCATTATGTAGTGAAACAAGGACCTCATTATACATTGCATGGATTTTAAAGAGATAAGGAAATTTTATAAACCACTTCATGTAATAAGCTCAACAATTAGATGAACAAATTCTTTGGAAACGATCATACTAAACTAACAAAAAAGACATGCAAAATTCAATAGTTTTATATATTATGAAGATTCCTCATTTGCAATTAAAATATATCCCCTCAAGCAAACTCCAGTATTTCTGATTTTGTTAGTGAAATCTCAAAACTTTTTTTTTCCAGTACATAGGTCAACCAAACATTGAAATTAACAACAATGTGTAATAAGCAAGCATCTTCAGTCAAAGAAGAGGAAATATTTCCAGCTATGATGTCAGCATAACTCGTATTAAAGCCCAACTAGAATATTATAAGAAAAAAAAAGCTATTGGCCAATAGCCTTATGATCTCTTTTGGTGTGAATACAAGCTGTCTCCTGAAAGTTCATGCGTGAGACAATGCAGAAATGTTTGGAGTTGAAATGGTCGTATATTGTGGGGGTCCTGCAGGCAGGAAGGCCTTGGGTGTAGGAAGGCAATCACCAGAAGTGTGCCCTTTGGGATTATTTTATCCCTGACTTCCTTGAACTCAACCTCCCCCACCTCCTGCCCCCTGCCCCCCACCTCCTCCTTCTTGGCTTATGGACTAAGAATCTTTCTCTCTCTCCCTCTTCCACCATGATGTTCTTCCTCAGAGCAGGTTCAGAGCTATGGAGTTGGCTGACCATGGACTGAACCTCTGAAACTAGGAGCCAAAATAAACTTCCTCCTCTAAGTTGTTCTTGTCTTTTGCTCACAAAAGACTCAAAGCTACTAAAACATGATCACAGATGCAAACACACCTAAGAAAACCACACTGACTGTATTAACATATAAAAGGAGTGATAACAGTTGATCAAAATACCAAAACAATTAATCCCTCTAGCAAACTACCATAGTAAGTGGATTTCATAATGGTACCAGTCTTGGAAATCAAGATGGTGTCCCTGTTCCCCTGAAAAACACTTGAGAAACACCGAAGCAAGCATAGAAAGCAAGTTTTATTTAAGAAAGAGAGAAGAGAGAAAGTAGATTTCTCAGGAGAAAAGTCTGGGCCCAGAGCTGGGTGCCTGGGGTAGTCTTGTCTCCTTTATAGATCTCAGATTTCCTCTCTCTGCTCCCCACCTCCTCTTTCTACCCTGCCTATATGCCCCAGGGCAGGAAAGAACAGCCCAGGGGGTAATCATTAGCAACTCCTTGTGCTGGGAGAATGGTTCCCCAGAGGTGTTAGCAACCCCTTGAGCAGGGAAGTGCTAGCAACGCATTTTCTTTTCTTTGATAATTAGCCCTAGTTTTTCTGACCCAAACATTTATTATCTACATTGTCCTTTGCCCTGTCTCAATGCCATAGGTCACAAGATCGCAAAAATTTCTATTTCTGTATACTAGAAATAATGGGAAAAGAAGGTTTGAAATGAAAGCCTCTGCTAGAACACAAAATCTTAAATGTTTAGAAATGTACAGTAAAAGATGTTATATCTCTTCACTGAAAGCTACAAAATATTGCGGACAGAAATTAATGAGCCTCAAGAAGTATTCTAGAAGAATCAATATTTTTGATATCAATTTGATTCAGCAAACTTTTAACTTAAAAAAATACAGCAGTCTCTTTGTAGAAACTTTATAGACTTATTTTGAAACTTACATGTAATTCCAAAACACCTAGACAGACAGCACAATCTTTTTTTTTTCTTTTTTTTTTTTTTAAAGAGAGAGTGAGAGAGGAGAGAGAGAGAATTTTTAATATTTATTTTTTAGTTCTCGGCAGACACAACATCTTTGTTGGTATGTGGTGCTGAGGATCGAACCCGGGCCGCACGCATGCCAGGCGAGCACGCTACCGCTGAGCCACATCCGCAGCCCCAGACAGCACAATCTTAAAGACAGAGTCAGCTGAATTTAGATTTACTCCACTTGACTGATTCTGTGATTCCACTTATAAAAATTTATAAATGGAGACCATGAGATATCAGAGGAGTGACTACCTGGACGGTAGTCCTGAATCACTCAGAGAAACAGAAAGAGCACTGTGGGGGGATAAATCCTATCAATTTTCAGTCTTGTTACATAAAATGGAGCTTCTATTTTTGTTTTGGATTAATCCAATAATTTAAAGTGAAGTGAATAAACAGTGCACACAACCAAAAGGCATGACGAATATGACGGATTCTGAGTGAAACCTGTGTTCTCTTTAAAGCCCATTCCTAAATGGCCCTCTCCCTGCCTTGACTTGACCTTTTTTATTGGAGAAACTTCCCCAGCTCACTGAACCACTTCCTCCTAACAGGGCTTCTAAAGCAGACTTTAGTGAATTTCTGATGAACTGAGGGAAAGTGAGCTTCATTTACAGCAGACTGCTGCTAGAAAGCACCTGGTGTTGAATGCAGTATTTAGAACAGCTGTCATTCAAGGTCCCCGCAAGGGTGGACTGGCTGACCACTGGCTGAGCACAGAGACACATGCCTCCTCTGTGTCTGGTGGAGCCACAAGTCTGGCTGCTAGAGCAGGCAGAGTTTTAGAGAAGCTGTTGGTAAATCAATTTGTAACACTGAACTTAAATTGTGCGTGAGAGCAGGGAGGTAGACAGTCATTTTGAGTGAAGTTGTACTTGAAATTAACGGCTAATCAAAATGATGGGGTTTGCAGAGTGTTTTTTTTTTAATGTTTTATTTTATTTTGTTTTTGGAAAAGAGTTTAGCAGAGTCCAAAATTTATGTTACCCTGCCACTGCAGAAAACTTCCTTGGTAACTTTTTGTTATTTAATGCATCTCACTGATGGTGGTCAGATGCTGTACATCACCACCGGCAGCTTAATGCCTGGCTTGTGCCTGTTGGAGCAATACTCTTAAATCTTTGTAATTGGGTCTTTTAGGTTTTCCATCACAAATCATACATAAGGGAGCCCACGTCCCTTACTTCTCCCATGCTTTCCTTTCAGTCATTCTGATCTCTGATTAAATAGATGTTAACTGCCTAACATCTCAAAGGCTTGTTTTGGAATTTTTTCATTCCTTCTCTCCCTTCCCCTCTCTTTCTCTCTCTGGACAGGGAATATTTTCTCCGTAATAAACATTCAGCTCTTTGACTTATGTTATAATCACTTATTTACAGCTTAGCTGCACCTATATGTTAAATCAAGGATTCTAACCCTATTGCTGATATGGAATTTTGATGATTGAGTTAAAGGAATAACTAAAAGAAAACTCTAAAATACTCCCTATCTTGAATACTGAATAATGGGATCACTTGAGGACCTCATCTAGTAAATTTGTATCCAGACCTTGGACTCAGCAAATTCCAAGAAGGGTAATCCATTATTATGCATGCCAAATGGATACGGAAGAGGGTGTGCATTGTTGAATGATTTCAATTTGCATCTAAAATACTTCCTACTTTATACTCCCTATTTCCTCTCTGTACCCTGTCTTCTAGAGAAATGACCCTGTCAAGACAGAAAACAAAGGGAGAAAGTTCAGCCCTTTGCAGGGCAAGTTGTAAGAAAAGGGACAGAAGCAGGGTGGAATTACCTTTCAGAGAAACCCTCACCTGACCAGGTGCTGCGTGGCAGGAGGATCATAATTTAGGGTTAGTGGCAGGAGGTGGCTGACTATGAGCCTGAGGTGGGGCTGCTTACCTCTCCTCCTTTGCCTATGAAAGAAAGCACGGAATTTGACATTTGCTGGCTGCTGAGTGAGGAGGTACAGAGAGCTATGGAGAGCACAGCAGAAGGCTGGCCTCAGAACAGTGAAGGTTCCATGTGTAGGAACGTGTCAGTGGGAAATCAACTGGCCAGCTCACAGAATCCAGCAGTGGGTCCCCAAACTCTCAAAGGCTGGTCCTGACCAGTTACTGTTTTGGATTAATCCAATAATTTAAAGTGAAGTGAATAAACAGTGCACACAACCAAAAGGCATGACGAATATGACGGATTCTGAGTGAAACCTGTGTTCTCTTTAAAGCCCATTCCTAAATGGCCCTCTCCCTGCCTTGACTTGACCTTTTTTATTGGAGAAACTTCCCCAGCTCACTGAACCACTTCCTCCTAACAGGGCTTCTAAAGCAGACTTTAGTGAATTTCTCTTCCATTTCAGAGAACAAACTAGATCAGCTGCTCCATAGCACCTACCAGGCAGCATGCACAGAAGACCAACAGGCACAGGATCCATTCCAGCTCACCTTGAGCCCCACCTCCTCCACACAGGCCTCACTGGAGAAGACAGAGCCAAAAAATTATTCTTCAGACTTAACAGAGATAGACTCATTGTATTAGAAACTACTGAGAGAGCACGCACTGACAAGGGTCATATTTTGATTGTTGAGTGAGTGGGAAGTTCTGGAAAAGAGCAGGACATTTATATGATATAAGCAAAGCTGCATTTTCTTTGTTCAACTAACTGCATGAATTTGTGACCTGACTTTGTTCAAATGAAAACATAAAATCTCCAAACTGGTAAGCCATTATCAACATAAACAGCATTTGGGCTGCAGGTTTGTAGGATTTTTCTTAAACTTTCTTCTGGTGAGAGGCAGTGCAGCCTGTAGTAGCTGACAACATGGGATCTGGAGCATTTCCTCTTTTGTAAAATGAGGGCAAGTTCGATCATAAACCACACACACAGAATATAAAATGAGATTTCTCATAGCAAGTAATCAATATTCACTGTGGACATTTACAAAAACAAATGATCTAGGACTTTGCATGAGCATGAACTCACTACAGAGTGGGGTGGCCGAGGAATTGGAGTTTGAGATGTTCTTTTAAAGAGGGAAGATCTGTGCAGGTAGGATTAGTGGGCGGGGGCATTTGTCCACTCCACTGAAGAGCCAAGTTATACGGGCTGTTGGAAACAAAAGATCTTTAAGGCAAGGAAAAGTGCCATGTGTATGTATGTTTTTAGCTGCTCAGGGCCATACTAGCTTCTGGAAGAATCTCCTGCATTCTATTTTTTCCCCACCAGAGACTCAGAAAGCATAACAAATCCAGAGAGATTTCATCAGCTCAAGAGGGGCTTCTGAAGGCTTTGCCCCTGAAATGGTCAGAGATGGCCTAGCTTGCCTGGGATTGCCCTAGGCCTTGGAAGTTTCCTGTCCCTAGGATTCTGTGGTTCTTACCACACCCCACACCTGGAATTCTATCCCTGTACATAAGACAGCAGGATGTATCCACAGGTGGCCACAAGACCCACTTTTCTGGAGATACAACACATGCATAAAAAGATTAGAAGCAGGAGTAGAATAAATACATTAAAAATAAGAGGAAGAAGAAAAGGATCTCTCTTGTCTCCTATTCGTCATTATTTTTAGGACTTCAAATTATATGCTGGCACAACATGATGAATGTTTATTGAACGAATGGATGAAAGAATGGGGGAAAGGCAGAAGTTTTCATGAATTCAGTATTTTCAGTAGTTCAACTCACTTCATGAGTATACACTGTGGACAAAGTTAATAGGATATACAGAGTTCATTAGCTTTTGGGTGACATTTAAGATCCAAAGGATAACAGGTTCTGACTCTAGAGTACGTGACCAGTTCACCTCTTGCTTTGCATGTGGGAATTCTAAATGTGTCTGTGACGTGACTGTCCCAGAGTCTCTTATCTCCAAACACTCTTCCTATTCTAAAAGTTCAAGATTTACTAAAAAGGGCATCCAAGAAGAGTTACATGTGGAATCATCAACACAGAAGACAGGAGTAGGATTCATCTCCAGGGCTATAGATGACTTCCTTGTAGTTTTGACATTTTCAAGATACCAAAAAGATATCAGAAACTCCTAAATAGTATGGAAACTCTGAGAAGTGAGTGACTTGTCCCTGATGATCCCTGAAACAGAGGAAGGCCTAGTCTCACAACCCAATCAGAACTCAGAATCCTTCTTTCTAACCCCTGGGACTCACAACTACTGATATATTAGCCATCAAAATATGAGCAGCTGGAATCTGTTGGTATTTGGACTCTATTTGGAATTCCTTTGTTTCTAACGTATTCTAAAAGTATTTTTTTTTTTGAAAGCTCCCAATAATTCAGACCACTGGGAATTGTCTCTGTGGGCTATTTGTGAATGTGGACTGAGCATGTGATACACATCTGTGAGCTACATGATGGAGTATTTTACATTGTATGCTTTATATTTATCATCTTCTCAATCTGATGTTTTGGAAAAAAGGACTATGTACTAGGGTCTTGTGTGTTTGCCGGTGGTGTTCTGCTTGTTTAAATTATCAGATGTTTTTACTAAATTATAATTATCTTTTATTAAGTCCAAAATGCAATTTGGCTTGCAGCAAGCCTCATCTGGCTGGTGAATCACGCAGACGTGATTTTGATGCATCAACAGATTACAGAGAAGGCATTCATTTATGGTCATTGTAACCAACACTTTGGTATGTCTTACTAGGGCTGAAAAAAATCAAAATTTGCAGTATCTGACAAAGGGCCTACTTAACCAAACCTTATGTAAAAGACTCACTCTAACTCCAAATTATATTCGTTTTAAAGCTCTCCTGGTCCACTCATATCTTCAACTGAAGAACAGTTTTCGGCTGGGAAGGAGTTCTTTATTTGTTTGATGAGGAGCAGCTTTCTGTGTATATAAATAGTGTCGGGAGGAAGAGAGAAAAATCCCTTCAGTCAGCTCCACTAGCCAAGTCAGTCCTGGCGGTGAATGGAGACGTGAATCCCAGTTTCTGAATCAATTCTTGTAGAAGCATATGCTCCGGGGAAGGCTTTCTACTCTTGTTAAGTCGTCTTTGTCTCTCACATTCAAGATACTTATTATGTTGAGAACAAACTACAGGAAAGCATTGCAGTAGGTACAGAGGAGAAGAAAGTGTGAAGGTTCATCCTGTTTTTAGGAGATTAGGTGACAATGACAATTAGGAAGCAGTAAGGAAAAGCCATGGGAGGGGAGGACCAGTGAGAGGGCGACCATACAGCCTCCAGCCAGACGTGGGTAAAGCACATTCATTTCAGTTCCTTTGGAAGAACATAATCTCACTTAGTGGTCAAAAGCTTTTAAGGATATAATCTCAGATAACAAAAAAATCAAATTTCTGCTTTTTGATTCTCTGCTCTCAGACCTGGGCTGGCTGTGCCAACTGGAGTCTCTGCCTTAACCCAGTAGGCATCTGATTTTCAATTTGAATGGGGCGTGCAAATGAACTTTGGGTGCTTTACAAGGCTCCTGTCAGCTTCCCGGCTGGGTGGTACCTCCGAGGAAGAAATGCTTCTGTTTCTTGTTCTCTGCAAAGAGTTCTCCTCATGGCTTAGTGAAGCGCTGTGCTGCTCTAGGATTTGGTCATCTTCCCAGGACCATCCTTCACCCAGGAGAAGCTCAAAAACCCTCTGGGAGCTTGGCAAGCACAGCTCTGTGGAAGCAGGGCCTGCCTGTACTGCTTCTCCATTGACCTGCCATTTTCTTCTCACCAATGGGCTCTTCCTATGTCGCCACGTGTGGTGCTGTTTTAGTCAGCTTCTTCACTGCTGTGACCCAAGGCCCTGACAAGTACAACTAGAGGAGGAAAAGTTTATTTGGGGGCTCATGGTTTCAGAGGTCTCAGTCCATAGACAGCCGGCTCATTCTTTAGGGCTCCAGGTGAGGCAGGACTCATGGCAGAAAAGTGTGGCAGAGGAAAGCAGCTGGAGACTTGCCACAGGAAACAGGAACAGAGCTTTGCTCAACAAGGACAAAATATAGATTAGTCAAGGCTTCATAACGCAATCATGTCACCTCTAAACTTTTTTTGCATTGTCTCACACATAAGCTCTGGGGGGACACCTCATATGTGAACCATAACACCTGCCACTTGCAAACTTGAGACCTGAAGCACTCCTGAGTCTCTGCATTTATATCACCCTGAAGGGTGGAGAGGGCTTCTCCCAGCTGCTTCTCATAAGCCCATCATCACCAAGGCAGGCAGGCCAGCATGCCACTCTCATTCTCCTTCACCCTTTCTCCAAGTCCTCTCCTGCAGGCCTCTTATGCAACTCTTCCAGCCGTAAGGGAGGAATCACTCTTGAGATTCCACACTGCTGGATAGGTCTCTGTTGAATGTAGTGGTTTTCATCCTTAGATGTAAACGGTTTCCATAGCAATCCATGCGTAGCAGGTTGTCTTCCTGAATTAGGGTGAGCTGGGCAGGGAGATAAAATGAATGGTGGTGGAAAAGAACCAACCTATGACCCAAAGGAACCCACCCTTGACACTTTGCATGTTGTGTTGCAAAAATGATTTCTTGGTGTTTGGAGATAGGATGACCTTCCATTCCTATTTGCCTGATCTCAGAGATCTGGTTTATTCCTCTGGCTTTAGTATATTCCTAAGAGTGTCAAACTTTCATTTTTATTATGTTCCAAATTGACAAATTATGTGAAGATTGTATTGAGAGGATAACTTCATGAGGGAAATGGGGTTTAGTTGTAAATCAAGGCTAACAAATTATTTTTGACTTTTTTTCCAGCTCTATACAGGGGGGTCTCTGAAGGGCTGGCTCAGGCAGAACCTGAGGCTATTAGATATCACCAGAGGGAGTGAGAGCAGTCTGCCATGGGTCTAGTATGCAAATTATTCCAGTTACTTAACCTAAAACTGACTTTAGAGGAGGCCATTCATTGAGCATTCACAGTATATATAACCCAGAAGACTTTTTGATTCTTTGATATCAAGAGTAAAGACTGATTTTGATATCATAGTAAGGTGGGAATTAACCCCCAGGTACCCTAATGCAAAATGCTCAAACTCTGTTCAGTCAAATTTTATCATCCCCTCTCATCTTAACTGTCCATATATGCCCATCTGCCCATCAGTGTAGTATGTATGATCTGTCTGTCTACTGCTTTATCTCTCCTAGGGTAACAGAATTCATCCAGTCATGACAGCCTAGAAATCTGTTTTTTTTTTCCATTCTATATTTTCTCTCATTTTCATGTCAAGATGATTATCGTAGTGTGTGTATATTTTATTCCCTCCTATATATATCAAAAACATTCTCTGTTATATCCCTCTCAAGACTAGACCTAGCTTAGGGGTAGAATGGAAGGAGACACCCCTAATTTTCTTGCACATCTCATATTGGCAAAAGCCTTAAAGTTATTCTCTTTACTTGCCACCTTTATTGCATCTTTTATTAAAACCTGCCACAGCGTAACCTTTCAAAACCAAAAGTCTTCTACTTTTACTCTTGCTTAAAATTCTGATGCATACTCCAAATTGACAACTGCTTGTATAGAGCTAAAAGACTCACCTAGACAACTTCACCCAAATTGTTTTTTTCAGTACCCCCACCCTCCACCTTTTTTTGCCAGGTTAATTCTTCCTCCTTCATCTCCTAACCTGGGGTCACATCTGTTGCTCTTCCTCCAACATGCTCATTGTTACTCCCTGTTTCTGCACATGTCATTTCATGACTATCCTTTAGGGTCCAATATAATTAAAATCTTCTCTAACGGTGAAGATGGGTCCTCTTCTTGCCCTTAAGCATTCCCTTCAAGTTTGGTAGTTACCTTCCTCTGGGCCTCTGCAGCCCCTTGAATGCACTGACTTTGATTTCAGCACTCCTCATGCATGGCTAGTTTTATATCCACCCATCCCTTCTGCTGGGATATCTTCTAAAGGGCAGAGTGATGCTGCCTTAGTAAGTGCATAAAGTAGTGAGTCAGTGAACTTGGCATGCTCATTATTAACTCCAAGGATGGCCCTGAGAATGCCATTAGAGCAGGGAAAGAGGAATTCAAAGTGGGTTCAAAGTCCAATGCAGTAATTTCAAGGGGTTTGAGGCATTAATTTTTAAATCTCCATGGTTAAATCCATCTAGGGAATGCTGTAATATTGGTTTAAATGTAGACAATTAGGTTTCTTTGAGGTAGGATATGTAAGAACTGCATTTATGTTATTATGAATTTCCAAAGAACAGATACGAAGTGTTCTCAAATAGTTTTTTGATTTTATGAACATTTTCCTATCTAATACTTCATGGGCTTCATCTGGGAGAAACAGACTTCGGTGAAATGCTGCCCTGACTAACAGGTTTGTATAAACCCGTTAGTACTTATCTAAGATCCCTTCTTCCCACCCTCATTTCACTGTGGGCCTGGATGCAGGGGAGATGGTGCAGAGGAGAGAAATGGCCAAGCTTTGTCATCAATAGTAGCTTAGCCAGCAGAAGAGGACATTCTGTTCCATACCATTACTTATACATACCTACTCTGCTCAAATTTGGTCAAACATTTTACTCCTTATTGAAAAAAAAAAAAAACAAAAAAACCCCCCAAAAACAAGGTGGATGGCTGATTGTATGTGCTAGGTCTGGAAGGAAAGAGGCAAGGGTGAAGGAATCAAAGTGTTTGGGCTGGAAGAGGGTGGGGAGGCTGGGGAGCAGCGAGGGGCCTGGTCTTGGGAGCACTGCTGACCTTGGAGGGTAAATAGACTGAAGAACAAAGAACAAAGGGAGATGAGCTATTTCAAGTGGGGAGACTGACATTAAAAAATAAGGTAACTGTATAGAAATCGACTTTAAGGAGGAATTATTAACATACCATATATGTACCCATTCCAAGTGGCTGGTATGTGCAGAGGCATTATTTCTGTTTCTACTTTTCCATTCTGAATTTTATTTAAAAAAAAATATTTTCAAAAGTGAGAGATTTGCTGTCTAATTTCACCCTGCATTTCATGAATTAGGAGCCTGATGACTTTCTTTTCTCATCTCGATCAGTTATTTATAGGTATTTTTTTCTGAAGTATCTGCTGTGGCTTTTGGGGAATATTATTGGAGGCATATGTACTCATGCTGATGTATATTACACATTTGAAAGGTTTTTATTATGTTAAATGAGTATACTTTTACACATTTGTAAGCTTTCTATTATGTTAAATAAATATACTTTTCTGTGTGTTAGACAGAGTTCTTATATGTACTTTCTTTTTTGATTTTGGTTTTTTCCTTCACAACTTTAAGCCATTTTGATGTAAATGAGCCATCATCTCCTGTATGGCTGTGGGTGGTAGGTACTACTCTGTGTGTAGGTATTTGTGGTTTGGGGCTACCAGAAGGTGAGCCCCTTCTCATAGTTGGTGATTCCAGTTAATGCATGTGTTGGTGGGCAGACCTCAGAGCTTGCTTGTAAACGAGAAGCTGTAAGATTATAAACACTTGTCCAGGTTTCCTGTAGCCAGGGTGCTGGTGCATGGCGTGTTCAGCCATTGAGCCTCCACCCCAGGACTTTGCATCAGAGCCAGTGGAGTGAACACAGATCTAGGGGAGTGGCAGTGGGAGCAATAGTCTTAGCTTGAGTCCTCCACTTGTGCCCAGTGCCTCTAGCCAGGTAATGTAGACTTCACCACTCAGGGTGGCAGCCAGGGCGGTTCTCAGGCTGGTCTGCAGAGTGCATGTGACTTGCCTGGTCCTTGATGCCTAGGGAGTTGCTGAGTTTGCATTCACTCTTCAACAGCTCCAGGTGGCCAACTGTTCATTTGTTTACCTGCAAATAGGAACCCTAGCCAGTACCTTCCTCCATTCAGTTTTTTAGGACAGGTACTGACATTTTCTCCCACTATTTTTAGGTTTACTTACTTTTAAAAACTTTTAAACCTGACAAGTTTATTTAGAAACAATAAAGTAGGAATTCAGCTTCTTTCTTCTTCTTTTTGTAACCCCAAATAACTAGACATCGACCCAGCTTCCTTTATTGAACTATTTATCACTCACCAATTTTAAAATGGAAAGAAACACATACAGGATTCCAGATTTATGTCTGTACTCATTTCCGTTTCATTGATTGCTCTATGTGCTCCTGTAAAAAAAATATAAAAATTTGAATTTCTGCAGTTTTCTAATTGGTTTTGATGAGGGTCAATGCCTTGTTGGTAAACCCTTTATGTGTTCACATAGTTATTATATCACATTGCATTCTTTCCAGAGATACAATAATAAAGATTTGAAAATGATAACAATAATTTTAAAACAATAAAGATTTGAAAAAGGAACATTTTTGTAAAGGTCAAACTTATGGATCTTCCTGTTTAAGAGCATGGTGAGACTTTCCATATTCTTCTATTGAAGAACAAAGCAAACCTTTATATTTCTCTGGAAAGACCACCCTTCCCCCTTCTTTCTCCACCCTCCCCCTTTCTGATTATAACAATGCATGTGCAGGTTTTTCAAAATTACAAGGGTTGTAATCCATCACTGTCATCCTATCTGATGTTCTTACAGTCCCTTGTTTGGCCAGCGGGAGCCCCTGAAAGCTAGCTCCTGTGTCCTCTTGACATGGCTCCATTAATCTTTGAACACTGGCCCCATGAATCCTTCAAGCCACATTCCTACTCTGGGTGGGAAGTTGAATTTCATGTAATTGAATTGTAGAATGAAGTAGAATGAAGCTGGTTCCTTCTGTCCCCTTACCTTATGCATAACAGCATATCCAATGCCCAACACATGCACTTAAAAATGTTTTATTCATTTACGTCCTAATTTCAGTATATTGCAGTCTTGATATTATTTCTGTTCTAACTATGATTTTAATATAACCAAAGCACTCAATGATAATGCTGACTGTTCATCTTAAAACACATTAAGACTTACAGAGCCTCACTTGTCTAGGATTTACCCTGAGTGGGTGGGTCAACCTTGGTCTTTCCCTTGAGAAGTTTCAGTTGGAATGAACTGAAAGATACAGCTTACGTATACACATAATATAGAGGTATACTTTGTAAAACTGGTACTTGGTCACATGAAATTTGAGCAAAAATGTTGGCTATCCCCCAAATTCTAAGGGAATATTGTCTTAAATTCCTTTTAAATGTTAGCCAAAGTTATATATGCCATGGCCTAAAAATCTGTTAACAGAGAAAAACTTTTAATACAAAGGAACGACTCCCTGACTTATTCCTTCCCACCTCCAGTCCTGTCTCCAGAAGAAATTGGGTCTGTTTCTAATAATTCAGAAGGTTACTCCCGTTTCTCTAAACATGTGTTTAAAACTGCAGCTTTGAGTATCAGCTGTAGACCTTTCTGCTGGTGTCCTGCTCTGATAGAAGAGGAAGGAAAGAATGTGATGTGCTTTTCCCTTGCCCTTGCCCAATACAGAGGCATCACTCCTCCCAGTTCTCTTCTGGGTGAGTTTGTAACTTTAGGCAACATGGGTGTATTAGTTTGCCAGAGCTGCTGTAACAAAATATCAAAGGTGGGTGGCTTAAGCAGAAAAAATGTATTGTCCGGGAATTCAGGAGACTAGAAATCCAATGTCAAAGTGTCATCTGGGTTGGCTCCTTGTGAGGGCTGAGGGGAGCAGATCTCTGGGCCTCTCTGCATGGCTGGCAGAAGGTCATCTTCCCCTGTGTGTTTCACATCAATCATCTTGTCTGTGTACGTATGTATGCTGCTTTGTCCTAATTTCCTCCTTCTATAAGGATACCATTAACATCATATCAGGGCCCCCCTAATGGCTTATTTTAACCCAATCACCTCTATAAAGACTTTGATTGGGAAAAGGGGAGGGAAGCATGGGAAGGGATTGTTGGGGTAGGAAGGACAGTGGAATGAAATGGACATCATTACCCTAGGTGCGTGTATGACTGCACATATGTTGCAATGTTACATGGTATACAACCAGAGGAATGAAAAGTTGTGCTGCAATTGTGTACAATAAATCAAAATGCATTCTGCTGTCACATATACCTAATTAAAATAAGTAAATTAATTAATAATAAAAAATAAAAAAGGTAACAAAAAAAGATTTTTCTACAAATAAAGTCACATTCCGAGGCCTTAGGAGTTAGGACTCCCACATGACATTATATGAGGTTAGGATGCAATTTGTCCCAAAACAATGACTGCATTTTTATTTCCTGTGCCACACATGTTAGAAATTCCTTCCCTGACACTCCATTTTGTAACATGACTCTGTTAATGTTCCTGCCTTTCTGTTGAAGTCTTTCAAACCCTCCCTCTCCCACAGTCCATTTTCTCTTATTTACTTTTAAATTGCCAAGGACAATCAAATTTATCTTTTGTTCATAAACATCTCTAAGACTTTCATGCTATCTATAGCTTGATTCCAAAATTTGAAATTCCATCTATAGCATTTTCATT
Organism: Urocitellus parryii; assembly: GCF_045843805.1. NCBI lineage: Eukaryota > Metazoa > Chordata > Mammalia > Rodentia > Sciuridae > Urocitellus > Urocitellus parryii. Next base: position 274,273,265 of record NC_135531.1, on the reverse strand, counting down.
ATTATGATCACATAAAAGTTATTTTTTGCAGTACTAGCACCTTGCTCTTGGCTTCTGGTCTTCAGAATTGTGAGAAAACAAATTGCTATTGTTGAGCTGCCTGGCTACCTCAGCAGATTGCCACCCCTTATCTTTACACTTTTGCCTCTGGACAGCTGGATTCTACCTACGTGCTGTGCATGTCTTCCCAGTGCACGACACAGCTGACACGGTGAGATTTCTCATCTTTCCCTTCTTCTTCTTCTTCTTTTTTTTTCCTCTCTAGTCTTACTGACACACATCCTCATGTAACTTTCTGAAAAAGAACATTTTCATGATAAATTTTCTGAGACTGTGAATGTTGAACATGTTTCTACTTTGCTTTCATAGTTTATTCACAGTTTGAATAGACAAAGAACAAAAGATGGAAGTTATTTTTCCCTTGTGAATTTCCCTGATATATTACTGATGAAATAGTTGTTGAAGTCTCAGTGCTTGATAGAAATTCTGGTGGTGTGCTCTTTTTTTGTCTTCATTTGTTCTTGCTTTTGACTCTGGAAACTTTTAGACTCTATTTTGTTTCAGTGTTCTTTTGTTTCAACAATGTACCTAGATTTCTGCATTTTTTAAAGCTATCTCCTTTGTAGGAGCCAGATTGTAGGGGTTCCCAGAGGCCAAAGTTAGGATAATTTGAGCAACTGAAGACAAACATCTCTAAATATTGCTAAGAAACATGATTATGGATGACTACACATAGATTAAAAATGAATGAACATTGCATGGAGAGGGAAAGAGAGGAACAAATATAAATGTAAAATAAAAGAGAATTTGAAAACATCACTTTTTTTTTTTACTCTTGATATCATGACCAAATTCAAACAAAGAATCATTAATAGATGCTAAAACCATCAACTGAACAGATGACTGTGAAATAGGATATCTATTATCCTGAGGTAGGACATCATGGATTACTTTAATCCATCAGGGAGACATTCCTTTTTAATAGGGATATTTAATGATCATCATGTTGCCCAAATAATCAAACTTGATCAAATAATAACCAATACTGGGAGAAATATTTCAAATTTCCAAAGAGGTCTCTTTCTTATTTTCTTCTTATTCTTTTTTTCCCCTCAATGCTCTGTTTTGCTTTTGCATGTTTCAACTTTATAAGTGCAATGTCTTCTCAAATACCTCTAAGAATAATAATTGGAGTTATTTTAAATTTCTCCTCTGTGGATGATTTCTCTTGCCTCCAAGGATATGTTTTCTCCATGAAAATATTGGTCCTTCTCCTGCCTTGGCTGTGGGTTTGCCTCAGATGACTAGTATCCCCTGGCAGCCAAGAATGGGGAATGGCGAGCCAGGAGCACGGTCCTCCTTGGAGCTCAGGCTCAGTGTGGGTTCTGGAGGGGAGGTGTTGAGCTCCCTCAGCCTCTGGGTCCAAGACCTCACCCAGGGCTGCAGGGCAGGCTGTTTGCTAAGCTGTGGTTTCATCTAAACTGTCGCAGTCAACACTTCTCCAACAACTTTCCATCTTTCAGACATTTTGGGGCCTTTTTGTCCTCAAATGGCTTCTCTCTAGGGTTTTTGTGCTTTTGTTTTGTTTTATTTTGTTTTTTAATTTTATTGTTGCGGGTTTACAGCACTTTCCCCCTTTACTGTCTTCAGTCAGTTTTTGTTGCTGTAACCACCGAGCACATGAACTCAGTAGCTTACAACATGGACTTATCTCTCACTTCTGTTGCACCAAGGCCCTGGGTCAGCAGCTGTTTTACTTGACAGCCCTGGGCTTGGCGGGGCTCCCTGTGTCTGGTCATCATGGCACCCAGGGTGAAGCGGCAGCCCTTATCTGGGACATGCTGTTCTTATAGACAGAACTGTGATACGGGAATCTAGTGCCAAACCACAGAAGCCCATTTAGTTTTCTGCTTTGAACGTGGCATTGAAACTTCTACCCATGTTCCATTGGCTAGAGAAGATCACACGGCCAAGACCAAAGTCGACAGTGCAGTTAGACACACCAGAGGGAAAGGGGCCACAGTGGGCAGGAAGGTGAGCAAATAATAATAGTGACAGATGACACAGTCTTTCACCGCCAGGTCAGTGGGTCTTGAGAGGGAGGGAGATTAAAAACACTTGATTCTCTTGAAATTTGGCTTAATTTCTGGGAGCCTCAGTTTCTTTTAAAATGAAGATAATATTCCCATCACAGGGTCGTTGCAAAGATTAAGGGAATCAATGTAAGTATGTGAATGAAACTAGTGTCTAGCACAGAATTAGCAGGTTGTGAGGACTAGTTATCATAGTTTTGACCCTGACCACAATTGACTTGAACAAGAACATTATTTTGGGGAGCCTGTAAGTCTGTCTTTGTGAAAAATAGTCTCCCGAAATAGACAAATAAATTTTGGTAGCAGAAAGATTTACCCCTTGAAATGTAGATAAAGCGTGGAAGGAAACTCACCCAAACAAAACCTCTCCACATTTCACCACCGCTAGGATTATAGCAGCAAAAACTTGCTCAAAAGAGCTGAGGTATGTGGAGAAGATGCATGGGTATTTTCAGAAAATACAGCGATCAGTTAAAAATGATTTCAACTCAGAACTCAGCACTCACCATACATTTGCTGCTCTCATTTATGTTGTATGAAACTTAAATATTAAACAAAGTCGACAGTTTGGCAGGAAAGCAAAGCTTCATTCTGCATCTGTTTTCTCTGAACTAAAGTATGTAAAGGAAAAGGAATGTGATTATTTTAGCTCCATTATTCTTGGAAAGATAATATCAAATAAATATTTCAGAGTTTGAAATGATTTTTTCCAGCTTGAGGTTATATTAGTTCCTTTTCATTTCTTGTTTGCTTTTGTTAAATGAAGTTTATTTATTGCAATCTAATGACCTTACCATTTTAGGCATGTTTTATACTCTCAGTGTTTTTGTGGTATGTACTCAGATTATCTGTCTTTGTGATGAGTCTCTGGGAAAAGGTGTGTTCTTACCAATGCTTATTGCAAAAATCAAAGAACCGATGAAATTCTTTAACCAATACGTGCACCTTCCCTGATTTCTGCTCCAAAAAGAAATGCATATTTTAAGTACTTTATTAATATTCATTCAGGATAAAGAAATCCTTGTATGTAATAATAGTAAGATATTTAAATATACAGCCATTCCACGTTTGCTTATTTCTAACTAGACATTATTTTCTCCTGAGAAGGAATGTTTAATTACTTGCAAATATTCTAGGAAAATAATTTAGCTAAATATTATTAGCCCATTAGCTTTAGATCCCATCATGAGTAGAGCTAAAATTGATATTTTTAGTATTTACAGCCCAGTAGTCATCCAAACCTATTCACTTCTAGCATGGAGAGAGAGAAAACTTGAACCTTGAAAGAAACAAAAATCATCTTTGAATTTAAAAATTCCTGAAGACCAAAGATTGTTCTCATTTACTAAATATCCTTGAGAAGTAGTGATGGGCCCCTCAAGAATGATAGAACTTACTTATAATCTGCAAATCCTTGGGTCAACTTAAAAATTCTGTGAACTTTGAGGTTTTTCCTGGATATGCTCAAGGAGGTGGAGGTCAGCAAAATGAGCACCAGAACTTTTGTTTGCAAACAGGAAAATTGGGGAGTGTCAAGAATTATGATGGGGCAGGGACAGCAGGGTTCTGGTCTGTACATAAACTGTCTTGCTAAGTAACTTTCACACTTCATACCTCAATTGTTCTGTCAAATGCTATTACAGTCATATTTAAATGATGACAATGGTATTTTCCAATTGTACTACATGCTTTGTGGATCTATTTTTATTGGCTTTTACTGCAGGCTTGTATTATCTTGCAAGAAAATCACAAGGCTATGTGGACCCATAGTTTACCTAATTCATTGAGTACCTAGGACATGTCATTCAACACAGCTCATTTACATCTTCAATATGTGTTTCCTGACATAAAACGTGTACATGTTTGCAAAGTTATTCTGTTCTAGACGTTTAAGACAAGCTAGGCTACAAAGTGCTATCATCACGTTTTCTTATACACATATCCAAGCTCCCTTAGAATGAGAAGATACATATTTGAGGTATCAGGGAGATGCCACCCTCCTCCGAAGTTTTAAAAATTTCCCTCGGTTTATGGGATGGGGAAACACATTTGAGCTGGTTGTCGACATCTGGTAATTTGTAGGGTCTTGAAACAATTACATTAGCCTTGCGGCAGCATAATTGAATGCAGACAGTGGTCTCTCACTACATAACTATGCATCCCACAGTAAAGTTTGCAGAAGAGGGTTCTGGCAGCTTCCATCTAGGATAAAAAGTTTCAGCTACACTTGTCTCAGCACTATGCTAATGATGACCTCAAAGACAGGATGGCTGTCTTGGTGGCTAAGGATCTGGACCATCAAAAGTGTTAGAGCTACTGTGGATCACAGTGACTCTTGGAAAGTAATAAACCAAAGGAGCTTCTGAGTTTATTCTATCTTCTGCCTGCTTGAAAGAGAGACTACTAGTCCATGTGTGAATCTCGTAGGGAAAAAAAAAGAGCCATGTACCTGTGCTTGCAAGGTGAGTCCATACTTCAAACGCCCAACCTCAGGCTGGGGTTGCTGCAGGTACTAACTCCTTGTTGAAGGCCCTCTATGTCCTAACAAGGTGCCAAAGGCACAATAAAATATAAATAAAGCCTGACAACTTGAAGTAAGAGCAAAACAGCCCTCTCGTGTTCTGCTGGAAGAACTGTCAGTTGGTGCACACACGCAAGTTAGAATGACATCAGGTAAAACAGAAAAGGGCTCAGGTACAAAGGGCCCAATATGCCACTTAAAAATTCTTTAATTTAGAACAGTCATTGCTCAAATGACTGAGGAAACACGTACGAATGTCTATGTATCTCAGTGTCATTTGTAGTATGACCCGCTGGAATGATTGAAATGGGAATGATTGAAACGTTCATCACTAGGAAGCGAACAAATAAGACATGGCTTAAAGACCCTACAGTGGCTTAAGTGAATGTATTACTTTTATAATCAGCAGTATGGACTAGTTCTCAAAATCAGGATTCTGAGTTAAAAAGAAAATGCACAAAACATTATTGATGTAAAGGAAGCAAACACATCGATACTAAATGTTACACACAGGTGTATTTGTGTAAAAATATAAAAGCTGACTATAAAAATGTCTTCCCAGTTCATTATTTTGGTTGTCTCTAGAGATAGAAGGAGCTGAGCATAAATTTTAAAGCTCAGATTGTTCTATAATGGCATATTTTAAAAACAACAGCATTTTAATGGTTGATGTTCTGTGTCATGGCTCTGTGGTCACTGGTTACAGCCGGCTTAATCCTCTGTTCCACATAGAACATTTATATCCCTGTGCTCACAGCATTTATTATCTAAGTTGGGATCCACGTTTAGGATACATACAGCAGTCGGAGATAATCAAGTGCAAACTCTGCCCTAGGGTTTTCTTACTCAAAAGCATTTCAGAAGAGAAAGAGGACCCCCCAAGAGCCCCCAAGATTCTTCCAGAAGGCACACAAATTCAGAACTATGTCCACAATAACACTAACAAGGCATTTACCATGTTTATTCTTATGTTCTCCAAAGTATCTGGTGGAGATGTTCAGAAGATAGATAATGTAGAGTATTGCAACAAATTGAACAGAATCAGATAAGAAAATCCAGCTGTCCTCTATTAAGTCAGACGTCAGATTTATGAGAGTATAAAGCAATGCTGTTCTTCTTAGTAAAAGCATTCTTTTTAAAAAAATATGGGAAGTATAATCTTTTAAACAAAATATGTTATTTATGTTTATATAACATGGGTTTATTGGTGTTATTTAACATTGATTGATCCATATTTTTAAAAGATCTGTTTAAGTTTCTTATGCAGTAAATATGAGTAACTCTAATCCCCGTAAACAAAGGTTAATTTGGATTCTTGGTAACTTTTAAGTACATGGGGTCCTGAGACCATCAGGCTTGAGCACTGCTTGGCTAGATGATACTTAAGTGGGATCATGGAGAGTGTGGTATTAAGTTCTTCCTTCAGAGGGAGGAGAAGAGTACTTTCCAGAGGCAGAGAACAGCATAAGCCAGGCTTTCTAGGCTGAGGGATCCAAGAATCAAACTGAACTGAGGCAGAAAGGCAAGGCAAGACTAACCCTGACAGGTGGAATTTGGAACCTGAAGGAGTTGCCTGGAACAAGAATCTTTAGTCAGTAATTATTGAGCAAGCGTTTGCTGCTTTCAAAGTTCTGCAGCAGGCATGAGAACAACTGTAAAGAACCTAGTTTTAAAAGCAGCACACTACAGGGACACAGCCACATCAATGTTTACAGCAGAACAATTCGTAATAGCTAAACTGTGGAACCAACCTGATGCCCTTCAATAGATGAATGGATTTAAAAAATGTGGCATATATACACAATGGAAAATTACTCAGCAATAAAAGAGAATAAAATCATTGGCATTTGCAGGTAAATGGATGGAGTTGGAGAAGATAATGCTAAGTGAAGTTAGCCAATCCCAAAAAAACAAATGCCAAATGTTTTCTTTGATATAAGGAGGCTGATTCATAGTGGGATAGGGAGTGGGAGCATGGGAGGAATAGATGAACTCTAGATAGGGCAGAGGGGTTGGAGGGGAAGGGAAGGGGCATGGGGTAATTAATGATGGTTAAATGTGATGATCATTATTATCCAAAGTACATGTATGAAGACACAAATTGATGTGAACATAATAAGTATACAACCAGAGATATGAAAAATTGTACTCTATATATGTAATAAGAATTGTAATGCATCCTGCTGTCATATATAAATTTAAAAATTACATAATAATAAAAAAGAACCAAGTTTTGCTTCCAAAAAACCCCAGAGTCGCCAATGCATATTTAATTACAGGGTATTATCATAGAGATGGGCATATATGAGAAACAAAAGAATCGAACACATTGGAAGATGCTCTTTAATTTCTCCATCAGCATATTGTAAAAGTTTCTAGAAAAAAACCCAAACACTGGGTTATATTGATTTGGAGAAATAAATGGATTGAAAGTTGTACATTTACTGTAGTCCATTTGTTAGAATCCTTTAGCTGCTTATTTTGTATTCAACCATGAGCCTTGTATCCACTGGCTCATGGTTGAATACAAATGGGAAGCCCCAAATCTCAGTGGTTTAAAACCACAGAAGCTTTTCTCTCCTCCGTGCTGTATCTATCCATTGCACACGGGTGGGAGGCTCTGCTTTGTGTATTTTTTCCATACCATTTTCGGGCACCACAATCTCAACATGCATCATCAGGGTTCTCTCTGTCAGGGGGTGAGAGATTGGAGACAAGCACTAGCGATTATTATAAAGCTTTTCTAGAAAGAAGACATGTACCTTCTACTTATATTTCATTCCCAGAAGCTAGTTTCATGGGCTTTCCTACCTACCGAAAGCAATGGTTCAGGGGAAGTGGTGGGCCACCGTCATATTTTATTTAACTGGAAGTAGAAGTGAGGCAGATATCAGGGAGATCTAGAATTGCTTATGGCAAGCCTTGCTTGAAAATAAATCACAGTAAATGCCTAACTCGAGATCAGAGAATTTATACAGCTGAATGGAATTCAAGAAGGATATTTCTCCAGCTGAATTAAACTTCTTCCAGCTGAATCAAACTTCTTATGGCGTCAGTTTCCCCTCCTCCCTTATCCCTCCGGCTTCATTTCTTGGCTCGCTCTTATGGTCTGATCGCTCTTGGATTTATTTTTCCAATTCAGACTATTTACCTTAATTTCAAACAGGCAACTTTTTTATGAAGCTGTCATGCTAATTAATTCTCAGTCCCATGAATCAAAATTGCAGGTGAGAGGTACAGCCCTCCCTCGCCAAGCCTTTCCCCTAGAATCACTACTAGCCAGGACCGAAAGCTTGTCTCATTATGGACTGGAGATCCCAAAATTCATTGGTGTGTATGTATGTGAATTCTGTATGGAGGTTTGCAGATTTAATTCAAGTTTTCATCACAGACACTGAAAAAATATAAAGGCCTATCTGATACCTATGCATAGCTGGTACCCAAGAAACCCAATCATGTTCTGTGTTTATGTAGGTAGAAATTTTAGGGTTCCTGCTAAATACTGGTTAATACCCTGTTGCTGAGTTAAATTGGCAAGCCCCAAACTCTTACTTCCATTGTTGCACTGAGCCAATCTTGCCTGTTCTTGGGCAAACACACCCTAAAACAGTGCAGAGCAGAAACTCTGCAAAGTCTCAGAAGTCAACTAGACCATGGTCTGGCCCTTGGTTTTTCTTTTCAGAAGTAAGAGAACCATATAAAACTTTCAGTTTTCAATGAATCTGTTCAGATTGACAGGAAATCATAGGCATCTGAGTCTCTGGATCTTCCAAATATCATAGGCTGAGCACAGCAGAGGGGTGAGCTCCATGGTCCCTTCTGGGGCATTTGGGAAGAGATTATGGGTTGTTATTGTTTTTACCTTTTATTCATTCTAGGAAAAGAAATAAAATAGCAGCTCCATCCAGGCAGAGAGTGTGAGGCGTAAATATTAAGCCAAAATAATAAAATTAGAGAATACAATTTTGGAAGCCAGTTGGGCCTCCTACCCACCTGCTGCTTGGATTTCTTCTGTAGCCTTCTCCAAGTAATTGTGTGCTTAGGACTTCCCAGGGACAGGATCACAACTGCCCAATATTACCCATTGTCTTTGGAAACCTCCCACTATGTGGATCGGATCCTGTATTGTGCCAATGTCTGTGATTTAATGATAGAGATATGTTTGCATAGTTGAAAGGAACTATGCTATTGAGATTTATGAAAGATGTATTTTGTTATCCCAGCTGTTGGTTGCATCAATCCTAGGAAGTATTATTATCATCAGTCCCCGTACCACAGGCCAGAAAACTGAGGCACAGTGAGGCTCAGTGGCTTGCTAAACAACTACCTTACACACTAGGAATGAATGAACATGCTTTCAAATATCACCATGAGTAAGAAAAAAAAAAAAAACTACTTGCAAACAAATACATTTCTATGTGACTGGTTTTTTTTGGTAACATGAAACCTTATCAAGAATGTATGACAGCCAGCGGTGTTAACATCATCGATTTATCTCTCATCCTAGTTTCTGTATATCCTGTGGATAAATATAATCTTTCCAATCTCTTAGTAAAGCTCTGTGCTGTTCACACAATTGCTCAAAACAAAATATATGAAATTGTACCTGCATAAAACAGCCTTCCTATAAATCTTAACAAATGGAATATGCTTTTTATAAGATAATTTTTACTTTAATGAAATCACCACAGCTTTTAATTCTTCCATAGACCATGTGCCCAGAAGAACAGCCACAGGTAGAGATATAGCTCAGTGATAGAGCACTTGCTTAGCATATGTAAAGCCCTGGTTTGATGACCAGTATCTCCAAAAAATTGTTTTAAAAACTCAAAAACAAAACAAAACAAAACACAAAAAGAATAAACAAACAACAAAGCCTCAGAAGAGAAGCCTTTTTCTACTGAGAATGTATGAAATCATCTAGGGGTAGGATTGACCACCTCTCAGGGCTCATTTTTCAAACAAGACACGTCCAACAAATCAGTCAACCAGTTAACCAATCAGCCAACCAAAAATCCAAAGCATGTTCTGAGCTGGCCGTGATGTGCTTGTGATCCGATTTCTGAACGTATTCTCCAACTTCCACATGCTGAGTGTTCAGCCGTGCCTTCTGCCTTCCCTGAGCCACTGTACTAAACCAAGAGTCCTGTACCCAAGATGTTCAAAGAAAAGAAGGACGGGAAATTTGAAACTCGGCCTCCTGCTCTGGGATAGAATCATCTCTTTCCACTAAGACCTAGAAACTGGATCACATTGGCTAATTCCCCAGGAAAGCAGCAGCAGGTGTGGGAGGGACCCACAAAGGAAAGAATGTCAGCCTTATTCTGGCATGAGGCAGGCCCTGGATTCTCACTTCATTTCTTCTTGTTTTTATTACTTTTAACATTCCTTTTTTCAAATTCATGTTTCTGCTATGAATTCCCTGATCCAGCAGCTTCTCTGCTCAGAGGTTAGACTTACACTCCATCCACACTAGCCTGCTAGGTGTCTGGGTTTACCACTGTCCACTGTAGCCTGACTGGGTGAGTGTCTGGGTTTACCACTGTCACAGAATAGGAAGCACGGTACCGGGTTGTCGCGACCCCTCGCCAGCAAGGGAAAACACGACACAGGATTCTTCTTTCAGCAGTTTATTCAGGCCTTGATTCAAGTATCATCTCTCCTCCCACACCCAAGCACAGCCTAATAAAGCTCCCCGCATCCCAATCCCAAGCTGCCACGTGGACCTTTCTCATAGGGTGGTAAGGGATTGCGCGCCAACTCTCCATATCAGGAGTTGTTTGTCACAGGCCATAGTGGAAGCCGGTGCCATCTTCTAATGGCGGCCACGGTTTATCAGTACGGCTCTCCACACCAGATATGCACGGGATCACACTCATTTGCCCCTTGAGTGATCCCAATTCAAAATCCTCAAAGTTCTAGGGTTAATATATGGCAAGTCACTTAGAAAAGTACACATTTTAATCCGTATCAAACAAGTTTGCACCTTTTAAAAGGGAAGATGAATTGGGTCATAGAAAGCTGTAATCAGTAACAATGGAAAAATTCCAGGTCAATACTCCTTCAAACAGAATTAAGGGCAAAGTGTATTCTAACATCCACTTAGTCCACATGTACATTAATGTTTCCTTTCACCCCTGTTGTTTTTAAGACGCAATTTAAAGTAGTCATGTAACCAATGACCATCTTTAAATCGTAACTTTGCCATTATTACTTGCTGTGACTTCCATGTATCACCCAAAGATCTTGTGCTGGGAACTTGATCCCCAGGGCAACAATGTGGAGAGACGGGACCTGGGAGAGGTCATCAAGACATGAGGGCTCTGTCCTTGTGTTTTAGTCAGTTTGGGGGGGCTGCGACTAAAAGATCCAATCAGAACAATTGTAGAGTAAGAAAAGGTTTTTAGGGGCTCATGGATTCCGAGGTCTCCGTGCATAGATGGCCAGCTCAGTTCCTTGGAGCTTGAGGTGAGGCAGAACATCATGGTGGAGGGAAGCAGCTCACATGATGATCAGAGAACAGAGACAGAGACGCTACTCTCCAAATATAAAATATAGATCCCAAAGACACCCTCCCAGGGACCCATGTCCTCCAGCCACACACTACCAGCCTTCAATTACCACTCAATTAATTCCATCAGCGGACTAATGCACTGATTAGGTTAAGGGGCTCATAACCCCATCATTTCTCCTCCAAACCTTCTTGCATTGTCTCACCCACGAGCTCTTGGTGGACACCTCACCTCCAAACCATAACAACCTTATGCATAGACCCGTGCCTTAATCACAGGAATGCTTTTGCTATTGCAAGAGTCACAGGGATGCTTTTGCCATTGCAAGAGTGGGTTTGTTATGAAATTGAGCTTGGCCACCTCTTGTCCTCACTTGATTTTGTGCCACGTGATGCCTTCAGTCATGTTACAGTGCAGCAAGAAGGACCTCACCAGATGTGGCCTCTGGATCTTAAACTTCTCGGTCTCTAAAACTATAAGCCAACTCAACTCCTATTGTTTACAAATTACCAGGTTGTGGTATTCTGTTATTGCAGCATGAAACAGACCAAGAGACTACTTTTACTTTCTTCTCTTTTCCTCACTTTTATTGTTAGATCTCTTGAGAATGTAATCCTTACTTCCTATTTTCAATGTATATATAATTCATCTGCATCTATTTTTATTTTTCAGAGACTTTTTTTCCATTTCTTTCTTCCCCATTCTCTGTCATTGTGTGTTGAAAGAATGTGATGAGACAGCCTGGATTCATTGATTGGTCCATGAGGGAAAAGAAAAGGACTCAAATGAAGAGATTTGTCTTTATGAAGGCAAATTACTTATCTTCTCTTCAATTCCTAGTCTGCAATTACACTAATAATAGCATCTATTTCAAGGGGTTGTCAGGCTCAAATAATTCATATCAAGTGCTTTGTACAATGTGAGACACATAGTAAACAATAAATATCAGGTTTATAACTAACATCATTTTGATCTTTGTTAGTGGAAAAAATGTTGTATGATGTACTTGCCCTAGTACTGGTAAGGATCCAAAATAATAATAAGACACAGCTCTTGCCATGTGCCGCAGTCCGGCTGCAGCAAAATAACAGGGGGACGGGAGGGGGTGGGGGAGACGAACAACTTGTGTAGATTGATACAGCAGGAGTGGGAGCCGTTTATTGTAGGACAGGAACGGTATTTATACATTCCACACAGCTTATCTAATTAACATAAACTAGATACATCAGTCAACCAATAAGGAATCTCCACACTTAATGGCTCGCTGGCATTCCTTCACAAACCACTCCCTCTGGCAATATGCCAGGCTCCATCCTGACTTGTTTACAGACTCTAACAGCCATGAACTTATGAGACTATGCACAGATGACAAAGAGGAAGAATGGAAAATTCTTCAAATTGTATCAATACTGTGTTTGCGTGTTTGGGAGAAGGGTAAAGATTCCTTCTCAAAGAAGTCATGGACAGCTTTCATGAAGGGATTTAAATCTTGACAGATATTTTAAGCATCAATGAAATGTTGTGGGAGAGACTCCAAGTAAAGAGTGCTAAGGGAAAAATAACATGTGGGCACACAGGGAGAAGAGTTGGTCAGTCAACATTGTTGCAAATCAAGGTATGCATACTTGAAGCTAGATGATCACAGTGGAATATTAAGAGAAAATGTTGAGCATTATGCAGAAACACTTGGCTTTATTTCATTAATAATGGGTGTCCTAAGTTTTGGAGCCAGGGTTTAAGAGACACTTAAAGGATATTGCAATAAAAATACTCAAATACTCAGCTTAAATAATAGGACCTTAGACCTGGAAGGATGCTTAGATATCATTTAGTAACATGTTGATAGTTTACTTTTGCAATCAGAAAATATGGGCCCGTGTGTGCTTACCTGCAAATGTGGTATATGTGCCTTAAAGAAAAGAAGGCCTTCCCCAAAACTCACAAAAACTGAGTTGTCTTATTCTATATTATCTATAATTTTAATGCTAAAATAGTACTTTACTTTGCATAATCTTTGTTTATCCAGTGAGGTGGTGCATTTTCCCCATTGGTTGTTTGTGTTTCTGAGTGTGTAGGACTTGTCACTCTATGTCCTTAGCCTCTTTTTCATGTGACTGTGGTTTTCCTATGTTTGGTAAAAGTGCTCTATAGAGGTCCCCTCTTTATCTGTGTTTTTGTGTCCTATTAGTCATCAGTCATGGTTCAAAAACATAAAAGCATTAGATGAGCTGGGCACAGTGGTGCACACCCATAGTCCCAGTGATTCAGGGGGCTGAGACAGGAGAATTGCAAGTTCGAGGCCAGCCTCAACAACTTATTGAGTCCCTGTTTCAATCAATCAATCAATCAATCAATCAATAAATAAAGGCTGAGGATGTAGCTTAGTAGTAAAGATACCTTGGGTTATATTCCCAGTACAAAAAAAATTAATGGAAAATTCTAGAAATAAAGAATTCATAAATTTTAAATTGCACACCTTTATAAGCAGTATGAGGAAATTCCTCCCTATCCTGTCCAGGATGTCCCTGTGTCTGGCATATTCACACTGTGTACTCCACCTGTCCATTAGTCACTTAGTCACTGCATGGGATGCCATGTGACTGTTGTGGTAGCACATCGGTTGTCACAGGATTTGGTTCTATCTGTGGTATCCACTGGTGGGGAGGAGTAGTGGAGCATAGCCTTTGTGGATGAGAGGGACTCCTGATCCTTAATGGGTAACAGATATTGTGTTAACAGGCCTTTTAATATCAACTCATCTTTGTGTTTCTAAATTAAAATCACACCATTTGGCTCTCTTCCTTTTATATGCTGCTACATTAAACTTCTAATTAATAAAATGCTTAAATAGAAATCAGATCTCCATTTCAGCAACATGCCCAAAGGCCCAGAGTAAGGAAGTTCTGCATCTCCAGCTTCCAAGCTGAGGCCCTAGGCCACTTCCATAGCGTTTGCAAGTGGAATGGAGATGCCGGTTTCACTTCCTTCGCTGATACCTTAGCTGATGCCCACCTTGAAGGCAAATGGGAATTCAGATGGAAGTGGAAAGGAAAGAGGAATTTCTTTGGAGATTGCCACTGGCTTTGTGGCCTTCTATCCTCTCTACTCCCAACATGGAGGAGAAGATCATAGGCTTTTCCTTATGTCAAGACAAGAGAGAAGACCTTGAGGATGTGACAGCTGTCCTTAGCAGTGGGGAAACATAAGGACTGTGGCACTCTGCATTTTCCTGTAGGCCATGGTAATATGCTCTTCCAGAACGTTACCAGTTGCTAGGAAAGAAAGGAATCTATTAGTTCTTGTATGGAAACGTGGTGGGACATGACCTTGACCGCTCTGACCCTTATAGCACACAAGAGAGGGGCTGTGTGATTGAGGGGCCTAGACTGTAAAATGTTATCACTGCTGCCCAACTCCTTCACCTCAGGTGGCATGCTTGTGGCCAAGCATAATTATAAAGGGCCACAGGTGAGCAGCCTACAGGAACATGGTAGCAGGACCCGAAAGTGAGGTCTCAGAGTGGGAAGAGGTGGGAAAGTGAGCCTAGAGGAGATTTGGCTCAAGTGAGATGCCCAGAGACGCCAAGTGACCTGGGTGAGGAACAGCCGGGTTTACAGACCTCTGAAGTCTTAAGACCCCAATGCCAGGTTCCAGCTGTGCCCCACCAGTTCTGCTGCATCTTCACCATCTCACTCACAGCCCAAGGCCCCAACTGTCGTCAGCAAGGAGGAGGGGAAACGACGGTGGCAGCTGAGGTGAAGAGAGAAAGCTGATTCTTAGCCCAGCTCGTCACAGCCTTTGCAAGGGGGCTGTGTGCAGTGAGGAGAAAAGGCCCAGGAAGGCTCAGAGTCAGGACTGTTACAGCCACACCCCCCCCAGAGTTTGGGCAGAGGGGGGGGGGGGGTGTTGTCATTTGTTTTCATCCTTCCAAACCTGTCGCATTTGTTAGGAAAGTCAATGATTTTTTCCTTTTGCGATGGGGTCATCTGGTATTCATGTGTGTGTTTTGCCTGTTTTGCACACTTATTTGGGAGCTTTCAAGGGCATCATGAAATGTTGATAGGATTCACCTGTGAAATGAACTCAGTGACTGTCAGACGCTGTGCTCAGCGCTGGAGCCTCCCCTCCTGTGACTGCTTCAGCTCATCAAACACCTGCCAGCGCCGGGCACTGCTATTCTGTGCGGGGGCATAGATGCAGCAATGGGCAAACAAAGGCCTTTCTCTCATGGAGCTTGCACTGCACTGGGAGAGAAAAGGCAGCGAGCACATTCTCAATAAGCAAATACATTCCAGAATGTTTCATGGGAATAATGCCATGAAGGAAAAGAAAGGCGTATAAAATGGATAGACACTATCAGGAGCAAAGAAAACAAGTGAACAAGGGAAACACACACACACACACAGGGAAGAAAGAAAGCATGTGTGTGCTCTGGAATCCATACAAAATCTGAGATCAGGGTGTGAGCAACATTGATTTCTAGTTATGGCTCTTACCAGCTTGCAGATGGCTTTTCCTACTGTATTCTGTCATGATGGACCGAAAGACAGAGCTTTCTCTCTAGCATGTCTTCTTTTAAGAGCATTAACCCCAGTAGACCAGCACCTCAGTCTCATGATATCATCTAATCCTAATTTTCTTGACAAAAGCCCTATCTCCAAGTACCATAATACTGGGGGTCAGAATTTCAACATATTTTCATATACACACAAGGATGGCCATTAGAGAAAGTGGTATTTCATCAGAGGATTAAGGGAAGTGACATAGTAAGCCGCTTGCTACCTCAGGGATGAACATTCCAAGGAGAGAGCAAATAAGCCAGAAGTTCATTTTCAACTGGCATGCACCTGTTGCCTTCTGAGCCCAGTGTGGCTGCATTTAGTGCTGAGCCCAGTGTGGCTGCATATAGTGGAGAGAGACAGCAAGGACTGAACAAAAGCTCAGGAGGTTACACAGGAAATGGGGGAACAGATGCCATGAGGCCCTATATCTCACTCTTGAGTGAGAAAGAAAACCACAAGAGACTTTTGAGTAGGAGAGGGATATAGCTTAAACAGTAATCTTTAAAGAAAATGATGGCATGATTAGGAACATCAGTATTATGCTGTTTCTGAAGCATTTTTCAGTAGAGAAATATAGGAGTTGTATGCTAATAGAAACAATTATAGAGTCATGGTTTATATATAGTCAACATCTTTGCTCATAGATAAACTAACTCAGTGCTGATATTCAGTCACTCTTAGCTAAAAACAAAACAAAAACCTATATCCTGCAATAAGTCTCTCAATAATCTTTCTCTACTATTGTAAGATCTTATTACTTAAATGTAATTTGTCAGAAGTTCAATATTTAATTGAAATAAGTCAACAATTAACATTTTAATCATTAATGTTATTCATGCATGTTATATATGCATGCAAATATAAGGATTTAAAATATTTAATTTCATAATTCATCACCTGTACGTTATTATGAAGAAAAATAGAAAGTATTACCTATAAAAACTTGCCTGTTCATTTTGAGCATGTTTGGGATAAAACATGTACTGGATTTTCCGACTGCTCTTAGTATCTGTAGTGTGGTGTTGCCCTTGTTATGCCCACCTCTGCACTTGTTTTCCTGAAGTAGAAGACAACCAACAAGAGACACCTTTGTGCTCAGACATAACCCCCACCACAGTCTAGGAGTCAGGGTCAGTGCTGTGTTGGAGCTTCCATTACAGACAGCAGGGACCTCTGAGGAATGCAAACACCACTGTGGTGCCTCTTCCCTTCTGGCCAGCTCCTGCATGCGCTACTGCTGGGATAGTTGTTCTGCATCATATGAACCAAGAAGCCTTTAAACAAATTTCATACTCATACAAATACTACCTTTTCTCTCTGTGCTATCTTCAGAAAACTTAAACATTCCTACCTCACCGAATTCAGAAGAGGCTGAATGCCTCACCTGGATCCGTGGAATATGTGTAGAAGTGACATCTATCTTTATGAGCTATTTCTTGCTTTAAAATCTCTCTTTTAAAAGTCTACTTTATTATTTTTTTTTCTTTTTCTGTTTGAAAGTATTTGCCTTAGTCAAAATGATAAAGTTAAAATTCCAAAAATTTTATCCATGATGCATCTCAAAATCTTTAATTTTAATTTAATGTTGTTTATAGTGTCAGGTAGCTGTCAAGGGTCAAGGTTCTCTGTCTTTCTTTTTCCTTTTTTGGGTATGGATATTGTTCTGGCACCAGTAATGAAACATGATTTAGGCTTTAAATTTTCTTTATGTCAAGCAGACAAGATCACTCTAAAATTTCTCCTGTCTTTTGGCTCAATAACACTTCCTATGGCTCTATCAATGAATAATAACAGCTCAGCATTACTGGATCTCTTTTGAAATCCTGCTGATAGAAATATAGAGAAGAAAAATAATTTTAGAAATTATGTCAGCGTAAATATATTGGCTAGTTAAGTACTGGTGGATGGGGTGAAGAAGAGATTTCCATAGGGCAGGTAGGTAGTGACCTGCAATGATGGTGGGTAGGTGGACAACATCAACAATGAATGAACAAAGTATTACATAAACATATGGTTTAGAAATTTAGTTGAATGGCTAAAGTAATAGCTAACACTTTAAGGATTCTCTCATTTTTTAGGTAAAGGGAAAATAGAGTTTTATCCTTTTGCATCCATTTACCAGACAGCAGGACCTCTGAGGAATGTGAATGCCACTGTGCTTCATCTGTCTTCTGTCCAACTTCTGCTTGTGGTACTACTAGTATAGTTGCAGTGAAAACCTTATACTATATTGATCTTTCTACAAATATTTGCATGTATTAGTTAAATATTCTCCAAATATTAAAAAAAAATCTGGAAGGATGGACCCCAATCTTAGGTGGTGTTCTGCAAGAAGAGGCATTAATGAGAGTCAGTGCTCTGACCTCTTACTATATGCACATTGCAATAGACTGAATTATGTGCCCCCTCAAATGCAAATGTTGAAGCCCTAACCCTCAATGCGACTGCTGACTCTATTTGGAGATGGAACATTGAGGAGGTACTTAAGGGTAGAGGAGATCATAAGCACAGGACATTAGTCTTCGATAGTGTGGAGCTGGAAGGTCTCTGGGGGTTCATGTGTTGAAGGCTTGATCCTCAGGGCAGCAATGTTAAGAGGTGGCACTCTGGGATGTGACTGGGTTGTGAAGGCTTTGTTCCCATCAGTGGATGACGTGATGGTGTAAGATTGGGAGGTGAAAGGAACTGAAGGAGGCTGGGTCTGGTTGGAGGCAGTAGGTCACTAGGGGCATGCCTTGGGAGGAGATTTCTTGCCCCTTTCGCTACACCTCGGTTTCTTCCTCTCTGCTTCCTGGCTGTCATGAGATGACCAACTTCCCTCCTCTACCCACTTCCACCATGATGCTGCTTCACCTCCCGCCCACCGTGAGGAAGCCATGCATTGAAACCATGAGTCCAAGGGAATCTTTCCTCCTCTAAGTTGTTTTCTTTTCCTGAGATATTTCGTCCTGGTGAAAAAAGTGAAATAGCACACCTTATAAGAAGAGGAAAAGAAAGCAGAGATCTTTTTCTCCACCACGTGAGGACACAAGGATGTGGCCATCTGTCAGCCAGGAAGAATGATTGATTCTCACAAGGAATCAGATGTGCTAGACCTTGGTCTAGGACTTCCAGTCCCTAGGGCTGAGAGATGGTAGCTATCTAAAAAAATGGTGATAAAAACACTTCACACTTTTTTTTGGATCACCACGTTATTTTTAGTAGCAACCAAGAAGACTGATGCTCATGTTGTACTTTTGTATTTTTCTCATAGTGAGCATATATTTTGCAATGAAAATATGGAACTGTAAGGAAAGAAAAAAAACGTGTGCTGTAAAAGTATCCCCATTTTCCAGAAATCTTGAAAAACTGAAAGAAAGGAAGAAATCCTACATTTCTTCTTAGTCTCTGACTTGCATATTTCTATCTGGATACAGTTTTCCTGATAGTAATAAAATTGTTAATTTTTATTAAATAGTTCACATTTCTTTGAATAAATATTTTCATTGTTATAAATATTTATAACTATAATTTTAATGACTGTAGGATGTTTAGTTGAGTCAGTATACTTTAATCATACATAATTTTTAAACTAAATTTGTTTGTGGCTGAACATTTTTGTTGTTTATAATTTTTTACTACTATGAAAAACAGTGTGGTAGATATAGCTAAGGCATATGGCTTTTTAAAGTTGGACTTATTTCCTGAGGATAGATTCCCAGAATTGAATTACCAAGTCAAAAAGTACAAACATTTTTAAGATTCTTGATACATTTTGCCAAATTGTAAATTTGACAGTATTGATCAATTCACAATCCTGTTAACAATGTGTGGGACAGCTGTACTTTCCTTTGGGCAGCATTAGGCATTATTTATCTGTCCTTCTCTGTACTTCCATAGACAACATCAGATTTCATTTTTTAACTGTGCTTTTTTTCTGTTGTTCTCAACCATTTGCATGAAGTATCTTAGCAATTAGGCCTGCTGTATTTCTCATGTTCCACAGCAGAGATAACTCATGAGTATATATTCTGGGTTGCCAAATGTAGGTTTGTATTTATTTGACAATGTAGTTGTGTATCTAAACCAATCTAAAGTACTATGAAGGAGGAGACCGGCAACGTGAAGGGAACATGACCTCCTTTCCTGGCAGTCCTTCCCCTGAGTCACGTAGCAACTTTTGTCCTCGTCAGTGTCACTCTGGCCGGGTGCAGTGGATGCTGGGTTTGTTAGTAAGTGAAGGGTCATGAAAATGACACTATTCTAAAAACTTTAAAAATGAGCAGACTTAATACCAAGAAACAGATGTTTGCAAAACTCTCCGAAGGTTTGGGGGAGTGAAGGTCAAGGGAAAACCTCTAACATTTAGCAAATGAGGAATGTCAGGGATTACAGGATGCTGCCTCCTGTGACCTCCGCTGTCCGCACCACGCCTGGAAGCCACCGGACTTCTGGAGACTGCAGTCTGCCTGCTATGTTGTAGATTCTGATTTTCTTTGGCCTTCCACCTTTCACAGAATTCTTCCTCTTTGGAAAAATTTATACCAGTATCCTGAGTGAGGCCTTCTGCAAAATGTGGTTACAGGATTTTAGCTTTAGAAATGCTGAAGTTGGAGGGGCAGGGACGGTGCTGCACTGGCAACAGATTTTTAGTAGAGTTACCCCTCATCTGTTCCCATAGCCTTCTTTGTAACAGAGCTCCTAACTGCTATGACACAGTCACTCCACCCCTTGCTCTAGGAAGAGGGAGCCCTCGGTAGAGCTGGGTTGACCTGGAATTGTGGCAATGATTCCAAATGCTGCAGCGGCTTGTGATCACCACTTGAAAGGTTCTATGATGTGATTTTAGTCCCTGCCTTTTGTTGATCACCTACAAGGAAGCAAATAATTAAGATTTTTTCACAGGAAGCCACTTTGAAACCATTTAGAGACCAGGATGGAGCAAGTATTAGGAGAAAAATAGTGAGGAAATGGGAAAAAAAATACCTTGTTTATTTTTAAAATGACAGAATTCTCCAACTCTTCATTATTAAGCTTGAAGCCTGCACCACTTCTGAGAACCTTGTAAGTAATGATAGTTTCATTATGACATGAGCTAGCTTCTGCCCTAGTTTCTGGGGCTTCTGGGAAGCATCATAACTATTAAACCTGACTGAATTTCTGTGCTTTGGAGTCTGCTAAACTATACTTTGGGTGTCAGGGGAAGGTAGACATATATGCTCCAATGTTTCTCTGAATAATTATTTTAATGGTAGAAATACCAGGCAACTAAGCAAAATAAGACTTGAGCGGGGGTCATTGATCCCTGTAGTTCTACCTAGAGTATATCTCACAGGCAGCTCCCAGCTCTAAAAGGACACAATGTCACATTCCTCCATTCTTTTTCTTTGAAGGAGTCTCTGCTATAAAATCTCCCTGTATCCCTGCTGAATCATTGAGCTGGAAGATTTGAGCAAGACTTCAGGGGCAAGGTCTGATCATAGACGTCACCAACAATAGAGTGAGAACCAATGGTGTATGGAGAGCTTTCAAGATGGCACTTGCCACCACAGTTTTGTGACACTGGCAGCATATTTTTACAGTACATTGTGACCAAAACTCTCCTTAAGCCTACTATTCAGGCTTCTCTGAGCCTCTTCTCCACTAGGCTCAACCGTGGTCTTCTTCTGTGTCTGCCCTTGGAGATTCCAGTTTTAGCAAAATCCCGCTAAGTCAGTTTAGAGAGATTCCTCCCACCCCAGACATCTGATCACCCTGACCTTCTCAGCAAGAATCCATCCTACCCTTGATGTTTCCTCTTAGCAATTTTCTGGCCACAGACCCTCCACCACCATCCCACCTGCTCTGGAGTTGAAAATTTCCACTTTTTCTCATCTTCAGAACTAATCCTGGTCTTTCTCCTCTGTTGGTATGATCTCGACAATTCTCACTGCAGTCCTAGAAAAGTCTCCCTTACTGTTTTAAAAAGTGTCAGGATAATATTTATTTAACAATATGAGGAGTTCAAGAAGTTGAACAAAATGTGACCTGTGCCTACTGTGAGCAATATATCCTGGGTATTTGGGTGCTAAAAGCTTCATTGAGGCTTGGGAAGTGGAAAGACTTCCCTGAAGTCACTCAACTCGACGTTTTCCACCCCTCAGCTAGTGGTACTGGCCTAGTTGCAAGCTCTTCTCTTCTCACCCCATGTAAGAAGTTCAACGTGAGCTGACTATTCCTAGGACAAAGACTCACACACCTGGGCCTGGAGGGCTAGTCAGCTGAGCTAACCCAGTCTACCTATGTCTGGCGCTGCTCACAGACACCTCCTCTCCAGGGTGGTCTTTGTGAGGTACTGATCACGTGTGGCTTCTGGAAGACACTCTCTTCCTATGACATGTGGCCGCAAACCAACTGAAGTCAATCTTGATCTGTGTAAAGAATTATTTCCCTCTTTCCAGGATGCCGGTAGCTGTCGTTTTGTGAAAACAGCAGCAGAAATATCCTTATGAATCTGATTTTTACCTGCCCTCATTCCCTAAGGGAAGCACATACTTCTGAAAAGTTTGAGGTACCGTTGTTTATCAGTCCTCGTGATTCCCAATTTTCTTTGATAAATTTCAAAGAAACACACTAGTCAGATATTTTTACCCAAAGCCCAATGCACTCTGTCGACACTCTAAATAAAGAATGATACTCACAGTTCATTGTCCAAACCCTATGGGACAAATTGGGGGAGGGTCTGGAATCTGATGTCTGTTGTAAGAAATAGATTCTTAGAGACTGATTTCATATTGCTCATTTAGCCTTCAAAAACCTCTGCTGGACTTGAGATCCTATATGAGTCCTCATTTAGGAAGGGAGTGGGCCAGGGATATTGACATAACGGAACACAACTTCACCCCACCTCTTGCCACTGCTCATTTACACAGCTATCTTCGGGACAAGTGCCGAAGGTTAAAAACAACAGACAAACAGTGCATGTGACACTCCACAAATACAGTGCCTATATCAGTGCCTTTTGCCTTAGAAAAATTTTATATTAGAGTTTACTTTAGGAATAAAAAAATAAATCTTAGTCTTAGGTTTTCATGTTTTAACTTCCCGGAGAACACATCTTTGCGATTATCCTTAAACACTCTTACTATGAATCCGCCCTTACTTAGTTCTTAGTTCGCAGTTGTGAACTCTGTGATGTCTGCTGTTTCCCTTGTTTCTGTCCTTCAACCCTTGCCCCACAGCTAGCTTTGTCAATGAGCAGTGGCTTGGGGGAGTGAGGTTTTATTCTGTTATGTCAATCTTCCTGGCACAGTGTGCCCCTTCATAAATGAGGACTCATGAGTGCTTGTTCTCTTTTCACCGAGTTGGATGCAAGAACACAGCCATTTGTGAATAAGGAGGAGAGACCTCTCCAAGAAGTCAACCTGATCTTGGACTTCTGGCCTCCAAAACTGCAAGAAGGAGTTTATGGGTTAAGCCATTCAGCCTATGGTATTGTTTGTCATCACAGCCCCAGCTGATGATGACAGCATGTAAATTCTGCATAACCAAACAAATGCAAGCATTCTGTGTACACAATATATTGTGGTCCAGGAGTGATGGGCATAGAAATTAAGAGCTACCACATAACACTTCCGTGTACTGCTGGTTGCTGCAGAGACACATCATTTATCTGAACTCAGTGCCTTTCTTTGACAGGAAAATAAG
Organism: Urocitellus parryii; assembly: GCF_045843805.1. NCBI lineage: Eukaryota > Metazoa > Chordata > Mammalia > Rodentia > Sciuridae > Urocitellus > Urocitellus parryii. The sequence goes on along the minus strand of NC_135531.1, from coordinate 274,249,912 downwards.
ATTGGCAATTCTTTTGGACAACCACACGGAACAGTAGAAAAGAATGCCTAAGATCTTTCAAGTGCTTTGTAAATGCTAGTAGAACAGGGAATAGAAGGGAAAATAAATCGTTCAAAGACACTGGCATGTTTATATGAAAGAAAGCACAGGTAATGGCCCAAATGCTTTAGAAGTTCTACAGCAGGCAGCTGGTCACTTTGCCTAAATAGCTTTCCTTTGCCTCTCCCTCTGCAAGTCAGGGCCTCACCAGATCCATTTGCATGCTGAGCCCAATGGGCATGTGAGTTTTCAAACCTTTGTCCAGAATAATCCCTAGGTTTTTTTTTTTTTTTTAACAGTACTAAAAGACGATTAGTAATAACAATAACAAAAAACACACAAGAGGTTCTTTTGGCAATCACTCCTCAAAATTTTAGGATGGGTTCAGCTGTTTATGATACAAGTCTGTACAATTTGGGGAAACAGCAACAGGTAGAATGCAGTCTCAAAAGGAAGGAACTGAGGATTCTGAGTATTTCCTAAATTAATAACTGTCGGCTCAGCCTCTACAGATTCACACACACAAAACCCATACTAATCTTGTTTTAGAAGCTCATCAAACCAGTTACGCTTTAAAATGCATTTAAGAGGTATCATAACCACATTAAGAACTCTTGATGCAGACATCGCCACCCGTGGCAGGATGTTCCTTTCTGAAGTTTTCTGGCGATTATTGGATCTGAATACCATATTCCCTATGCAAAGACTCCCTGTTCATCAGATATCCATATTTAGTAATTCCCAAATGCCTGTACCAAAGTTAAATCAGCCATCTACTCTTTCAGTTCCTTGGGGACTACAGGTTTCCTGACAGCTTCTCTAACTCAAAAGAACTGACTGGGTCTTTACCTAATAGCGTCACATCAGTTACCTGCCTCCAAGGTCTCTTTGGTTCCCAAATTTCAGCTCATATCAACTGAATAGCTTGTCAGAATAAGACCTCCCGGGTCCCATCCCCAGAGAGTCTGTTCTAGTGGGACTGAGGTGGGCTTGAGACTCTAGATTTCTAACATGTTTCTCAGTGATGCTGATGCAAGATGATATGAGACCACGAATCTGCCTCCTGAGAATGGGTGAAACCTGGTTCCAAGCAACCTGCAGGCACCCTGACCAGCACAGCCATACCAGTGACCCACTGTGCAGCAGGGACAGGAACCAGTTGGACTAACATAAGTCCAGTTCCCCGTGGCCCTGCCAGATAAGTCCCAACACTCATGGTGAGTCACAGACCTGCCTGAGATGATATTGGCAATCAGAGTTATATATTTACTTCATCAGCGTTCAGTTAAGGAAATAGCCAAGTTCAGAAAAAGGTGGTAGACTTCTAGTGGGTGCTTTAAAAACAATAAGATTATATATATATATATATATATATATATATGCACACACACATATATATGCATATATATGGGTGTGTGTATACATATGTATACAATGTGTATACACATATATATAATTTAATTTATATATAATATGTATGTAAATAATATATATATGCACAAACATACATACTTGATAATATAGATAAATGCACATGTTCAATCCTTATGTATACATATATACAATTATGTGCGTGTGTGTAAATGTATACACCCCACTCAATCAGCCCATTGACACACTCTCACACACACTCATCTTTGAATAGGAACTTTTCTCTTTCCCTCTCTCCTTTGTGAGAATGCTCACTGTCATTGGCATCTTAATTTCCTCTTCAACGTTGCCTGGATCTTCACCCTTTAAACTATTTCTCAATAATAAAGCTGCCAAGAGTGGGGGCTGGGGTGCCCTACAGTGGGGTTCCTATGACTGGGCCACCCGGGGGCTGCCTGTCCCTGGCAGAGGGTGTCTCCCTCATCCCTATGTGACATGAGAGCAAGCTGAAGAGAGGAGTCTGCTTTCTGAATTCCTGTCTCTGCTCAGCCCTGTAGGAAGCATGAACTCCCTCAAAGGGAGAATTCTGATAGGAAAGAAATGTCATGTAAAAATGTGGATGTGTAACCGACGTGATTCTGCAATCTGTAATTGGGGTATAAATGGGAGTTCATAATCCACTTGAATCTAATGTGTGAAATATGATATGTCTAGAGCTTTGTAATGTTTTGAACAACCAATAAAAAAAATTAAAAAGAAAATTTAAAAAAAAAAAAGAAAGTCCCTCTCTCTGAAACCCCATCAAAGGAGGAAAGAAGTAGGAGCCCCTTCCCCTTACCTGTTGTCCCAATATGAGCAAAGGGACATTTTCCCTGAGGGTCGGTGATTCTCAACAATGTTGTTGTTGACACTTTTATGAGAGTGTACAAAGGTCATGTTTATTGTACACCAGAGCCAGTAGGTCAAAATGTAATTTGTTCAAAGCAGTTATATAGAAGAAAGAATTAGAGAATTTTGAGATTATTGCTTTTATTCTACATCTTCTCTCTCTCTCTCTCTCTCTCTCTCTCTCTCTCTCTCTCTCTCTCTCGTTTTAGGGATTGAACCTAGAGGAGCTTTACCAATGAGCCGCATCCCCCACCTTTTAATTAATTTATTTATTTTTATTTTGAGACGGGGTCTCACTAAGTTGCTTAGGGCCTTGCTAAGTGGCTGAGGCTGGTTTTGAACTCAGGATCCTCCTGCCTTTCTGGGATTACAGGCCTGTGCCACTGTGTCCGACCTACTCTCTTCTTTGTGGAAGTCCACCTTGGTCACAAAGGTGACATGGTGTGGGCTCATTCTCAGTTCTTTCCTGCGTGTGTAGTTGGGCTGCCCCATGAAGACCTTCTGTTCCAGCGGCGTATGTCTGTCTGTCTGCCTTCTCACCTGTTACAAGAGCTTGCCCACCCAAGGCTCAGTCAGCAGTGCCCTCTTCCCAGAGTTTGTCAGCCTCGGAAACCCCAAACGCACTGCCTCCCAATACCCAACTCAGGGGCCCTCGTTTGAGAAAAACCTTCTGAAGAGTAGGCCTCTGTCTTTTTCTCTAGACTCTTGAAAATCTGTCTTTTATGAGGAACACCAAGAGAGAACGACTGTAGACCAAGGTGCTAGGGAAACCACTTGAACCCGATGGTGCTTTTCATTTGCTGTGTATTATTTGGCTGTCTAATCTGAGACATCTCCGTAAGAGCAGAAAGGGTCTATTTATTCCAAGAATCAATTTCTGAGGCATTCTGGGCACTCTGTGGTGCTGTCCTTGTGACCTTCCCCTTTGAGTGAATCTTTGACTTTCCCGTGCTCTTTCAAGAAGCAACTACAAGGACAACCTCCCTCCATTCTCATCTTCTCTCTGCTGTTTTCAAGCCTTCCCTCCCCTGGCTCTCTGGTTTTCTTCTCCTCCTCTCATTTCCGGTCACTTTCCTGAACAAGAAGCTGGTGGCTTCCTGGAAAGTCCCAGCACCTGGCTTTTCCCATTGGGCTCAGCTCCCTGGGAGCAGAAGTTCTTCACCAGACCCAACTGATTTTCAGAAGAGATTCAGGCTGATATTCTGGAGAATCCAATTCTCATGTGGAATACTTGCGTGTCTAGCCAGCAGGGTGGCTTTGAGGACACGTGGTCCTACAATCGCATGGGGCCATGCACTCAGAAAGGACTGGCCCTTGTTTTAAGGTTCTGTTGCTGCCATCTTGAAATTCTTAATGCTTGTAAACAGAAAACCTGCATTTTTATCTTTTATCCCTCTTGGTAAATTACGTAACTCTCTGTGTTTACAGGGTATACCGTGGTAGGAGAGAGGACAGAGAGCAGGATTAAAAGACTCACCCGTTTTGGGTTCAAGAGAAAAGCAGGTAGAGGAAGGTGCAGGAACCCATTTCTCTGTGTTCTTAGCTCTTCCCCACAGAGTACCTGCTCTGGCTTTGTGGCCCTTTAGTGTAAAAAGACTGACAGGCGTTCTTCCCCTTCATTCTGAGTCTGAGGCTGAGCACTGAGACTTTTTATCAAGAATTACCAGGATGTGATCGCGCCTTGCTGAACTTTGAAGCTCTGATGAAAGTACCAAGGAAACGCTGGCTTCAGTTCATGCTGAAACGGCTGCAGAAAGCCAGCCTCCTGCGGTACTTATCCTTCCCTTGCACAGTTCAAAGCACTTAAGCATCATAATAAATTCTCTGTCAGCTTCCTCAGCTGAGGGGGGAAAAAAGCCTTTCTTCAACCCTTAATGGACTTATAATTTATTTATTCGTGAGCTGAAAATTTTGTTTCTGTTCCTTTTATAAAGAATGATATTAGAATTATTTTTATGTTCTTCAGCCTACATTTTATAGAAATAGTTGGGGCAGAGTATAGGGAACCGCAGGACCTAAACAAATGTAGCCACTGTTTCCAAATTACTGTGTTGGATCAATGATGATGGAGAATTTGTTACCTAACTGAGTTCTCACGGGCTGAGGCTCCTTGAGCGAAGGACCCTGTTTGTTCCTCTTCATATTCCCATTGCAACACACAAGACTTGGCACTCAACAAGAGTCAACATAATTTTTTTGAAGGCACGACATTGAAAATTTTTTGAATCCCAGTAAGAGGACACATTTCAAAATGATTTTGAAAAGATTTTGTTGGATAACCACCTGTACCATTTATTGATATGGATCAGGCACTTGACCTATGCTAAGCCTGTGCCAACCTAATATAGAATTATTATTAATTCTATTTCAATAGATGGAGAACTAAGGCCTGGAGAAGTCAAGAGATTTTTCACAGGTCCAACTAGATTTTTTCATTTTTGTTTCATAATATACTTTGTTTAGAAGGCACATAAACTTACCATAATTATGTTTCCAACCTAAATTTGTCTGTGGACTAATAAGACATTTTATAACCAACTGTAGAAAATTAAAAACCCTGTAACCCAAAAGAAAACTACAACATTCCAAACAAGCTTTTTACTTACCATCAAAGGAAGAACAAATGGAGAGAACCCTTTCTGCCAAGGTGTTCAATGAATTCAGTCAGTTTGGACCTGTTAGGTTCTAAGTCTTCCAGACACATAGGCAGTTAAATAATCTGGGCCAGAAAATGACACTAGATACTTAATGATGTTTGGTGGTTCTAACTTGAAGACATTACCTACTTCCATTTTGAATATTAATGGAGAGACATAGATTAAAATGAAAATTAACCTTCCATGGAGATGAATTCCAAATAATTTATGAGATACCCATCCTCAAAATAATGAAGCCTGTGTCTCAATTCCTTAAGCGTGGGCTGCACATAGTGATTTTCTTTTACAGAGTATAATACATGCAAGGAGGAGAAGAGTAACTTCACGGTATAAAACCTGACCAACATTTCCTCTGCCAGGTGATCAAGGTCAATATCAACAGCTGTGAGTCATGTTGGCAGTATGTGCCATGTCACCATACGAGAAGGCTTGCACAGTTCAAAGCACTCCACCATCGTACTCCCCAGACACCCACAAACTCTGTCTAACCATGAGAAAAACAGAAGACAAATGACAGTTACTCCTCCAAATAGTCAAAATAGACTGTCATTCAAAACAAAGTGCTTTAGTCAGCTTTTTCATTGCTGTGACCAAAAGACCCGAAAAAAACAATTAGAACAGAAAAGGTTTATTTGGGGGCTTCTGGTTTCAGAGGTCTCAGTTCATAGATAGCTGGCTCCATTTCTTGGGGCCCAAGGTAAGGCAGAATACCATGGTGGAAGGTCATGGAGGAGGAAAATGATGCAAGACATCACACCAGGAAGGAGAGAGAGAGAGAGAGAGAGAGAGAGAGAGAGAGACCTCAACTCACCAAGGACAAAATATATACCCCAAATGTACACCCCCAGGGACTACCTCCTGCAGCCACACCATTTCTGCCAGGGATACCTAACAGGAATTAATTCACTGATTAGGTTAAGGCTTTTATAATCCAATCATATCACCTCTAAACATCCTTGCATTGTCTCACATGTGAGCTTTTGTCGGATACCTCACATCCAAACCATAACACAAAGACTATGAGAAACTGTCACAGTCTACAGGGAACTAAGGAAATCTGAAAAATCCAATAATAATATACTGATATTGGTTCTTTACTTGTCACAAATGTAAAATGCTAATAATAGGGCAAACTGTGTTAAATGGTGTTTGGGAGGTCTCTATACCATCTCTTTATTTTCTATAAATTCAAACCTATTCCAAAATTAAAATGTTATTTAAAAAGATAAAAGTGAGTTTCATCATATACTTAGTCATATTAAATTACTGGTTAAGCTCTCTTGATTGAGTTGTTTTGCTGCAAACCAGAAAGGCATGCTGGGTGAACATTTTATAGCTAATTTAACGATGATTACCTTCTGTAACGAGGGAGAAACCACAGTGTCCCATAATGAACCTGCTGCCTCCACTAAGCACTCACCTCAGATCAAAGGCAGGGGAGCCAGAGGGCATTGGAACTAGCAGATGGTGTCTGATGACCAGTCTGTGACTTCTGGTCTCAAAAAGGCCCAGGGAGCCAGGCAGCAAGACTTCTCCCTCTGAAGCCCTTGTCTTTTCTGAAGCAGGGGCTGCCAGGGCTGGTGGAGTTTAATTCTGAATGTTCTGAATGAATCAACGGGTGGCATATGAGTACTTTCTATCACATTAATGTTAATGTATTTCTGCATGCTTGATGTGAAAGACTCAAAATGACATCCCAAGGTTCCTAGTGAGGGCTCTCAGTACAACTTCCTTATCATTTCTTTGAAGGGGCTTATATTATGCTTCCAATTTTAGTGGAAATTGCAAATGGTAACTTTTGCATATATACCTTGGGGATTGGATGAGGGGATTAGTATCTGTGTGGAATGAGCCTGAGTGAAATGGGCTATTAAGGTAATATAGCCTTAGCAAAGGTTTCACGAGGCTTTCTTGGATGTGTAAGTCACAAGTCTTTCTGTGACAAACACGCAGGCACAGGTCCTGCTCATGGAACAGTGGTTGAAAGGTCTGTGTGAAGTGGAAGACAAGAATGTCGTCTATGCTTTTAATATCAAATGGAAAATTAGCTGTAGGCATAATGCAATAATCTCAACTCTGAAAGCAATTCAAAGGTTGCAAAATTTTGTCTGATGTTTGAACATTATTTTACACATTTACCAGGAAACATTTAAACCTCAACAGTGTGATGCCATGGATTTCCTCCAAACTATTCATCATTGGTTTTTACCATATTTCTTGTGGCAGAAAGAGCATACAACCTAAAACCTGGCTCAGGTTATCAACGTCAGAAAAAAATGCACTGTCTGCTGATAATTCAGTTCTTAGAACAATGGACTGATCTTATGTTTATAGCTAATTTAACGATGATTACCTTCTGTATGTTGCCAGTTTCCGTGTGTTTGATAACAATAAAGCATAAAGTGGAGAAAATTCTCACTTATACTTCAGTATCTTAATGATGATCACATACTGCTTATGTGGTTAAAAATTACTTTACCCTTTTTAAAAATATTTTTCATGTGTTATCTTAATTTTTTTTACTCTGAATATGTGTTGCATTTATAATTGGAAAAACAAAGGTAATATAAAAAACATTATGTTGTCTGTGCTTAGAGACTATGAAATATCAATTTGGTTTATTTATGTTTCTTTAAAGAGTAAGCCCTCTTTTATGAATATTCTATCTTTCATCTGTCTTTTTTATTTTTATTTTTTTGGTGTTTGGCATTTAACGGAGGGATACCACTGAGTTACATGTCCAGCCCTTTTCTAGATTTTGTTTTGAGACAGGGTCTCACTAAATTTAGCCCAGGCTGGTCTTAAAACCACCATCCTTCTGTCTCAGCCTCGCAAGTAGCTGGGCTTATAGTCTTATACCACCAAGCCTGTCTCATCTGGCTTGTGCTTAGGTTTCTTACCTTTCTATCATAACTGAAGTGTGTTTTGTTCAATATTTACTACTCAAGATATTTACAGGGAGGTATACTGTGAAATTTTCTTTTAATCATAGTAAATTGAGTTACATTACTAATATAATACTAATTGCCTAGGTAGGCAATTATTAACCTTATTAATTCTGAATCTGATAATTCCTATATTAGCAAGAAAATCATCTTTGCTTTTCTTTTAATGAGACAAAGGTTTCCTAAGCAATCTGATAGTATCCCCATGCTCATCAGAGGATATTAATATATACAAGAGAATATGGGGCTTTTCGGAACTCTTAATTACCCTCATTTGCATATGATTATCCTACATACATTTATTTGGTACATTAAAGATTATGCCAAAGCACTAGCTCAAAACTCAGTTTTTCTCATAAAGTGTTTAAAACTAAATAAGTAAGACAGAGAATATTTGTTCATTGTATATATGTGGTAATTAAAAAATTGTCAGGCTGCCCTGAAATATAGGCCAGGGGTAATTCCAGGTTTCCAGAACTCATCCCTGGCTTCCTGCATTGATTTCTACCTTTGTCTGATTCCTGGAATTACTTTTGTACATGACATTGCCTTTTATCTAGAATTAGAAATGTATCTAAATATAAATATCCTAGGAATGGGATCACATTGATTTAATTATAATAAAGTATACATTGTTGATAGGATATTTTCTAAGGACAGTATTTGCATGTTGATTTCTTGGTTTATTTTTACCAAACTTATGTTGGGGCGGGTTGTTTCCTCAAATAGATGATTAGAAAGCTTAGCAAGGAAAATACAATTGGGAGAAAGGGGAAATAGGAAGTTGGCATAAAGAACCACTAAAAAAAATGCTAAAAGCTTTAGCACACATTTATGTGGGCTTAATTGATCAACTGGCTTCAGAGTTCAAAGTTAGTTCTAAATGAAGATGGAAGAGTAAACATATATTTATTCACTCCTCTCTAAAACCACCCCAAATAACAAATAATGAAATGTGGCAAAAAATAATCCTTGATGAAATAAGAGAATGGTCATACCCAAGCCATACCCTCTTTGGATTCTATCTTTTAAATAATGTGAAATCTATAGTAAAACAAGTGGAGATACTCAAGGATACACAGAGGTTCTCCAACCCTGAACAGGAAATGGAATTAAGTTTTCTAGTCACCATTACTCTCTCTGCAGTTTCTTTGGTTACATCTTGGAGCTCGGGAGTTACTGTGGGTCTTTGAGGGTGTCCTTTCAGAAATTACAAAATTGGAGGGGAAATGGAACTAAAGGAGAATCCACTCCAATGAAGCCACTTCTGCTTGATTACAACCCAATCATCTAGCACTAGAGATTTCAGAAGTGAGGTGAGGAAGAGCAGAGAACATATAGAGCCATTTCCTCAAACTTTATTGTGTCTTGGATGCTGAAAATTGAGGGAACTTGTACTCACAGAGAAAAGAAGGAACGTGGAGGAAGAAGCAATCAGAGTATCTGGTGGAAAGATCAACACCAAGAAAAGAAATGTAAGCAAAAGGAAAAGATAAAAGATAAAGTATACATAAAAGTGGTTGTTTAAGTCAGCTTTTCATTGCTGTGACCAAAAGACTTGATAAGATCAATTTAGAGGAGAAAAAGGTTAATTGGCTCACAGTTTCAGAGGTCTCAGTCCATAGAAGGCCAACTCTGTTGCTCTTGGCCCAAGGTGAGGCAGAACATCATGGCTGAAAGGCGTGGTGGAAGAAAGCAGCTCAGGACATGGCCACCAGGAAGCAGAGAGAGAGCTCCACTCTCCAGGGACAAAATATATGCTCCAAAGGCACACCTCCTGGGACCCACCTCTTTCAGCCACACCCTACCTGCCTAGAGTTAGCATCCAGTTAATCCCTATCAGGGGATGAATGCACTGATTAGGTTAAGGCTCTCATAATCCAGTCATTTTTGTATCTAAAACTTTCTTGCATTGTTTCACACATGAGGTTTTGAGGCACACCTAACATCTAAACCATAACAGAGGCCTTAATCATTAAAAAAAAAAACATAAATAAACAAAATGGTATTTCAGTCTGAAAGTAATCACAGGCCACACAATGTATTCCTCTATTCCTTTTAAAGAAATTCAAAGGAGAGAATCAGGGATTGAAGGGAGAGAGGCAATCAATACCACGACACAAAAGTAAACTGGATGTTCACAGAAAAGCCACGAAAGCATAAAGCAAAAAGTATTTCAGAGATGAAAAAGCATACAAAAGCAACAGAGAATAAAGGAGGTATGACTAAGCCTTTTGCTCTTGGTCTGTCTATGCAAACCCAAAATGAGGAAAGGGCAAAGGCATAGATAGAAATTATTATGGGATCTAATATATCCACAGAACAATGGAATTGAAAAAAAAATATGCTGAAAGATATAATAGGAGAAGCTTCCCTGAAATAAGTTTGTTAAGGTGCAGATTGAAAATGCAATGTCTTGGAGAAAAAATAATTGAAACAGAATGGTCAACAATGAAACACATTCTTGAATATCAGGATATGGGCAAGAGTGGCATGTACATGTGGGCTGAAAAGTGAGCCTCCCATATAAAAGGAGAAAATATCAGATTTATTTCAGAATTATCCACACCCAGCATAGAAAAACGGGAGTTAATACTTAAAAAAAAAAAGATCTGGCAGTGTTGGGTGGAATCAGAGGAAAAAGTATAACCAAAAACTTTATACCCAGCCAAACTTTCTTTCAGGTACAAAGGAGCAGGGCACATTCTCACACATGCAAGGATTCAGGGGGAAACAAAGCCAAAGAGCTCTTGAGAAACCAAAACAAAAGTGAAAGTACTTTTGGTTGTTAAATTCTTGTCAAAACATTTGCATAAAAGTAACTCACTTAGGAACAGAAAATATAAACAGAGTGGGGAGGATATTGGCCACTTCCACATATAACTTCAAGATTAAATAACTTTGGAAATATGGTCACAAAAGAGAATGTAGGGGTTATAAAGCCTAATAATAATAATACCAAGATGGGAAGAGGAAAAGTAAAGTGCACTCATCTCCTCATTGTTCATAACAAGGAGTCAGTTGATAAATATTAAAATTGAAAGCATGGGGTGGAGTGCAGCTTGGGGAGGGAGTTCTTGCCTAGCATGCATGGGGAGATGGATTTGATCCCCAGCATTGCAAAAGAAAAAAATAATAATGATCAACACACATCAACTTTTTCATACTGTCATAAACTCCCTTTTATATAAATTTTGGATTAAGTTTTAGGAGAAATAACTATTGCTTTGGTGAAGAAAGGCATATCTGAATTTTAGCCATTTCTTCACTATTACTGAGATTCATTTTTTTTTCTGTGAAATATAAGTTCAGTGCATTGCAATGCTCTGTAAAGCAGAAACAGCATCAGCAGTTTGATCTGAATTTCTGACCAACCTCTCCACCTTTAGAAAGCTGTGAAAAGTAGAGGTTAATGGCATCAACCCTGAAGAAGAGGTTCAAACCAGGACTACCAGTTGCACCTACTAATGCAAACTTCCTCTTGCTGTGTCAATTTTCTCTTTAGGAAATGAGGATAAAGATAATACATACCTCAGAATTACTCAGAGGATGAAAATGTCCATTTATTTCAGTGTTATTATCCCTGGCATATTGTAAGTAAAAAAGAAGTCACTCTCCTATGCTGTTTCATCTTTTCCTATTAGTTGAGCTAATATGTAGCTGGAAAATGACATCATCATTCATAAAACATAAATATTTTTAATCTAGTGAGTTGACAACTAGGACACAACCAAATTTCCTGATACTCAGTCTTCTGCTTTATTTATTGAATTATGCCACCATGACCCTTCAAGAAAATCTTCACCATGATTTATTGGCACAATATATAGCAGGTTCCCATGGCTGAGACATTAAAAAATCTATCAATTCTATAAATATTTCTTTTGATCAATTTCCTTTTCTCCATCAATCTTTAGAGCTGGAAATTTAAGAGAAAATTGGTGTCAGTCTGGAATACTTTACCTTTGCACTTCTTACTTTATCTTCTGCTACCTTCCTGTGTCATTCACTGAGCCAATCCCATATATTGAAATATGAAAAGCAAATATCTAAACAACAAATTAATGGAAATGTTCTAGACTTTCCTGACAATTAAGATCAACAATTCTACCAAGTTTTCTAGTTTAAAGGAAACATAGCTCATGGTATCATGTGGTTATAAAAGGTTATGGAAATTGATCCAATTACTTTATCACTCAATAAATATTTATTAGGTGTCTACTCACAAAAAGTATGTACTGAGGCAAAGAGTTGTGGACAGGATTGATGTGATTCCTGCCCCATGGATCTTGCATCCTGGTGAGCCAGACAGGAATTTAACACTGATTTCATATAACAATTCCTTGAATAAATTTGTGAATATTTTGTAAACCAATTGGCCATATAAAAAATAAGCTAATAATATCTACTTCAGAAGGTTTAATAAATGAGAGAGCATATATGATGTCTTATTATACATACTATGACCTCCCCCTCTTAGTATGTTTTCTTAACTGCATGGTGTTTGAAAAAGGAATCAATTTGAGGATAACCACTTAAAAGCCATTCATCATTCACATATTGCTTTATATTAAATACCACTTTGAGATAAATTTCATTTTTCAAAAACTTCCATCTGTTTCTCTAAAAGCAAAGTATCAAATTACTAAATTTTTATAAATATTGGCATTTCGGGAGTGTTTCTGAAATGAATTTGGTATCATCGTTTTGTTGCTAACATATTAGACAACCCAAAAGTGCTCAGCCCTTGTAGATACCCACTCATCTCATGGGACACTCTGAATTCATATTATTTTTATGCTTGAAATAGTAGATCTTACAGGAATGTAGGCTTGCTAGCCTAGCAAGGAGACCATCAAATTCAGGAATAAATTGAAATTTGAATGAGTGTGCCAAACCATAGTAGTTAGTGTCCTATCCCCTTCAGCTCTGAATGTTCTGTAGGAAAAGGTCTTGGCTGCATTGATACAGACCAATAAAATCTGTAAAGAATGTCTAGAAAACCACCCACACACAAAGCATCCCTTAATTTTCAACAAAGGCTCTAAGAGTATACAATGGGGAAGGCTAGAACATTAAATAGAAGGCACTGAGGAAACTGGATATACATATGCAAAAAATGAAATTGGACTCTTATCCCACACCCCAAAATGAATTCAAAATGGGTTAAATACTTAAATGGAGGACCTGAAACAACAACAATTCTAGAAGAAAACCTGGGGGTGAGGTTTTTGACTCCAGTCTTGGAAAAGCTTTTTGTATTTGATCACAAAAGCATAGGTAACAAAAGCAAAAATAATCAAATGGAACTTTTACAAACTGAAAAGCTTCTGTACAATAATCAATTAAAAAGTGAAAAGGCAATCTATGAAATAGAACAACATATTTGCAAAACATATATCCAGTAAGGGTTAATATAAAAAATACATAACAAACTAGTGGAATTCAATAATAACAGTAATAATCAGTAATTATCATCATCATCATCATCGTCTCACAAAAAAGCCAAAAAAATCCCAATTACCCAATCAATGGACCTGAACTGACACTCTTCCAAAGAGGACATACAAATAGGCACCAATAAATTAAAATATGCTTATTATCACTCATCATCAGGGAAATATAAACTAAAACCACAATCAGCAATCACTTCATGCCTGTTATCATGACTGTATGAAAAAGTCAAAGTATAACAAGTGTCAGGAGAGCATGGAGAAAAGGGAACATTTGCATACCACTGGAAGAATATAGGTTAGCAGGGTAGAGCACTTGCCTAGCCTATGTGAGGCCCTGGGTTCAAACCCCACTATTGCAGAAAAAAAAAAATGAAAATTTTTAAAAATTTATTTTTTAGTTGTAGTTGGATACAATACCTTTATTTTATTTATTTATTTATTTATATGTGGTGCTGAGGATCAAACCCAGGACCTCGCACATGCTAGGCAAGCACTCTACCGCTGAGCTACAACCCCAGCCCCAAAATGCAAATTAGTACAACTTTTTTTTTTTTTTTTGCAAAGAATGTGGAAATTTCCTAAATAATTGAAAACAGAACTATCCAAAGTTAAAAAGCCATAACGAGTGCAAGGAGAGATGGGGACAGAAGATGGAAAAGCTAACAAGCACATGGCAGATCAGGGTACTAAACTACTTCTCATTTATCTTTTCCACCCTGATAGAAATTTAGGTGGAAAATCAAAACCCATTATATGAAAGGACATCTCTGCTTTAGGAGGAAGTGTAAGAAAAATAAGTGAATGTGTCCATGAGAAGAACTATGGAAAGCTCAATAAGAAGACAAAACCAGGGCACATGAGTCTTTAAGAGGTGTTTAGATTCTGGTCTCCTTTCCTTAGAAGACTCATTATTATTTAAAAAAAAAATTGAAATGAACAAACTTAATTTTTTTTAAATTCTTCAAACCTGAGCACCTCATCTAGTGGGTATGAGAACTAATGTCCTCTGGTATCATTTCTAAGAAGGGCGTTAGCATTCCAACAATAGCCAATGTCCCCTGAACTTGGCATAGTTCATCAAGAAGGTGAACCATCCTCCGCCTCGGCCGGGAGGGCATAACCTCCCAGAGACTGTCTGGAATGTCTGCATTTAGTTTTCCATCAGGTAGCTTGCTTTTCTTTCTTTCATGTCCATATGGTAGATTAACAACAAAATAAGCCAGCCCCATCTCCGTGGAAACAAGCACAGATGTTCTGAAATTTGCCTGAAGAACCCACCAATGAACAACTCTGTATTTCTGTAATTAATTCAAATATTTTGCTGTCAGCTCTTTCTCTTTGAAGTCACAGATTGTTTTTCAGTTTGAAATTCACTTACTTCCTAATAATAGGAACAGATAGTTTTTTTTTTCCTCTGGCGTGTCAAGATTCAGAAATCAGATTCCTCTTGAAAATCCCAGGCTCAGGAGTAACTCATCTGTAATCACCACTTGGAGCCCTTTATCCTCCTCATAAAGGTCACACCACTGTCACATGCATGGCATTGCTCTTCTTTTGTTATATCCCCATCTGCTTCTGGAAGGATTTCTCCTGGATGGGCCAAAATATATATTTCCATTTCATAAATCAGAATCCTACACAGCTCTGTTTTAATAATTATGCAAACACCTTCTAAAACTTTTATCGCATTCATCCAATATTCATGTCCCCCTCCAAGTATTCCTGTAAGCCAGAAGACCACAGCTCTTTTCTTCTTTGCTTTTTTCCTTCCTCTTATTGTTCATGTGGACCCAGTACTGAAACCTGACCTTGGAAATGGACTTTACCTACCTGAATTCCTCAGTTGGAAATGGATTACATTTCCCCCCTCTGCTTATAGGCTGTGATGAAGAAATAGTGATCAATCGGGCAATAAGACAAGTTGATTGTAGCTAACACTGAAAGAAACTACCAAATGGATTTGTTCAATGACATTGGAAACTATTTTAGGTGAATCATAGCTTTATTAATAGACTATTAGAACTATTAATACACGTTATTGATTTTTGAAAATTTAGTGATAACATTCATTTGAACTTGAACGAATTTGTGTCCCCTGAAGGTCACTTGGATGGGGAGCAAAGAGACTCAACGAAAATACATATTAATGCAACAGGTGGGGTGAAGCTTTAATAAGGCTTTCCCGCCTGCCAAATGCCAGCTCTCTGGGGAACGTTGCAATGGGAAGCAAGATGCTCACACACAGATGCTAAGAAAGCTCCAGGGCCCCCCTCTCAGTCCCCAGAGGAGTTGAGGCAAAAAAAAAAAAAAAAAAAAAGACAAAATTCTTACCATTTCTCTTCTGTGTAACCCATTTCTGCTGTGGAAAGCAAAATAAACTAACAAAATTAGAGACACAATTCCCAGGCTTCATGGATTTTATCATCTGATAGGAACATCACAAGAACCAGATATCTAATACTAGTAAAGTTCTGTATCAACACACAGTGATTGTGGCCATTAGGGACACTAATGTGAGAGTAGAGAAGCCTGAGCTAAGTTATAACCCATGGATCACATAATGCTTCTTAGAATGTTCCTAATTTGTATCATAATGTCAGAATTATTCTTATTAGATGGAAGTTCATAGTTCTTAAGGCAATTTCATAGTTCAAGCTATTCTACTAGAAGAAATTATCTTCAAAGTGCATATAGAACAGTCATTTAAGTTTAGGTGGGACAAAATGATGATATGCATTTATGAAATATTTTACTAATGTGTTTTTTTTTATAACTCAGAAACCAGAGGCAATGTTATTTAGGAAAGATGAGACATAATACATTCTTTATGGAAATTTTACCCCAGAATTTTAGTGCTGTCATAGTTAAGGAATCCACAAATTTCTGTCTTCTGGGATATTTGGTGCTATAAGTCATGCCTCTGGATTTTATTTCTTAGCAATTGCCTGCAAATAATAAAGATTGCTGTATGACAGTTACCCAGAATTCCTAAATGATATCTCAGCCCTGAGATTTCCACGTACTTAACACTATACTAAATCACTGATAAACAAAGCAAACCTTGGGAATTCTAAGTTCAGACAAAAAACTTCTCAGAGTTATAATACTTTGGATCCTTCATTCCCATATATAAAGGGTAAAAAGCATGTTTCATGTTGAAAGGACCATTTTACAAGGTAGATGTAATTCGCAACTAATAGAGGACACTGTGGCTTATCTGCACAGTCATGTGGTCCAACCAGCTCTTAATGATGCTCTGGGCTTGGGGTCTGCATGGAGAACAGCACACAGTGTGGCTGTCAGCCAGTAGCACGTGCACATGCACAGGTGGAAAGTGCAACCGTGTCTTGAAGAAGAAGGCGAGTGAGGCTGCCTGGGTGAGGTGATGTGGGGAAGGGAAACCTCACCTTGTGTGGCAGGTGGGGTCTCACTGGTGGTGGAAGGGTGGGAGATCCTGTGGGGCAAAGTCCACCTGTCCACCCTGGATACTAGCTAAGGAACTGGATGGAGAGTGCTGTGAGACCTCCTCAAGAAACCCAGGGATCTGAAATCTGGGCACACGGTGGCACTCACGGTGGCACTGCTCAGAGTCAGTGTTATTAACCAGACCCAACAGAAATCTGGGGGCGTTCAGGATTTTATTTCTTAGCAATTTTCTAAAAGTTATAGAAGGCATTCAGAGAAAACTACCTATGATGCCGCTGCCAAACAGTGACCACTGTGATGGATGGCAGCAGGTGCCACAGGATCAGCTCATCCTTGAAGGAAGGCAGGAGTCCTCAAGGACAACCTCCTATGTCTGAGCTCAGTAGCAACCTGAGTCTTGAAGGATTTAAGTGCCTACCCTGCTTCTCATTCCTGTGCCCCGGGTCCAGTCTGCTCAGGCTGCAGAGAGAGTCTTGCAAACCTTAAGTTAGGTCTCATTCTTTTGCTAAAGGATACAGTGACTCTGTCAATAAGCATTACAGTTCTCGCGGTGGCTCTGAGGCCTCATGTGAACTGGCTGCTGTCACTCCTAGGACTTGTCTCCTCCTGCCTAGCTCATGGTTACCTGGGCTGCTCTTTGGCTTTGGGGTTAGGATGCCCCAAGAGCTCCTCCCTAGCTGCTGTCTAAACCAAACACCTCCTGTGTCTCTGCTCACAGGGAACCATCTTAGGGATGTTCAGCACACCCTCCTGTTACAAAATTATAACCTGCTAGCCAGGCGCAGTGGCACATACCTATAATCCCAGTGGCTCAGGAGGCTGAGACAGAAGATCACGAGTTCAAAGCCAGCCTCAGCAATTTAGTGAGGTCCTAAGCAACTCGGTGAGACCCTGTCTCTAAATGAAATACAAAATAGGGCAGGGGATGTGGGTCAGTGGTCCAGTGCTCCTGAGTTCAATCCCCAGAACCAAAAAAAGAGAGAAAAGAAATTGCATTCTGCCCATCTTTCCCCTCTGCCGCCATCCCTGATCTTCTCATCCATTCATTTTCTGACTTTTCACTAGGTTTTCTCATCTTCTCTCAAACTATGTAATTCACATATTTTGTTCCTGATAGCTTTCTCCTCCTCTAAAAAGTGGGCTCAATGAAAACAGAGATCAATACCCATTTTCACTAATGTATCCCAAGTATCTTTGCTTAATAATGAGAGGAATTTCAGCAAAATGTTGGATGGAGGAATGAAGCCAATGAGTGAGTGAACTGGTAGATGACTGTATGGTGGCCAGCAGGTTGTTTTCTGCCATTCACTCATCAGACGTGGACCAAGTGCCTGCACCACTGTGTACCAGGGAGAAAACAGAGTTGGCATTTGAATACTTCTGCAGTATAACTTGGGCTGCAAACTGTCCTAGAATTTTGGTCTGCTACATTAAAGCATACCACTGCATAGACCGAGACCTTTATTCCTGTCAAAGAGAAAAGTTTTGATTCCCTTATGGATCATCTGTAATCCTAGTCTTAACCAGCATAGGTGAACTTGAGCATTAATGATCAGAAGGACTTTCTCCGGCAACTCACTGAGCTGATGACAATAGTTCAAGATGCAATAATAAAACTGTCATCAGCTGAAAAATCTGCGGATGGCCTCTGTCCTGTGTCTGTTGCCAGCTCTGGGAGCCTCAGTGTTCAGAGTAACAGTGGGCTGCTGCCGGGGTGGGCAGTGGACTTAATTAAATCATTAACCTTCATCGCCAGTTCTTTTTAAGCAGACAAAAACCCACCCCAGATGTAATTGGATATTAATATGAAATATGGATCTTTAAGACTTTCTCGTATTCCATTTTTAGAACACAGACATAATTATCATGCCTAGCTGAGCATGCTCTGGAAGGTGAACTCAATGATGGCACCAGAAGGCGTGCATAATTGGGAGTAAGCCCCCTGAGGAACGTGACGGTAATTTTTATAATTCTGCCCGAATGCGAGTCTCATTCTGCGGGGCCAGCAAACCCAGCATTGCAAGGCAGAAATGGGATTACTGGGGTCATGACAGTTCAGGTTCCTGGGCCAATAAAATATAAGCCACTTAGGTTATTTGTAGACACTTCAGTCAAGGTCATCACAGGAGATATAGACCTTCACATACCAGGGAGTGGTCCAGCTTGAGTGACAGGGTGGAAAAGAATCCAAGGCTTGCCCAGAGTTCTGGTTGTATAGCAGGCTCTTCAGCTATTAACCAAGAGGGGACTTCAGCTCCAGCTTTTCCTCTCAATCCCTCCTAAGGAATGATGCCAGCAATCTGTATGAAGGCACTTAATTTTTCTATAGTGTTTTGCAGACATTCCCAGACCAAATAATGCTATAAAAATGTGCTAAATGGAATACAAGAGGTATCTTCCTGTCTGCAAACTGCAATGACAAGGAGAGTTATGATATCCTGCGGTTCCATTTTGCATGAGGACACCCGCCTCATCACTCCTTATGCTTGGGTCTGGAGCTACAGGGACGGAGGGAGCCCACTCCCACAGAACCTTCCACACGGAGTCCATTTTACATATTACCCAATTCTGTCTTAACAAGAACCTGACAGGGAGACACTGGTATTTCTCAATGTCAAAAAGCGAAAGGCTCAGAGAGGAATTAGGGAAACTCACCCTTAGTCATGCAGCTAGAAAGGGCAGAGCAAGCAGCAGGTTTGCCCCACCTCCCAGCTTCACCTGTCTGTTTCTGGAAGGAGGACATGAAGTGTCCCTTAATTTTGTTGGATACTTGTAATTCCTCAGATTGTCACTTATAGCCTGGCAGATTTTTTTTCTATATACCTATGTGGGGAAGAAGAGATGTGTTACAAAGTCTAGAACAGACAGACAATCTCCAATTTATAATCATCTAAGTTATAAAAAAATTCCTAAAAACAAAATTCCTCTTCCATAAAAACAATGGTACAGAAAATTAGGAGAGCTTTTTTTCCTTTTTTTTTTCTTTGAGAATCTGTGAAATTAGAAAAAGAAACTACGAAGAGATGAGAGTAGATAACCCTCAAACTCCATGGAAAGGCTGGCTGTCCCGCTGTCTGCGCTGCACGCTGTTAGCCACCTCACAAATGCTCTGCCCAACCTGGGAGAGCTCTCAGTTCACTTCTGCCAAACTCTGAAATGCCATGAAACAGAGGGTGTTTGTAGATTGAGGGCATCCACGTTGGAGAATCCACATAGTTCCAGGCATTTTAATAGCTGCGGTTCACTGATCCATTGGGAATCATTTTTAGGGGATGGCTTCCAAGGTCCAGCGAGTTTCCTCTGCACTCAGATTTGGATGAGGAAGCATGAAGTGTATTGGAAATGGAAACAGAACTGAGTGGAAAAGTGTTCCCAAAGGCAACTCAGGAAGGCTCTGGTCACCCAGTACCAGCACAGCTGCCCGAGGCCAGTGTGAGTTTGAGGGCAAACTAAAGAGGTAATGCATCTTCACTTTAGAGGTGGCCAGTGGTCTGGCATGAGAAAAAGACAATCTTTATCAAATGAGGAAACGAAGAAGCTGTTGCCCATGGAGTAGGGATGGATGTCTTGGGTGAGTAGCAATAGTACACATCTGCAGGTTTGGACCATAACACTAGGATGGTTTCTTTGGCATATTTTCAGATTTTCTTATTGGGTTAATTCTGTCAGAATGTTTTCAGAACTCTTAAAGGGGACAGGCGAATTCCTTTTAACTTGGTATCTCTCAATCAGGCTGCATATTAGAATTTCCTGAGAGAGCCTAATAAGTCATCAGTGCCCAGAGATTCTGATATGATTGGTCTGTGGTGGTGTCCAGATATCAGTGACTTTATTCTGTAACCGCCACTGAACTTAAAATTAGGTACTCATTTAAAGTCCTGTAATCCTGAGCATCAGACATAGAGGATCAAAAAATATTGTTTTTAATCCACTCCCAGTATGTGTACATAAAAACTGAAACACATCTCCTTTGCCAAGGGAAAAAAAAATCATCAGTCTTTGCAGCTTGGTTGGCGGGACAGGGTTGGTGCTTTCACAATGCGGGAGGTGGCACCAAGTGCTAACAAATTATAACAGAGGATGTTGGGGCAGATGTGCTTTTGATTGGACTGCATTTTCTAATCATCGGGTGGAAATTGTGTTCAGCAGACTGTGTCTGACTATATCAGAGCACAGAGCAGTGCGTGGCATGAATACGAGAGAAGCCCATCTCTAAGAAAGCCAGAAAACGATAGGAGTTCAATTCAGTACCTGAGATAAATGTGAATAATAGACTACAGAATCAAAATTTTTACAACATAGTTACTTAGGGCCCTATGTGGCCAAAATGATGCCCTGGGCCCTTACGAATATAAAAATGAATCGAGGGTGGAGAGCTTATCCATTGCAAATGGATCGAAAACCACATAACTATCACCTACAGCAGAAGAAAAGGTGTTACCTGAGACATCCAAAAGAAGGTGCCAGAATGATTAAAATGCAAAGATGGAAAACCACAGAGAAGTTTAAGAGCCAGACACACCAATGGTTTTATCCTTATAGTTTTAGTCACTAAATGTATATCTAGCTTTAATTGAGAAAATTAACATCTACCCAAACCTGGGTTCCCACATGGGAACAAGGAAACCAAGCTTAACATCTTGCTGCAATGTCTACTAGTTACGAATGTTATATGCCAGGAACAGATAATTGGCCCCTTGGAGATGGCAGAGACGAAACATTAGTGTGACCATGGAATTTGTCATCCAAATGAGGGCACGATTTAGTATGAAAGGGGGTGATTGAATAATTACTGCCATAGCAATGGCAGTTCAGACATGGAAAGTCCCGCAAAAGCATCAGATATAGCCACCCTATACATGATACTGGGATGGATTGCTGCGAGGTTTCAGGAGTTAGGGATTAGGGCAAAGGATGTGTAACAGACTATCTGGTTTTAAATTTTGTATTTATCACTCACCTAGCTATGTACTCTTGAATCAGTTAACCAATGGGAATCTCAATGCCAAAATGGGGATAGCAAAAGCACCTACTTTATAAGCAACTGTGCAAATTAAGGGTTTAATGTTATATCACGGGCGAGTCTGTAGGGCATAATAAGTACCCAGGAAGGTTTGGTCAATGTTATTACCACCAGGAGTGGTGAACAATTTACAATCGGAAGTGGGATAAAAAGCATACGAAAGTCAACTGTTATTAATAAAATAAAGGACTTTCAGAAGTACAGGATGCAATCTGCCAGATGTGGAGAAAAGAACAATGGGGTCATTTGAGAGTAATTTACTAGTGTTATAAGACCCAAAACCTTGCTGAATGAGTGAGCTGGAAAGAAAAGTGCCTGTTGCCATAGAAGAATCTCCCTCAGAGGTTGGCAGGACAATAGGACCCAGATATTTAGAAACTGAATGGGAAAATAGGACCCTCTCCTTGACCAAGAGGAAGGTGTTCATGGAGAAGGTGCTTGAAGTAGACAGCAGGGTAATTAGCAGGGGTAATTAGTAGTTCTGAAGGCAGGGTCAGAATCAAGGTCAGCTTTGAGGGATTTGAATTTATAAAGATGGGGAAAAACTGCCTTTTGTTTGCTAAACTTTCTCTTATTGATGTGAGAAAATAAAAAATAGGAGCAGACATAGAAAAATGTTTGTAGGGAAGCCTAATTTTGCCTCTGGGTTCTTGCTTTTTTAGAAGTAGAGGGAGGTTCCCTCCATAACCAACTACATAGGCAATTTTGCAACAGCCTATTTAATATGCTCTCACCCTAAATAGTCACAAAGAGTAATAAAGTTCCCTTGATTCTGCATCAAATCACTCTCCTCTCCTCATCCAAACTTCTTCAAAATTAGTTAAATTTCTCTCACTGCTTAGCTGTTCTCATTTATTTCTAAACCTATTGCCACACAGCTTCTAATCCCATCCCACCCTATCATATTTGGGGCACTTAATTTTTGTTCTCATATCGGAAAGCGTTATGGTTTAGATATGAGGTGTTGTTCCCAAATCATGTGTGAGACAATGCAGGAATTTTCAGAGGTGAAGTGATTAAATGATAAGAGGTGTAATCTAATCAGTGGATTCATCACTGATATAGATTAACTGGGTGGTAATTATAGGCAAACACAATGTAGCTGGGGGTGGTAGCTTACTGGGGGTGGGCCTTTGGGTTTTCTATTTTGTTTCTGGTGAGCAGAATTCTCTCTGCTCCCTGGTTGCTCTGTCTTGAGCTTCTTTCTTCTGCCTTCCACCATGATGTTCTGCCTCACTTTGGTTCCAGAGCAATGGAGTCGCCAACCATGAACTGAACCTCTGAAATCATGAGCCAAGTTAAACATTTTTTCTTCTGTGTTCTTGTCAGGTCTTTGATTATAGCAATTTAAAAGCTAATTAAAACAAAAAGTGAATGGAGGCTTTTCAGTGCTTATACTAATGATCCTGCCAGACCCAAATGGCTCTCAAGTTTCATTGGAAACTTTTCTTTCTTTTCCCATGTTCTCATCCGTCTCCTCAATGCTGTTGCTCCTCAGAGTTCTGCTTCAGCCTCCCATTCTCTCTCTCCACAGTTTACTGGATGGTATCAGCTGCTCTACGATTTTCTTACCCAACTCCTTGCTGAAGGAAATCTGGGTTCTGATGCAGGTACCAGAAGCCCAGCCTCTCTGAAAGAGAATTCTCATTAAACACTCCTCCCCTTCCCACATCTCCAAAATCCCTCCTTAAAGTCCAAGTGTAGGTTCTGAAGCTAGAGTGCCCAAGGATAAATTCTTGCTCCATCATTTCCCAAATATGTGACTTATGTAAGATATTTAACGTTTTTATACCACCTGTTTTTCTCTTGACAATGAAAATAATAAAATTTCTCCTTGGTTTCTTGTGGGGATGAAATGAAAGTAACATGAAAGCCACGTTGAAGTGTGACTTCACAGACGTGTATGAATCTCAGTAGGGGGGAGTGCGCAGGTAACACTAGCTGCTCCTGCTCCTGTATTGCTCTCTCTTCACCCTGGGGCATTACTGCCTCTCTCTCAGGCAGGAAGCCTAGGGAGCATTTATGATTTTGCCTTTTTCACTTTCTGCATCTCATCAGAGACCAACCCTCAGTGATTGTATTTCTAAGGCATTTCTTGACTCTGTCTCCTCTTTCCATGACTGATATCCCTTTCCATTTAAACACTCATTGAGTATTTCTGGATTACTGTCACAGTTTCCCAAAGGGCCTCCTGGACACCAGATGTGTCTCTTTCAAATCCATTTTAAAATAAGCCTCCAGAGTGACTAACTTGAAATTTAAATATGACACTCTCATATTCAAGTTAAAATTCAAGTTAGAGGCACCTGTGTTGATGCAGGTATGTGAGCTTGATGCTGAATCTTTAAAGCACTACAGGAGTGTCATGGAATCCTGGACATAAACACTGGCACTGAAAGGAGACTGGTTCAGCTGGATTGAATAGACTTCCAGAAAAAGATGCTCACGGCTGTTGTGAAGAGTGCGAAGAGCAGCAGTATTCTCTTGTTCTCTTGCTCAAATGTCATGCTCTTTAACTCATACAGAGTGTGTGTGTGTGTGTGTGTGTGTGCCCGTGCACATGCACATGTGCACGTGTGCACATGTGCACGTGTGCATGTGTGTGACTACTACATGAAATACAAACCAAGGAAAATGATCACTCTCTACTAACAGTGCTAGTGAGAGCAATTATGTCATGGGGCCTGGGGGAAGGCTCTGATAAAAGAAAAAAGGCCAAGAAAAAGGTTGACACATGAAAAATTACTGGAAAATTAGTTTATAGCAGAAATAAGAAGAGATGGTAGGTTAAGTTCATACAAAAAACAAACGATGGCAATTTTAAGCCTCAGGAGAAGTTTTAAATTAAGAAGTGTATAGAAGATACTCTCTCTCTCTCTCTCTCTCTATATATATATATATATATATATACACACACACACACACACACACACACACACACATAATCTATGGAAAATAGTTGTAAATAATTTTAAAAAGGATTTGCAAAAATAGGACAATTTATTTAATCATTGATTGTAAGCTATTATCAGAACAAAATAAGATTTGAGTTAAGAAACCCTAATGCCTCATGTAGATCAAGAGACCACGTTGGCTGGGTGAGGAGGTACACACTTGCAGTCTCAGCTGTTAGGGAGGCTGAGTGAGGCAGGAGGATCATTTAAGCCAAGAATTGGAGACCAGCCTGGGCAACACAGCAAGTGACACTCTGTCAACAAACAAATGAAAAAAATAAATACAAACATACTGGAGATTGAGGAAGGAGAAGGGGATTTGAAGTGAGCTGGCAATTTTAATTATATACTGACCTGAGGTCCTAAAGAAAGACCTGAGACCTTCTTAAATGTCTGCTCTGCTACATAACCACTCTAGTACATAACCATTTGGCCATCATCCTCCAGCATGCCCCATATGGCCAAAGAACAGCAGCCACAGCTTCAGGTGTCAAACCCTTAGACAACTGTCCACATGGCCTCACCAAACATTAAAAATCAAAACACAAAAACAAACAAACAAAAAAGCAAAAAATCTAAAATAAACAAAACAACTTTAAAGACAACCTGAAAGTCAAACATATTTATCAGAGATAAAGATATAGATATTGATATGGCTCTTGTTTGAATGTCAGTGGATAATAATTTAAAAAACCTTTTTCAGAAGACTAGGAGTATATTCTCTTCCCTATTGTATTGACTGGGACTTACATCATATTCCTATTTCTGTACTGACTACTGGCAAACATTCCTACTGGCAAAAGAGCAGAATGACCATCATTGAACTAGAATAATTTCCATTCTCCAAGTGGACCATGGAGCAAGCCTTTGTCCTGAACACACGAGAGGAGAAGGAATGCCACAGAGAAAGGGCATGACTGTTCCGTAGGCTGCAGTCTGTTTTCTGAATATTTCTCTGTCACTTAAATTGCAATGGTGGGAAAAGCAGCAAGTCTGGATAAAACGTCCCAGAATAATAAGCCCCCTCATTATTGTAAGTTGGCTCCTGTATTCCTTGGTATTTCATTGACCCAGGGATGGAGAGTTCTGCTTGGCCTGGCCTGCACTGCCACCCTTGTGGGTCTTTTCAGAGAAGGACAGTGGGAGTAGCAGATTTGGACAGTGTCCCATTGCTAAAACATGTTAATGGCCTCTTTTAAATTGCAAAAGCAGAGATTCAAAGTGAGCTCACTTCCAGACATATCTTTGCAAAACACGCCTGGAAATGTGCTCATCTGCAACTATCAGATGGAGTCACTGGAGGAGGGACACCCTGGGCAGGGTGAGATGATTCAAGATGGAGAGCTAAAACTTTATTATTCCCTAGAACAAAATTAAAAGTAGATTAGCTTGAAAATAGTCAAATGTCTAATGATAGCCTAGAGTAAAACTCTAATTTCTTGAATTACTTGAACACTGGCATTGCAGTTTTGGTCATCTCAGAATTAATGGGGGGGAGAGGCTATAACTTAGGTGTAAACTTCTATATTTTCCCTGCCTTGGGAAATATAGTGAAAGTTATTGAACAAAATGTGATTTAAGTTTCACTGTGTATAAGTCTTAGATATTGCTGATGCAGATATTAAGCTGGCTGGTTTTCTTTCTTTCTGTATTTTTTTTTAATTCCAGGATATATCCTAGGAATTTGATTGTGAGACGTGTATGTGTTTGGTGGAGAATGTGTGGGAGACATTCCTCCAAACCAATAAAACAAAACAAAACAGAAAGCCCTCAAACCCTTGATTGATGAATGCTGTTTATGAGTTGAGTTCTATTTGATTGACATCTGACTCTAGATTGCTCTTCCTATTTTCTGTTCCATTCTTGATTCCTCTCTCTTGCATCAGCATGAACCCACTTTCATGAGTCATGTGAATTTCATGGATCACAGAGACAGCCCCAGTGCTTCTGATGGTTCATAATCTGCATTTGATTAGATGTGTGTTCATGTGCCTTGTTGACCTAATTCTCACAGAAGCTGTCTACATTCAGGGCAGGCCACAGCATCTCTGTTTTATAGGTAGAGTTTAAGGGTAAGTCAGTTTTCCAAGGTCACACCACTGAAAGGTACTGAATTGGGATTGAAGCCCAAGTATTTTTTCACTGGGTTCAGAATTCTATCCACTCCTGGTACACAAAGTCCAATTATATTGTTATGTCCTAATTTCACATATTCCATTGGAAATTCTATAACAACATTCATACTTGTGAGAACATAAGAGTGGTTTCTTTACAAATAAACATGCAATGAGGATGTGCTGCTGTTCTTGTTAAACTGGAAGGATTCCCAAGGAGGAATCAAGGAGGCTTTTGAGAAAGTAGGCTAAATGGAAGTGTTGTCTAATGCTTGTCTCTTGTGTTTTCAACTCTACCTTTCCCTGTCTTCTATGAAAGTTCTTTCCAGTCATCACATTTTCTTTGAATATACTTTACTTCCCAGCAACATTCAAACATGGTCCTTAATCTCACCCTCCCTCTTACCCATTACCTTCTCAGCTAATCTCTCCCTTTTGTGGCCACCACCAATCCAAAGAACTGTGTTAACCATGTTTCTATTTTAATTCCTATAACTTAATTCTCAGCCTATGGCCTGATAGTTTTTAGATTACTTAGCACCACAAATTATACCAATGATAGTTCAATCACTTGTCATCTAAAATGGGAAAAATAGGAGAATAAAAGATGGGCTACTCATGATGACACCCTTATAGCACAAAGGAGGACCTTCCCTGGGCACACCAGTACCTACAGGAATCTTATAAATCAGCACCTCTCACTCCTCACCTGGCTTGATTGCTTGGGAGCATTGCTCCCTTAAACCTTTTTTATAGCACGTTTTTTCACACTGCCTCTGTGACAATGCACACTTTGGTTTTTCCATAAACTTCTGGTTGTTCTGTGTGATTATGTGAGGGATCCCACTTTTCCCTATTGAAGTTGTGTGTTTTCCAGGGGTGATTCCAGTCTTCTCCTCAGCATCTGTGAATGCCACCCCTTCCATGGTTCCAGTTATCATCTAACGATGCAGACTCACAACATCCACAACAGAGGCTCCTGCTTCTCCTTTGATACTCAGGTCCCACTATCCTACTGTGCGCAAGACCTCTTCTTTTGGCTGTCCCACAGATACCAAAAATCCAGCATGCCAAAATCTGAACTCACCATCCACCTTGCCTTTACTTCCTTGAAATTGCTGTGCTTGACTTTCAACTTCAGATTTGTCACACTTGCTTTCTCATTACTGTCATCTGTCCCCTTCTATTTTTCACCTATCTCGATTTGAGCCTGAATGTTATTTATTCCAAAGACTTCCTGGATTCCAATAAATTAGTTGTAAATGTTCCTCTCATGAAAACCCAGAAAACCACCCTGTACTTCCTTCAACATGGCTGTTACCAGGTTAAAATGCATTGGCACCTTGATGCCCTGCTCCCCCAGTGGACAGCAAGCAGCATGGCAGTCAGGAGTCCTTTCCTGTGTGTGTGTGTGTGTGTGTGTGTGTGTGTGTGTATGTATGTGTGTGTGTGTGTCCATCCATCCATACCCGGGCCCTAACAGAGTCAATCGCATATAATATGTGTATAATAAATTCATATGGAAGAATGTACAAATTATTGAATGAATAATAACATTTCAGTTGATCCCTGAAGAATAGGTAAGCTCTTGTACTCTGCGTTATGAAAGATCTTCCACATGCAAAGACAGTATGTCACAATGTCACAGTAAGTGGGGTTAGAAAGTTTGGTGACATCAATTAGAACCTGTGAAGAGTATACCTGTACAGGAATAGTAAGTAAACTAAATAACAGAATACACCTGGCGTAGAGGAGCCAGACTGAAAACTGGAGCAGTAATAGAGGTGAGAAAGGGTGCTTTTGATAAGAGTCTGGATATTACAGGGAACCTTGACAATCATGTAGATGGATTTTCTGACTACATCAATGAAATCAAATCAACAATGGTTTTATCCTGGCTGGTGACTAGACCCACTATTAGAGAAAAAGAAAAACAACAACAAAGTTTCTATTACTTAGCAAGTATCTTGCAATTATGAGTGTGCTTTTCTTTCTTGTCAGCAAAAGCCAATGATAGATTTTTGTTTTCCAGTATAGAATAAGATATTAGCAATTAATGGACTGGTAGTATATATTATAGCTCAGGCATTTTAAAAGCTACCTTGTGAAAACATGGGAACAAATACTGTTCTTTAAAGTTTCTTTATTTGTGTAGCTCTCTCCCTTCCCAGAATATTGTACTAAATCCTGAACATTGAAGTTAAAATTAAGGTAAGTCTGTTTCTATCAATTAGAAACATTCTGAGCACCTAACAACAAAGGTACATTCTGTTCAATTCACTGAGAATACTTCTAAGATGTTTTCCTTTATAAAGTGTTTTTATTAGAAAAGAAAAAAGAAATTATCAAAAAGTAGAAAAAAAAAATAGTCCCCAGATTTGTTCTTAGAAGAAGTGTGTGACACACACCAGGCACCCATGGTCTTTAAAACAGTGGATGGAGGTGATGACCAGTATCCGGTTGTTAAAGGATCAATGAGGAAAGATTTGGACTTCTCTGAACACAGAGAAGCTGAGCACCCCAATGACTTCTTATCCTAATTCCCCATCCTAATCCCATCCTTTCCCAGATGGAAAAACTTCACTTCTGAGGAGGAGGGCAGAGGGCAGAGCGGACACATTATAATTCTCAGACACATTTCCTTGTTCATGAGTCTTTTGATCAGCATTTCTCAAAGTGTGTTATGGTTTGAACATGAGGAGTCCCCCAAAACCTCATGAGCAAGAAAATGCAAGCAAATTTAGAGGTGAGATGATTGGGTTAGGAGAGCCTTAACCTAATCAGTGCATTATCTCCTGACAGGGATTAGCTGGGCCCTAACTGTGGCTGGAGGAGGTGAGTCCCTGGGGATGTGCCTTTGGGGTTTATATTTTGGTGAGCAGAGGCTCATTGCTTCCTGGTTGCCATGTTCTGACCTGCTTTCTTCCACCACACCTTGTCACCATGATGTTCTGCCTTACCTTGGCCCAAAGCAATGGAGTCAAAGAGCTATAGACTGAGACCTCTGAAAATGTGAGCCCCAAATAAACTTTTCCTCTCTTTGCTGTTCTTGTCAGGGCTTGTGGTCACAGCTACAAAAAAGCTGACTACAACAGGGCCATATCCAATGTCGATGATCATCCACTGTGGATGATCCACATTATATTTTATAAAAAGTAAATAGATAAGAATAGTAAATGCAAGCCTGGGTCACATAATGTAGGGCTGAGCATCACTCTATACATTTTTGTTTCTGTCATGTGTGTATGTGTGGGGAAGGGGGGCAGGTCTCACTGAGTCATATGTGCAATACAATGTCAAATACATTTCTCCCATTCATGCAGGAGCAAAAATGTTTGAGAGATCCTGCCCTTCCCCAGCCAGTTCCCTTGTTCTGTTCTGCATTCAGCAGAGTGTGTTATTATCAGAAATTTCCACTTGTCATATCTCCTTCAACACAAAGAGATGAACACAGGCTCTCTTCATAGCTTGTCTGTTTGTGTGTGTTGAAACAAGTGTTCCATTTATCCTTCTTTCATCATAATTCAATAATATTCAGGCTCTGGCTGAAAAATATACACAATGGGCCAATCCTTGGTCTCCATGCATGACCTAAACCTGCATTACAGACTTGCTTGTTAAAGAATTTTACCTTTAAGAACACGTTATCCCAGTGGCTTCGGAGGCTGAGGCAGGAGGGTCACAAGTGCAAGGACAACCTCAGCAATTTAGTGAGACTCTCAGCAACTTAGTGAGAGCCTGTGTAAAATAAAAAAAAATAATAATAAAAAATAAAAAACGGCTGGGGGATGTGGCTTAGTGGTTAAGTAAGAACTCCTATGTTAACTTTCTGGTACCAAAAAAAGGATTTTGTACTTAAATGGAGCCTTGCAACTGTATTTTTATTTATTGTCTGTCTATTCTCACCCTTGCTTCCTCTATTTTTATCTTTTGCCCCACTCTTACTAATCCTTGACATTCATTTCCAAAGAGAAATGGCTTTGAAGATTGTATTGGTGCAGCTGCCCAAGCTTTCAAGATCATAAGAAGAGAACTGTACAAATTGCTAATGGGAAAACCTTTTTAAATACTTAAAGCAATCTTAACAGTGGCCTAATGACCCAGAGTTCCAGTTTTTCTAATAATGGAGGATTCAGTAAACTTCATTGTTAACAAAGAAGTTCAGTCATTGTTGGTTGGTATGGTAGCTCTGAGCCGAGCGGTCAGATGGTATCTTTGCTCCACTGAACTTATACTTTAAGAACGGAGGATTTGGTCATTCAGTAGCTCTGTGGACATGACAGTGAGCTGAGTACTGGCTGTCTCAGACCTGCCTCTTTACCAGACTAAAGTCCACGTTTTTTTGTACCCAGGATTGAACTCCAGGGAGCTAAACACTGAGCTACATACTCAGCCCTTTTAATTTATTTATTTTTTTCCTGAGACAGGATTTCACTAGTTGCTTAAGGCCTTGCTAATTTGCTAAGACAGGCTTTGGATTGTGCTCCTCCTGCCTCAGCCTCCTGAGTTGCTGGCATTACAGGTGTGCATCACTGCGCCCAGCCAAGGTCCACCTCTGTGAAGTGGTCCTGAGCCTGTCTGCAGTGATGAGAATCTAACTACCTGTGTTATGTCCCTCCCTCGCAAGAACTCTGGAGGGTGAGCCAACAAAGTGGAGGAAGCCACTTGGTTCCTCAGACAGTGCCAGACACAACAAGGAACAGATCCCTTCTTCGGGCCACCCATTTCAAGAGGTAAGGCATATGGAAAATCATGGAAATAGTAAAAGCAAGTGATCATGGAAGTTGGAGGGATTATAGGCCACGCATGGTGTGACTCGCCCAATCCCTAGGGGATGATTGTGGCAGTCCATGAAACTTGGGTCCAAAGCCACAGCCACAGTTTGTGTTTTCACATTCTAATAATGACATACCTGTGCCGTGCTTTTAGTTTGCACTTTGTAAACTATGTTTATGTGTTACTTTTGGGGGAGGTTTGGGGTACTGGGGATTGAACTCAGGGGCACTCAGCCACTGAGCCACATCCCCATCCCTATTTTGTATTTTATGTAGAGACAGGGTCTCACTGAGCTGCTTAGCACCTCGCTGTTGCTGAGAGGCTGGCTTTGAACTCAATCCTCTTGCCGCAGCCATGTTACTTTGGTCTGATCCTTTCAACATCACTACAAGGTAATACGGAGCTGTTTAAAAGGCTTTACAGACAATAAAATAGGAAATCCAAGAGACTGAATAATTGCTCCAGTGTCACAAAGTCCCTTGACATTAGAACTGACACCCAAAGGGGGAGCTACATAATATCATGCAGCTTGCAGAATACCACGGGGTAGTCTTGGAGAGTGTATTCAGTGACCGGTTGATTAAACAATCAAGAAGAGCAGAGATGGGCTGGAAAAGAGGGCAACTAAGTAATCAGTGACCTAGGGATGGGGGAGGCAGGCTGAAGAAGCAGCTCAGAATGTGTAAGAGAGTAAGTAAAATGACAAATGGCCCTGGAGCTGGAGGGACTGGAGAGAAAGAATGCCAGGTTAGCATCACTCTCAGTCAATAAGATGCTTCCATTATGCTCTGTCTGTTTGCATTTCCCTATACTTTCCATAGCAGCCTGGTAACTTTCAAATCAGTCAAGTTCTCCCAAAGAATTTTCTCCATCCCCTGTGTTTGTTGAGACCACAATACTAGCACTTCAGCCAACTCAACCCTGATGAGCCAAAACTGCAGTCCTTTGCTGGGTCCTGCTCCTGCCATTCAGAATCTATCATAATAAAAACAAAACAAAACGACAACCACTCAGGACCCCAAAGCAAGGAAGCTACCTGCTGGTGACCTGGATCATTGTGCTTGAGTTCTTCTGCAAGGTGTCGTATTTGCCACCCAAGAGGAGGAGGTGAATTATCAACAACAAAACACACACTCCTCAAAACTGTGGCCCAGAAATAACAGCTGATGTGCATTATTTCTATATAGATTAGAAGCAAAGCTGCTAATCTATTAGGGTGGATGGTGTGGAAGGAGCAGGCTGGCTCCTCATGTGTGTGTGCATAACTTTAGACCTGTAAACTATCTTGAGCTCAATGTATGGGTTGCTTAGAGAAAAATATACAATGTCCCTTAGCAGTTACAACACGGAATAGGGAGAAAAGTGAATGGTTGTTGAATTAATTATACAAAGCACTACTAGAAATGAAGTCCATGTTAACCTAGGGAGAGGTCTGTAGACCTGCTGTCTTGAAGGAGAGGGAAATTGGAATCATAGATGTTTTTCATTTTCTAGTGGGCAGTACACAGGGCAAAAGTGATCTATGAGGATGTAGAACCCTGCATTTTAATTCCCCATTTACCCAGTTGATCATCTATTAATTAGTTTACTCATTTAAGCCATACTCATGGAGTGCCAGGTACATGCAGGTGCATTAGGAGGAATAAGAGCAGTCTTCTAGTGGGAAAGATAGTTAATAAGGAAACACACCAGTGATATGGTAGGTGACCGTGATCAATCCTACTGAAAAATGAAGCAGAATAAGGACATGACCAATCACGTCTGGAGAACACTCTTTAGTTTGACGAGAATTGTGTGGAAGGCAGAAGACTGAGATGACCCCAAGATCCCCTCCCCGGTGTAGACACCCTGTGCAACACCCTCTCCTGGGTGTTAGTGGGACTTAGGCATATAATGAGATTTCATACATGAGATCATATTAAATTGTAAGGTGAAATGGATTTTGCAGGTATAATCAAGACCTTTGAACTATTGGCTTTCAGTAAATTAAAATGCAGATTTTCCTGGGTGAACTGGACCTAATTTGGTGAGGTCCTTAAAGGAGAGATTGGAAGCAGGAGAGACACTCTCTTCCCTGATGGCTAAGAAGAAAGTTAGGAGCCATGTTGTGAACCATCCATGGAGGCCACATAACTAGGAGCTGAACATGGTCCTGATAGGAGATCTATTTAATCTCCAGTAAAAAACTGGGGTGTGGTCCTACAACTACTAGGGGCCCAATTCTTCCAACAACTGGTATGACCTTGGAAGAGGGCATCAAGTTCCAGATGACACTGAAGTCAGGCAGGACTTTGGTTTTAGTCCTATAAGACCCTGAGGACAGCCCGGTGTGGTGGTGCCTGCCTGTGTAATACCAGTGACTCTGTAGGCTGAGGTAGGAGAATTCCAAGTTCAGGCCATCCTCAACAACTAAGTAGACCCTGCGTCAAAATAAATAAACAAACATAAAAATGGATGGAAATGGCTCAGTGGTAGAGCACCGTTGGGTTCCATACCCAGTATCAAAACAAAACAAAACAAAACACACAAACAACAACAAACTCTGGTTATGCTGTGCCTGGAGTTTGAACTTACAGAAACTGTGAGATTATAAACAGGTGTTGTATTGTTAACTAAGCAACAGAAAACTAGTACAGAATTACTTCAGGAGTTACTGATTTTGTCTTCTTCAAAGGCAAGCCATCCAAACAGCTCGCCAATACTCCTCACCAAATCTCAGAATGTCAAATCTGCCAGAAATTCACTTTCCAGGGAAAAACAACAAGAGTTAGAGCAACCAGAGACCCTCATGGTATCAGTCAGGATGACGGCTTCCTTCAGCACATTGTCTTCCCCTTGCTACCCTACTGACCACTTTTTGGGGGACTGAATTGGTCACCAAGCACACAGTACAAGAATGTCCCAGAGACACTCCTGACTTCAAGAGAGTTGGATCCCCTGTCTCAAAGCTCCTTAGTGTAATGATGTTTTATTGCTCTTTATGACAGCCCATTACCCCCAAACGAAGGGAGGACAGCAGAAAATGAATATTTTATTGGCTCCCATACAGTGGGCATGGCCTGAAGTAAAAATAAATGTTCTATGACATTCATCTTTATAAAATGCCTTCTCCCTAACCATAAAAGGGATCCAATGATCTATCTTTTGACACATCTCTCAGCAGTAATGATAGTAAATAATTGTGGTCATATTCTCAGA
This sequence comes from Urocitellus parryii, assembly GCF_045843805.1. Classification (NCBI taxonomy): domain Eukaryota; kingdom Metazoa; phylum Chordata; class Mammalia; order Rodentia; family Sciuridae; genus Urocitellus; species Urocitellus parryii. The sequence goes on along the minus strand of NC_135531.1, from coordinate 274,215,065 downwards.
TGGTCTGCCTGCTGGGAAAAGTTATGTCCAGGTAGTAAGAATTTTTTTTTTTTTTAACACAGAGGACTATCATAAATGTGCTAGTTGGGGATCTTCTTCCCTTCAATATTGATGGTAGATTTTTCTCTATCAGATGAAGATTGACATTTACTATGTGATTATCCAGGATTTTCTGTAGAATCATGACTTCCAGTGTATTTATATCTCAGAAAAAAATATAAAATTAACAGTTAAACATCCCAAACACTCAATTCCCTTTGCTGCAAATGGGACTGAGGACTTGCTATGGCTATGAGAAGATTCTCAAGGAGGGTGAACAAATAAAGAAACCAGAGGAAAGAGTAAAGTCAAGGGAGAAAAAATAATATCCCAAAGGTTTCATTCATGTTTCAGGATGGGTTGATAGTTCAACTGGGGCAGATTTTAATGGTTATATCTGGTTTAATCATTGAAATGTCCTATACATTGTATTAAATTATGCTTATTTATCTTGTAGTTTTAGATGGAAGTTATCAATTACTTTATTAATTTCTTTACATCATTGAAAATGACACACTATTTCTTTGTTAAAACATCCCCTTCTTTCATATTCTTTTTCTCTTCATGTTGTCAATTTTCATCTAGCATTTTAGCTATTCAATCTCATTTTATTCTTCCAGCATTTTCTCCTCTTATCAAGCATTTCATTTTGAAGTTTCTTAGGATTTGTCTTCAAACATATGCACTCCTCGCTCCACATCACATGCATTCCTATCACTTCAATTACAGTTACATTTAGAATGTTGTGGCCATATATCTGCTGTATTACTAGACACATCATGATTTCAAGGTGTCTTAGTCAGTTCGAGCTGCTATAACAAAATTTCCGCAGACTGGGTAGCTTATAAATCATAGACACATATTGCTCATGGTTCTGGAGGCTGGAAGTCTGAGCGCAGGATGTCAGTGTGTTTGGAGTTCTAGTGAGGACCCTCTTCTAGGCTACAGATGGATGACTTTTCATTATATCTTCCAATGGTAGGAAGAAGGTAAGAGAGCTGTCTGGGGCCCCTTTCATAATGTACTAATTCCTTCCATGTGGGTCCACTCTCATGACCTACTCACCTCCCCAAATCCCCACCTCCTAATATCATCACATTGGGGGTTAGGATTTCAGTATGTAAATTTGGAGAGACACAGACACACATTCCATAGAACCAGGCAGAAGGAAAGGAGAAGACCCAAAGTGTGGGCACAAGAGTACACATTGGCTAGGAGAGGGAAGACTGTCCTTGAAGTTCCTACCCAAGTTCTTTTGGGTGTCTTGCAGGAGCAGGCTGAGCCATGGGACCAACCTGATGTGTTACGGATATTGAGGAGTGAGCTTTTAGTTGAGCATATTGTGTCTTTAAACAAAATCACAGTTTTGTTGGCAGTGACAATGAGGATAATGAATTAGGGTGGCAATGACTCCCAAGTTTTCATCTTTAGTTTTGATCAAAATTTGAAAATCTAAACTGTTGTATAAAGTGTCTTAACATTTTCAATCAGATATCTTTGAACATTTCAAAGAGTTCAAAGCAATATTCCCCACACATTTCTTTGTGACTTCATTTTTTTCTATTGTCAGGAAATGATTCTGTTAATTATCTGGTCAAAGTCAAAACCCTGACATGATCTTGACTTCTTCCTCTGTCATCATTTCCCTCTGCACAATAATTATCATGTCCCATCACATCTTGAATTCACTTCGTTCTAACCCTTCTACCCAGGTCTGGGCTACCATCCATCCTTTCTTGCCTGGAATCATACAATAGCTTCCTAACAAGTCTATTTCATCAAATTTCGCCTATTATCAATATATTCTTTTTAAATTTTTACTTCCAGTAATTTTTAAAAAATGAATTTTAACCTCCTCTCGTTAAAGTTAATTAATGTTCTTTTACCCTTTGATCAACATCTCCCTTCTTCCCATCCACTCCCTGGTGATGGATTTGTTAATTAGCCCAATTTGATCATTCCACATTATAAAAATGTGTCAAAACATCATATTCTGCCCCACAGAGATATATATTATTTTTCAGTTAAAAATGAAAATTAAGCAAAAAACCAACCAACCAACAAACAACAAAAGAAACAAAATAAATAAAACACCCCATATGTAAGGTTCTTGCTTACCATCTGGACAGCCATCTTAAGTGACATCTGCCATTTTAAGAAAAATTTTGTTTTCCCTCCCAAGGGCATTTCTGAGAAAGGCTCACCACTCCCGCATACCAACCCCACCATTAACCACCCACCTTAGACCCACCTCGCTCTAATTCCTGAGCCTGCCCCATGAAAGTCCTGAAACCCCAAGTCTGTTTTGCCTCTCTCCGTCTATGGAGAGATGGCCTTTATTTGTCAGCTCTGACAGATGAACTCTCGTGTGTATCTCTTCCTGGTCTCCATCTTTCTTTCCTCGCTCTCACTCTCCCGTCTCCCTGTTCCTCGCTTTCCTTTCACCGTAGTTTCCAGTGTGCTTACTGGGGTCTAAAACCCCTGTCCTTCTAGGCCCTTCCTTTCCTCTCAGACTCCCACTACTCCTCTCTCCACTCGAAGCTCCGGGGTTTCCCCCAGTGTTGGAACAGGGTATGCAGAAGTGCTTCATTAGTAAACTGACTCTTGTGAGACGACTGTGAGAAACGAGCATATTCCTTACTATAAACTGTAAATACTGCTGTGGATGAGTCGGAGCAGTCACTTAAACTCATCTGTGACTTTCCTCTGAAAGGCAGCCTTTAGGGCAATGTGGAAGCAAGACCCAGCATCCTGTCTTTCTAGTCCCTTGGCCTCCACCACGCAATGCTTACACCCACACAGACTCATACCTTCCAAGCACTCGTGAGCAATGTAGATTTCCATGTCATTTTGTGGAGAGGAAACTGCTTAACTGATACCTCTCCATGCGCCTTTGGGCATTGTGTCATCTGCCCCCATGACTCAGTCCTTTTCTTCTTGACCCTCACTTACCTGCTTTCCTTTCTTTCCTTCCTTGATGATTTTGAGGCCAGTCTTACCCCACAATAAGCTGGTCAAGATGTCAACAGGCCATTCATTTATCCAAACCCACAGCTGGGCTTTCTGGGTTTGTAGATGTCACTCAAGGTTCTGCCTCAAATATCTAAGTTTTCCTGGCTTGGACTCCAGCTGTTTGGCATGCAGCTTCCTGATAATGCACTGTATATAGAGCCTGAGTTGCCATGTGGTTCAACGAGGGTGGTGAGGACTCTAGGCACAAATTGTGTGGAAACCCCTTTGCAGCTTTGATTTGTTATCACATCAGAGGCTAGTTAAATGTTGTTCAGAAGCAGGAGGTCAATACTCTAACCAACGTTTCTAAATTCAAATTCCTTACTGAGTTTCATAGTGTAATAAATCAAATACTAATTCATAGTGGAAAGCTAAAAGAAGAGTAATCACTTTGTGGCAATAAAATAGGTCATGGATTTTGTGAGTTGGCTAATATTCTGTTCAGTACAATTCATTTTTAAGCTATTTAAAAGAAATTGTTAAATTTCCAATTGTTTTTATTTTAGAGAAGAGGAATGAGATTTAGAATGTTATTTGCAGTTTAGCTTTATAACCCAGATCAAGTTAATAAATCATTTCTTCTATATGATATGGAGCATCAGATAAGTGCTGGTATCAAGCTCAGGTGAAGAATGAAGACACTTCACTGGCAATAAATCTTAAATCTAAGAGATGGAGGAGGGTTGATTTAAAAAAAAAACCCTGTAGAGATAGAGAAATAAAGGATTCAATTATAGATTATAGTGTGCTATCAAAGGTATTTTAATGCAACTTTTAGAGAAAAGAAATTAAATAAAGAAATCATAAAATATCAATGTTGAAATTAATGAAGTTTTTAAATACTAAGAGCAACTATTCTGATGAGTTAGTTTGTGCTGAAGGAGGTGCAGGAGTTCATGATTATAAATCTCTAAGGCTTGAGCACAGGTACTATTTGCAGTCCAGGTAGAACATACCTACTGATCATGCTTTGGGACTCAGATCGTAAGTCTCAGAGGATTATATGTTATCAGATCTTCTAAAATTCATTTTAATATTTTTCTCTGGAGTTAAATTTCATTCAGGAACTTATGACAAATAACATGCCATTTTAAATTTTATCCCTCAGTTATTTGCATTATTTATATTTCCACACACCTATCTATTCTCAACAAAACTCTTCATATGCAGCTAAAAGATGATATTTTCTCATGCTTTTCTACCCACACATAAGATGAGCAAGACTGAGTTCCCAACCCAAAAAGTAACCCCTTGCAGGATAACCCATAAGTATTCATCTAGATGGTTAGATTGATGGCCTATTTTCCTCATTGACTATTTGATTTTTCCCCACAACACACATTTTTTCATTAGTAAATTTTTTTTAATAATAAAAAACGAAATATTTTTAATTCCTTGAAAATATACCCATGCGACCAGTTCCTGCACCCTCTGATACCATAAGCCACCTCACCTCTTGATTATTGCCATAGTCTTCTACTGGGGCTCCTCCTCCCTGCCCCCAGGAGCAAAGAGATCCTGTTAAAAAGGAAAGCCGGAGCTGGGGATGTGGCTCAAGCAGTAGTGCGCGCATGGGGCGCTTGGTTCGATCCTCAGCACCACATAAAAAACTAAAAATAAATATTAAAAAAAATTTCTCTCTCTCTTAAAAAAAAAGAAAAAGAAAAAGAAAAAAAGCCGGTCATGTCCCTCCTCTGCTTGAATTGTATTCCTCCCTCTGTTAGTCCCCACCACGGCCTGATCTACTGGGCTCTGTCCCCGCCACTACCCCACATTTAGATTCTCCAGACTTACTGGACTCCTGTGGTAGTTGAGGTGCTCTGGGAAACGGATACCAAGATGGGGTAAGAAGGGCAGGCGATATGTCAGGAGAAGCTGTCAAAAGATAAACATGGCCAGACACTAGATCAGATGGTGGACGGGTTTCGTTCAGTAACTACTGACAGCAGGGAAAGAGCCGAGCCGCTGCATTCTAATTTGTGCAGAGGTGGTTTGAGCATCTTAAAGGGAGAACCACAGCCAGTAGAGTCGGAGAGGTGAAAAATCATCCAGGGCTGGTCATTTGAATGCAGTGAGGCCAGCTGTGCCTGCTGGCCAACAGTGAGGGAAGCCAGGATTCTATCCTCCCACAGAGACCCAGGACAGGGGCCCTGTTTTTCCTGGTGATTCCATTTCAAAGGAATGGCTCTCAGGTCCTCGCAAGAGACACTTGTGAACTCCCAGAGACGCATATTCACGGCTCAGGGCCTTCTGGTAAAGGCTCTAAGAAAGGAAGCCAAAGGCCTGGCATGGGGGGTCAGGCAGATCAGGAGTGAATGAATGTTCCGGTGTGCAGTGTTAAGCTTTCTCATTTCAGTGGGGTCTGGGGTCTTCCTGGGAACCTACCTAGTAGCCTTGCAGTGTAGGCACTTGGAGGGGTTTTTAGGTGCTGAGGGGTCCCCAGTTCTCACAGTGCCTGTGAGCTGAGGGAGAAAGTGGAGTTAGAAGTCAGAGCCTTCAGACGGCGACAAAGGTCTGGTACCCGTGAAAGGAAGTAGGGAAGGAGAGAGAATTAGTTTAAAAGGGTCTCAGCCTCCCAGTCATTCTAACAGAGTGTGGGCCAGTCTGAGGAATGCCCTCTAAGTCATCCATTAGAGGAGTCCTGCCGGCCACAAGAAAGGGACTATATCATCCTCCACACCATCACTGCCTGGGAGAAGCCCGTGGGAACCACGAACATGGTGCTGGATTCAGAGAGGTGCAGGTGGCCCTGTAGCCAATGGTTGCTTGCACAGCAGGGAATCCAGGTAATGAATATTCACGAGCACCTCATCCCCCTGACTGTCACTCCTTGGCCCTTGATGCTTCCTCTGCCTGGAATGTTCTTGCACTGATACCCATAGGCTCTTTTCCATCAGCTGTGTCTCAGGCTGCATCCCAAATCCCCATCCCAGGGAAGCTTCCCCACTCACCCTCAATCAGATGTTACCCCACCAACATTTTGTATCTGGTTTCTCTGATGAAATTTTTTCTCCTTTACAATAATCGCCACTTAGAATATCTTAGATTTTATCATTTATTGTCTGTCTCCACCCAACCCCCACTATATTCCCAGCACCTAGAAATGTGCTGGAGACATCGAAGGCACTTAAGGCAATGCGACTGTGGACTCCACCTCACAACCCTCTCGTCTTCCTCCTGCAGCTTGGTAAAAGTCAAGTGCCATCTTCTCATAGAGCTCAGACAGTGTTGGATCAAGCTTTATTTACAGATGAAAAGCTTTCAGCTGAGTACAAGGTGTATTTTACTTTTTTAATCTTTAAAAATGTCTCACCCATAGAGTAAACGTTGACTTTCCACTCAGTGAACTACATTTTGGGTGATTTGTAGAGTTGAGATCCTCTTGAAAAACCACCTAAAAATGCAAAACCTTCTTCTACTAAGGATTTTATTCTAGGATTTGTTGTCTTCTGATACAAGGGGATGAGGGAGTTGGAGCCAGGATGTGGTAGGTAATTTCAGAATGTGCACTCAGTTTTATATATATTTATATATTTAAGTTTGCTAGTTTTTCACAGCCCAATTTAATAGGTTATTTAAAAAAAACCTGACTCTATCAGTTATATCCCTTGTTGCTAACTACTTTAGGATTTGTACCCCAATGTTGACTTTCAGCATTAGGGTACGAATTACTGTACCAGTTAGGATTCGAAGGATACTTGCATAATAGACTTGTCGTCATAATAATGGATGAAAATAAAAAATGATCTCTGCCAGACCAGTGAAGATTAAACAATGACCTCTGGAAGGAATATTTCACTCTCAGATTTTATTTTCAACTTCCGAAGCTAAGCGGAACCAAGACAATAAAGCAAGCTTGACATGTATACTGCCAGTCTGTTTATGAATCCCAGTTTTATCACAATACAAATAGATAAATAATAGGAGCCTATAATGCTTGTCTCAGAAATAATAGTTAAATTGAAACTCAGTATGCAGGAAACAAAAGATGAATGGTCTTTCATAAACATGTTTTTATAACATAATCTGTTCGTATAAACAACTGGCAGCGTATCTTTTGGGAATTCTTATTAGCCAGGGTTTTCAAAGCTACAATGAATGGATTGAGTTTCAGAACTATTTCCCAATTTTATGTTTGGTGGAAACATCTGTTAACTGTATGTAAATGAACAAGACATTCTGTTCTTTGAGGAACCAAACAAAGAACCCTCAAAGTAGGACAATTTAGTAAATAAGGAAATATAGCTTCTTCAAAGGAAGACAAGAAATATCTAAGGAGAGATTTTATTTAAAGGTAGTACTTATTTTTTTTTCTCTTGAAAATTGCTCTATTTGGATCAAGTGAGGAATGGATATTTCCCTTTGATTCACAACCTGTCCAGAGCTTTTGGCTTTCTTTATTCCTGGTCTTCAGACGGGCTGAAGTTAGAAAACAGATTTGTCTCAAGAAAGAAGTGTTCACCAGACAGCGAGAAGAGACTAGGCAGTAAATCTAGCTCAGTTAATATTTCCACATGTCTGGCAAATGCCCTTGGAAGGCCAGGAGTCCAGACAGTTAGGAGCAGATGCCTCGGCATGTGCCTTCCTTGCATATCCTATTCAGTCTCTGCACCAGATTGATGTTGCTCATCTTGTACATACTAATTTTGCATGAGCTGAACTTGGCTAGAGGGCGAGGGAGTAGCCCTTGTGTGCTGTTAGCTAGAGACAGCATGAATAACGGTAGGAGTCAGCCGGATACCACCAATGTGCAAAGGTGGAAAAGTCTCACCTTATGAAGAGCTTGCAAATGTGTTTTTGTAACTCAAAGGGAACTGGTTGTTTCCTTAAATTCTAGCTCTTAGGGGGAAAAACTCTAAAAATTAATATCATCATGATGTTTAGGAGTTTTAATCTCTATTCATTACACTTAAATATCTCAATTGTGGTTTAATATTTAGTACGTGAAGTCTTCTGTGTTATGTGAGTATAACTGCTGTTTATATACAAGAAATATAACACTTGTTGTAGTTCATAAATAAAATTCACACACTTTCTTCAACAAATATTATTGGAACTTAATGGATACTCTTTCATTTTGTTTTCTTTTTCTTTCATTTAGGAAGACAGATTAGCTAGTTCTGTCTTAGCATAACATTTTATTCAGAGTTTCTTTAAAATAGGAGGTGATTCATCTTCCTGGTATCTTGTCAATATTCTGAACTTTTGGGTGAAAACCTCTCACTGTTTTCAATATGCCTTTTCTTGTTTCTGGTTGATCTTCCCCTCAGCAGTAATTTTCTTTAGTGCCTACTATATGAAGAGCTCTGCTTTTGATTTTCTGTATTCATCTCATTTCTCCTAGATTTATATGAATGTTCATTTAGAAGTAATGAAAACTCCCTCAAAAATATTTTCTTTTGAATACTGATAAATTTAGAGGACCTCTACATTTTTTTGTAGCTACATTCCAGTATATTTAAACTAAATTGGGGTCTTTCTGTTTATAGATTTTCATTTCCTATTCTGCTCTGAATCTCCTCTCTAAAGCAATTGTGTAAATGATTTTAAAACAATATAGGCATCAGTGATGAAACCATCCAAGGAAAAGCAAGTGCACAAAGAAAAAAAGTATATATACCTCCATTTTCCAGAAAGAAAGAAAGAAAGAAAGAAAGAAAGAAAGAAAGAAAGAAAGAAAGAAAAGAAGTACAGAATTGGTGTGTGTGTGTGTGTGTGTGTGTGTGTGTGTGTGTGTGTATGCCTCTGAGTGTGAGTTGGCTCAGAGTTTTTGCTCCAAATCTCTGCTGTGACCACTGAGTACCCAGAAGCATGAGGCATAAGAATTATTTGTCCGCACTCCAGGAAACGCCTGCTACTTCTGATTTCACAGCACTAACACCACCAGAACTGAAGGTGAGCCAGTCTTGGCCTTAGTGGTCCTCTTCTAGTCAGCAATAATGCTGGGTTATTTGAGCCTGGCCCAAGGTCACTCTCATGGTTTCCTTTTCTAGAATTCATGGCCCTATCGATCACCTACAGCCCAGTCTGGTGCCTTGAATGTGGATCCAGACATGTTTTCCAGAAATTAGCTTGCTGAATGTTCCCACTTTCATCCAGAACTTCTGGAAGCTAATCTGGACAAGCTCTTGGGATCTGCACTCTACCCAGTGCCACCTGGATTTTATAAATGAGGAGACATTGATGCCACTCCATTTGTCTATTATTTTCTTTTTACCTGTCAATTTTCTGCTTGACAACTCGATAGAACACTTTAGCTCAGAGACCATTGATTTTTAGATCTTATGAGCATACCCCTCTTTTACCTAATTGATCTAAGAGGTAAGGTCTGTTGCTTTAACATCTTGATTTTATGACAGTTTTATCAATCTTATAGACAATTCTGATACATTTGGTATCCTAGCATACACTGCAAGGTGTGTCTATACAGGAATAGAAATGAGAAAAAGATCAAACTCATCTTAGAAGCGTACATGTTCTGGGAGTAATAATGAATATTATTATTTCAATAACTTCACCCAAATTGGGGTAAGCCTTGAATGACAAGCTTAGAAGCCTCATTTTTTTTTCCTGGAGGGAAGGAGGATGACAGTACGAAAACAAAGCTCTGGGGAGATTGACCTGATATCAGAGAGATGCCCTGCACCACAGACAAATCAGAAAAAATACCAGCTGATTTGAATCCTTGTCCAATATTCCATAACACAATTTTTGAGAAGTCATTTTTATTGTTTTAGAGTCCTGCTCTCAAAATAAAAGAGTTGAAAACAAGATTTATTTCCCTTCTGAACCCAGCAACTACATTTTACTTCATCTTTGATAAAGTCATAATTAATCAAGCTCATGATTTCAATTATGTTGGAGTAAATCTGTAAGAAAATGATGTGTTTGGAAGGAGGAGCAGAAGGAATCTTTTAAAAGTAGAGAAACAAACATAAAAATCCATGTGCTGAAATACTGGGTTGATGAGTTTGCCTGATGTAATAATTTTTGCATCCAAAATCACCACCTCTAGACTGGTTTGACTTTAGGGAAGTTTTGAAAGCAAAAACCAAGGCATTATTGTAGGAACAGTACCACTCACAATAACTTTTTCAGGGATGAATCATGGCAATTACAGGTCCCAGGAGTGTGCTGACTGAATCTGAGAAGCAGAAAGTAAATTTTCCCACTGATTGAAGATGCCATTTTGATAATAGTTGAGACCTCCTTACTTTTGTAATAATATTAATAGTTATTATTATTAATTTGTCATTTGCTATTAGCAGGTGTTTTTGGAAACAAATACCACACTATATGACCTTGCCCAAGGTACTTAAGCTATTTAGTTTCTCATTTGCCAGAGGATAATGTAGAATTAAATATTTCTTATTCTCTCCTAATGTTAATTCTAAATCATGGCACTTTTTTTCATATACAACGAAAATGTAACCTTTGGATAAATAATTTGATCATTCATGTTGAATGCTCAGTCTGTATTCATCCAGTAAACAGATTCTCTGAGAAATTGTTCTGTCTCTGATGTGGCTTCATTGCTTGAAAGACAAAGGTGTGCTGAAGCCACCTGCCTTCCTCTAACATCAGTTGGAGGAGCTTTCCTTCTCATGAGCTTTATCTTAATAGACATGGATCTAATCCTCTTTTAGAGGATATATCTATGGTTGGTTTGTAGAAAGGTTCAATTTTAGAAAAGAACTTCTATGGAGTTTCCTCTTAAATGGGGTGGGAGTTATTTTCTCATGACTTCCTCAAAACATCCCAGAAGTTACTTGTAAGATTTATTTCATAAATAAAAACCTGGACAGTGACTCTTACATACATTGTGCTTTTCGAATTACTTTGTGCTAAATTGAAGGCCAGGATAAATCTACAGGTTTGGTCATTGGAACCCCTGTGCCCTTAAAACAGTTCCCAGACTGCTAACAGAAAGTGGAAGACACAAAAGCAAGTTTACCCTAAAGCTAATAATGCACAAGAGGCGCCTCCCCTCACTTGCAAAAGGGTCCTTCAGAGACCCTGGGAAGGACTTTAACAATGTATTCCAATGGCTGTATGCGAGTCACAAAAGTAGTATTTTGATATTTAGTTCTGATGTGTTAAGACCACTGCCTCCTCTCTAACCCCCCATCACACATCCCTTCTCCCTGTAAACACCTGAGCAGACAAGGATATTTTTGAGATTTCTCTGAGGGTAAATTAATTCGGGGGTGGATATAGTTTGGGTTTGGTGCTGTGTGGTTATTATGATTCTCAGCCGTTTCTGGGGTAGAGTCAAATTATAGTCATCTATTCCAAGTGCAGAAAAACAGTTCCAAAAGTTTTTCTATCACCCCTGTGCCAACTTGCAGAGCATCAGGTTATAAACACACGGGGCCAAGGGTTGTCCTGCAATATGAATATAGACAGTCCTACTGGCTCTGTGGGAATAGAGGAGGGAAACAAATCTCATTCACAGAGACTGAGGTTAATCTGTGCAAAATCCTTCCAGTCATCAATCTGCAGAATTTTAAGTTAAAGATTGGTTTCTTATGGACACCTGGTCAAAACAGGAATTCTATTCAGTAATGCTGTGCATTCAATTTTATGTATGCTTGTGAAATCACGTGCAATGGATTCATATGGGAGAAACTTAGTAGAGGTTTTCTCAAAGTCAACAATGCTCAATATTTCCATCACATGACCAATAACATGTGGTGAAGCTAAAAATCTTGTTCTCTCTGTTCTTTATAACAAGATGCAAATTTTCAATCAATCATACTTCTTTATAACAAGATGTTAATTTCCTAGGGCTGTCATAACAACGTGCCACCAACTGGGTGACTTAAAACAACGGGGATTTACTGTTTTATTGTTAATTCTAGAAGTCTGAAATCAAAGTGCTGGTGAAGCCATTCACCCTTGGGGCTTCAATGAGGGTCTTTCTTTGTCTTTGCCTCTTCAACTTCAGGTGACTCTATTCCCCCAGCTGTGGCAGCACCGTGCTGGTCTCTGCCTCAGTCCTTGCTGAATCTTTGTCCTATGTTCCAGTGATTTCACATGGATCAGGGACCCACCCCACTCCAGTGTGACCTCAACTTAATTGCATCCGTAACAACTCTATTTCCAAAATGAGATCATATTCTGAGATACTGGGGGGTTAGGGTTTCAACACACTTTTAGAAGGGAGTACAAATACCTGGCTCTACCATGCAGGCCTGATGGATGACTTACTCTCCTTCCCAGAGATAGGTCCAAGTCTCTACTCATGGCCTGGTCTTTCTGCTGACCATCCTTCAAGAGTCCACTGGCAATCATCATCCCATTACAACAAAAGTTGCTCCGACCATTCGGGAAATTGCAAGGAATTAGGAGCTCTGGGGAAAAAACTGAGCACAAAGATCAAAGTATGTTTCTTATTATAAATAATAACCACACAGGTATACATGATGCCATCTCATTCTTACAGTCACACCACCCATCCCTGTTCTTGGTTGTGATTCGGCTGCTCCTTTTGATAAGTTTTTTTTTTTTTTAGTAGTTTTTATTGACATTTATTGTCTGTTTGTGTTTATGTGTGTGGGGTGTGTGCTCTTGAAGACATAGGCTCTTTGTCTATTGAAGACAAAGGCTGAGCAGAAGAGGATCCTATCCTTTCCTGGGAGACAGGAGTTAATTACCAGAATGAATAATTGTCACTGTTTGACCTCCAGACTCAAGAGAAGGCAGGATTAGGGCTCCTCCATGCTGCTTACCCTCCCCAGGAGATCTCTTGTCTGGGATTTGTGGCTGAGCTGCTTTAGCAGACATAGTTGTAGGAAACAGCAGGTTCCTCTAGGTGTGGTCCCTTGTTATTATCCTATTGGCTTGAATCAGCATTAATTGCTTGGAAAATGAGGGTTCGATTTGCAGAGACACCTGCGGTGTTTCTAATGCTCATCTTGGTAGCAAAGAAAGCTGTTTTCATCCATGGAGTCCGGAGAATAGTTATGCTCCTATGCACAGCCAGGTCTCGCCATCATTTATACTGCCAGGAAAGAGACATGGTGTCTAGTTCTGCAAACACTTTTCATCTTGGTAGAAAGTCGTCCATCTTCTAAGAAATGCAACATAAAGCTGCAATGGAAACCTTTTTATGATGAACATCCAGTCTCTTGTGATTATCTCAGTTTTGCTTTCCTGATGATAGTTTTGTATCAGAAACATAGATCTTTAATGCCCGGGAAATGTCATAGGTTTGGCTTTTATACATGTACTGTGGTTGAGTCACTTCATTTTTGCTTTCGGTGCTGACACAGTCTGTTTGTGTTAGGTTGTGGGTAGTGCATGTATATGTTTGTGATCACTTAGGATCCGATTTCAAATCTTAATTATCATTTTCTAGCATATCATGTTTGAGTGAGCCAGATTGAAATCGCACCATGATAGATCAGAAGCATACTAGAATTGATTGAGTTTTGGGAAAGAGGGTCTGCCCTGCTGAGGGATGTAGGGCCCCGATGTCAGTAGCCTACAGTCATCCATGAGAATGCAAGGAAGCTTTGCACGAATCCTAGGCACAGACAGGGTGAAACGAGTTTATTTTGATTATGCTCTATAATACTTAAAAGAAAAATATTCATCTCTCTTAAGAATTTCAGTAGCATAGAAGAGTTGATTTAAAAAAAGACTTTTAGGAGCTGTCAAAAAGTGAAAACTTAGTTTTGTTATTGTCAAATTGCTGTGCTCCAGGTCAATCTCTCCAGCCCAGGAAGTAAGTGACATGATCATCAGGGCAAACCTCCTGATTTGGAGGTGGACAATGATCACCAGGCTTGTTAGGAACCAGATCTCACACAGCTCATTCATTTCTGCCTTCTGTGAGGAAAGAGGTAAAATTGAGATCTGATGGGTGTGAGGGCAGAGGCTTTAAAGACTTCCTAGAAATGGACACCCTCAGCCAGTCTCAGTTGTCCAATAAAGTGAGAAAGAACTGGACATTCTTTGGTACCATCATAAACGCCACCAGTGTCAATAACTACAGGAAAGGAAGCAGCTGAGAGCTCAGGTCAGGAGTCCTGAGACTGACCAGAAGGCGGGTGAGAGCCGTGGTGGGTCAACGGGACAGGCAGGGGAGAGTCCTCTCAAGCCCCGTGCCGTGCTTTCTAGGGAAGACTGGTTTCAAGAAGTAAGTCATAAGAAGAGCCAAGGAGCTGAAGTGGGTTCCCCAGCACGTATCTGTGCCCCTGTCAGCCTTGCAAAGTCTTTGTGTAAACTCAGGAGAGCAGACACCTCAATAGTGTGGAAGCCCCCATTTTAGAAGCATATGTCCTCTGTCTGGTAAAAGCCCAGGTTTGCACTAAAAAAAAAAAAATGGGGTTTTGATCTTTTCTCTGTCACTTCTGGTTCTGAGATATTGAGTAAAATAATTCATTTTTCCAAACTGGAGAGTGTGATACCACACCCCTTGGGGTCATTAGAAAGCTTAAATGGGAAAACCCATATCATTTATTTAGCATAGGGTTAGGCATAGTTAAGTGGTCAATACCTGGTCACATAAACAACGAAAATCCAGAACTCTAGACACACAAAGATCTTTGTGTTTCATACACATATGTCACAGATATCTCAAAAGCATATAGTATCAAAAAGCCAGTTCTGAAATACACAAAATTTTACATTCACTCGTATTTTCCAAGACAATGTTCCAGGAAAATAGACTGTGTTTGCAAAGTTACACTGATGTTCTTTGGATCTTTGCCTATATTCTACAGCAGATCCTAACAGCGATCCATAATTCTTTGAATGTTTATGTAGAAAAAGAATATCTCTACCTATCGACCACTCAGAGGAAACAGCATAAATGCACCCTATATTTCACACAGACACAAGGACATTCTTTGCAAGCTATAGAATGTGCTATTTCAAAAACATTTTACTGGAAATGGTTCTCATTCCAAATATTTCAGATAACCAGCAATGATAATAAAAACATTCACTTTAGAGGAAAATGCGTCCATATGCTAAGTCCCATCACGTCAACATGACTGCATTGCTCTGCTGCTGAATTTTAAATGTGATAAAAGTTCAACATGGCAGAACACTTGAATGAAGGTAGAGAATGATAGTAAACTAAGTGTCCTGAGAAAAAATGTCTTCCTTATCATCTTGTGACAACTGTCTCCTGTGACTTGACTGGCCCTAAGGAGTTCTTTTCAGAACTTTAAGACTTAGGACATTGTTGGTAGACCATTCCTCATCCATTGCCCAAAGGGACCTTCAGAATAACAGCCACTATCATCCCCAAGCTGAGGGCCTTCCTGGAGACCTCTGTTCTCCAAGTCTCCCCAGCGTTAGAGAATATTATGGCTCTTAGAGTGGGATGGGACCTCTAGGCCACCTGCCTCAAAGCAAGAAAGACATGTTGACCCCATCTTAAAGCCTGATTGACTGGGACCCTAAGGAGACCCAGCAGCTAAGTGCAATGCACCATCCTGAAGCATGAAAAGGAAACGGGAAAAAATTAAGGAAATCTGAAAAAGTATGGATGTTGAAATGATCAATATTGGCTCATTAACTGTGACAAAGGTACCATACTATTGTAAGATCTTAACAATAGGGGAGATTATGTGTGGGGTGTATTGGAAGTCTCAGTACTATTATAAATCTGAAAATCTTCTAAAATAAAGTTTAGTAATAAAAAAACACAGTGGCTTAAACCATTACTCAGTTCTCTATTTTGAAGTGGAATGATAAAGCTAATGTTTTATTCTAATTGATTAATGTTACAAATGCTTAAAATGTCATAGGGGCAATTCTTTGCTTTGCCATTGGTCATCTTTATCCCTGACGCAAATGCCAATGGGATCAATATGGACTTATCCCAGAACACAGTCTGTTTTCAGGCCCCTGACATCCATGGACGTGTCTCATTAAAGATTCTCACACCTGACCAGCCACCCTATGCCCAGAGGCCACGAACCTCTCAGCTAGTTGTTCCTGGAGCGAGGGTCCTCATGGGAGTAGGAAATGCCCACGGAAGGCTCGTTTGGACAGGGTTTTCCCTCAGGTGAAAAGGAACACCTGAATAACAGTCTCGACTTTGGGTCCTATTCCCCAGGCTCAGTCTTCACACCATTTTCCTCCACGATAGAAGAAGCTGATAGATCTCCTAAGCCAACTCTTTCACCCTACAACTAAGGAAAAAGAGTTCAAGTGAGGAAATGGCCAGGCCCAGTTCACAGAGTCAGCCAGTCTCGGCATTGGAAGCAGAACCAAGAGGTCAGTACAGCTCCAACATTGGCGAGTCAGAACTCAGAGCTCAGGTTTTAAAGCAGAGATATCAAATTAATGATTGTGTAAAAGTACAGAATGGTTGGCTGTTTTGGCTTCCTTTATCATTCCAGTGTATTAGTCCATTTTCCCCACTACTGTAACAAAATACCTGAAGTTAGGTAATGTACAAGTAAATAGATTTATTTATCTCAGAGTTTTGGAGACGATTGTCCAAATGACATGGCACCAACTCTGGTGATAAAACTCCTGGCTTCATTACATTATGGTGGGTGGTATTGTGGTGGGAACATGTGTGAGAACCATCACAGGGTCAGACAGGAAGCTTGAGAGTAAGGAGGGGCCAGTCTTGTTCTCTTCCAACAACTTGCTCTCATGGGAATAACCGCTCACTCCACGAGACCAGAATTAATCATTTCAGAAGGCCATGTTCCCAAAGACCTAATTCATTCCTACCAGGCTTCAATATTGCAACATCAAGGACCAAGCTTCCAACACAGTGGCCTCCAGGGACACATTCAAATCATGTCCACACCACAACTTGCACTTAAATCAACGAATCACTTTTTGGGTTGACACACTAAATCACTGAGAGTTGGGATTAGCATTTCTTTAAGCTCACCCTTATTTCTGAGAAAAATAATATGTAGTCATTGCTAATGTTTTAAAACTTATTTAACTTCCTGAAAATGATGCTGTACATTTCTCTATAATCCCTGAGCTAAAAAAATAAATGATAATTGAAAACCCTTTGAACTAAACGCTTATGTATATTGGGCACATTAAAATACATTTGCTACATATACTGTTTCGGTAGAGTCATTTTCATGAAATATCTCACATTGCTGCTTATTCTGACTGAGTTATTAATGTCTCTACATGTAGCTAGCCCCCTTTACTCTACATTTACATTTCTCAATTACATGCCCAAGGAGAATACTCAATGATTGAATGAACAAAGTAATATCTGCTAAGATAACATAAATATTATTTTTCTTAAATAATAGTCTTTCTGATAGCTTCTCTTAAAGTATACATAAATAATTAAGAAACTAGATGACTGCTATCAGAAATTGCAAAGCATATTTAAAATTATTTGAAATAATGAAACAAAACCATTTTTCACTTCACGGTATTGTGATATAGTCCTCTGAGATTTCAACATGTTTTCTTAAGCTTAATATTTTGCATTTCCATAGTTGCTAACAAGATGTCAATTAACTTGCTCTAGATATTATATCTGTCATTTGGATAGCATCCTCAACAGCTTATTTTGTTAATTTTGATATTTATAAGCCTTTGATTAAAAAATAGCAATACCGAAGTCATATGTGCTATTTTCTACAAAAATGCAACTTAAAAATTTTAAAACATATCTAGGTAGTAAATGTTCTTTTTTCCAGAAAATTAGAAAATACAGATTAGTAGACAAAAATAACCTAAAGTGTCATCAAAGATAACCATTGTCAATAATTTGTCATGTGCCTTCCTTCCGAATTTTAAACATACTCATCCAACTGTTACCGATTAAGTCATTAGTTTTTTTTTCCTTTTTTTTTTCCTTTAAGCCCAATTCTACTTACCAGAGATCTTAACAGCAAATAATTATATATAATGTAACCCTACTGGAAGGCTATTAGGAACCATTAAACAGAGAAGCTGACTTTACAATAATCAGGAACCAAAGGAAGTTGGTTAGCAGGAACTGCAGCAAGGCATGTCACAGGAGCCCCCTGGAGGGAGGGCGCAGGGGACACCTCCACCACCCCAGAGGCATCTGCTGCCACTAGAGAGGGCCTCCAGCACCACTGTGTCAGCTCTCACAGGACATCAGACACCACCAGACTGGACCACGAAAAGACCCAGTGAAGTTCTCCGAGGATATAACTGCTAATTCAGGATGTAAAGAATCTACCATGAGGACCTCGAAACATCTCTAAGGCTAGACAGAAAATCATCAAATATAAAATAACCAATAAGTGCCATGATGTTGAACAAAGGTAGGTCCAGTTGGGCAGCCTTCAGATCTCCACTGGATGGAAGAACTGGGCCATCCTACATTTTAAATGAGACAGGAACAATGTGGGCTAGGAGGGCAATAACCCTCTCTTGAAGGTTTTGAAAAATGGACTATAAAAAAGAAACCAAGTTATAGAAAAAAAAAAATGAAGCTCAGACCTCAGACTCAGTTGTGAGTCCTGATTCATAAATAACCTCGGTCAGCAGAACTAGCGCCTCTCTAGGGCCCTGAGATGGTCTCAGCTTCCATGAAGGCATTCAAAGAAATCAGATTTCAACTGTTAGCATGTTTGTGTGAAGGAGGATTCTGTGACGTTTGGCATGCTAACTATTTTTAACATTAGAGATAATTTCTTATGAGCGAGTAATCGAAATTTAAACCGTTTTGAGCAATTGACTTGGTTAAGATTTGAAGTAGAAATTGACGAGGAAAATGGATGTTACATTGAGATTCATCATCTTGAGAAAGAGAACTATTCTGATCCTGAGCCAAGAGAGAATTTTGTGGTGTGATATGACCAGAAGCCCCTTCTGGAGATGATCATCAACAAACATGATAAAACGCTTGAACAACTTTCTGATAGGTATTAATTAGTTTAGAAACCTCTGACCCTAACTGACTTTATATGCCTTGTGAAATGTCTCAGGAACCTTAATCGGCTTGCCAATGGCATCCTAATAAGAATTTTTTGGAGTCCAGTCTGACATGTTTATTTTACTACTTTCCCCCTGTAAAATGCCTTTAACGAGGCAAACTCTTTGAATCACTCAGAATGGCTGTGCCCTTATGGCTAAACTTTGTTTGACCTCAGCTCTGAATTGACTCATCTGAGAAGGTACTTTAATAATAACATGTATGTTTAATTCATTAGATTGTAAAAGTTGCCATAGTATCTGAGACTCTTCTGTCACTCAGAAAATAGTACTCAAAACAATCAGTACTAAATTCATCCGTTCAGTAAAAAACAAATTTGAATTGTCCATTCAAGTTCAAGGAATGTGATGGATCAAATTTATAAATGAGAACAAGTGGTTCCCAAGGCTTACAAAAAACATAAAACTTTACCAAGATATATTGATTTACAAATAGAATGATATGATTTATAATCTGAATTTAAAGTTAAGGATGAATAAATTCTCGGAGTTGGGAGTTTTAATAATAACTAGATAGACTTTTTTGAAAGTTTGGTTTCTGCAAAATCTTCTCTGCAAACAAAAGCCTCCTGAAGGGGCATCAAAAATCCTCACATTGATCTCACCAAAACTTGCACAAGGAAGGTTCACTCAATGAACAGAGGAAGGGGGCTTGGATCCTGAGAAGTCACAACAATAACCAAAGCCTGCGATGGGAATATGCCTATTTATTTGCTACCCCAAACTCATTCATTATGAAATCTTTTACAAGTATTACCTTGAATGGAATCATGAAGCAAATCTTATCTTAAAATTGGTACTTAAACTTTTCCTTTTCAAGTCGGGTCCTAAGAGCAGTTAACACAGCCATGGGTTTTTCGAACGTTCACTCTTTCCCTTCTGAATGGAATGGAAATAAAAACTTTGAAAATGAACCAGGCACTGTGACAGACTTGTGCCCCAAATGAAAGTGCTGCAAAGGCAGGGGGCAGTTTTGCTTGCTTTTTCTCCTGGCCATCATTTTCCTAGAGTCTGCAGTGTGATAGATGCCTAATAAATACTTGTTAGGTGACTGACTAACACAAAAATGGACTATTAAAATGTCCACCTAATAGCAACCATCTTCCAACTTACAGTTCTCAATTCTCACTTTTGCAGGTTTCGTACACTATTTTTTATTTCTGGGTCACTCCAGAAGCAAACAACACCTAAATTCACCTCTGGGATTTAGACTGGCTTCTAGGGTTGAATTACTTTTTTTGACTCCAAAGGGCAAAACTGACTTCATCTAGTGATCAGCACAGAGCTGGAGAGGTTTTAAGCAAGGTTCAGCCACAGAGTCAGTGGCCAGTTTGGCATTTAGAGGGATTAGGTTGAGGGGTAGAGCAGAGGTTGGGGTAGAGTCCTGGGCTGGGAGCAAGAATCTGCAAGATCAAATCCAGACAAATGCAAGGGCTTTGGTCTGGGGTTACCTCAGGCCAGAAGGATTAGACAGAGGTTGGAGAAAGAGCTGAGACTGGATGAGATCTCAAAACTTGGGACAGACAAATTTTATAACCCAAATGCATCTTTGGGGCAAAACAGTGGATGGTAGGTGTGAGCTGTCTGCTTTCTGCTCTGGGGTTAGGTAAACCCCTTTTCTGGTAAGAGCATTTTCCATGGAGTGGGTGTGGCTTCATTCCAGGAGAGAAGCATCCATCCCCTCTGTGGTTCAGTTTACTCCTAGGACCTTACTATTTTTTGCTCAAGAACAAAGAGAAACAACTTCTGGTTTAAACAGAAGTGTAGCGTCTCAAGGTTAACAGTGTTTCTGCTAACTCATTCTTAGACACAGCCACTTACTTTGTACTCTCCTTGAGTCACAATGAACTCCCACACCCCCTGGCCGCTGGAAGGAGCTCTGTGTCCATGCAGCATTGTGTATACTGTATGCAAATGGGACATCAAATATCCATGAACATGCACATTGACTATTTCTCCTCTGACCACCTGTGTGCTCCATTATCCCATCCGACTTCAGTACAAAACACAAGTTCAAAGACAGAATTATTAAGAATTAGCAGCAAGCATTAAACCAAGCACAGGTCCTTCAGTGCAAACTGCACAGGCTGCCTACCCATGAAGCCACTCCTGTTGTTAGATTTGGAAAACAAATAGAAATCTTCTAGAAATAAGCCACAGCAATAAAGCTTGGAAGCTTGGGAAAGCAAGATTCCCAGAAAACTTGCATCATGCAGTACTTTTGAGCACGGAGAAAGGTGCTAAAATCTTCAATAAGTAAAGGTGAGGAGGAAACACAGGCGCTTCTTCAGTGGACATTAGCATCTCTTTACTTACCATTCTAGGGGGAAACTAATCCTAGCACTTCATGGACTAGTGCATTTTTAAGAGAAGCAACTTTCTTGGGTTCAAAGAAGCACAGATACAGGTACTTTAAAATATCATATATTGAAATAAATGATTTAATACAGAATGAAAGTGGTCTCTGATGTAAAAAAAAGTCTTTCAACGCTTTTTATGCTTATTGAAGTCAGTTTTTCAGATAATTTTGTGGCCAAAGGAACTCATATTTCCTTAGAAATAATGTGATGGTAGTAGGGTGGGCAAGTTAATTTAAAATGAATAGAGACTTGGTGTGGTTTTGGAGTATAATGTTCGTAGTACCATTTAGAACAAAGCTTCATGTGTGTGTGTGTGTGTGTGTGTGTGTGAGAGAGAGAGAGAGAGAGAGAGAGAGAGAGAGAGCGCTTGTTTACAAGAAGTAAGTTCCCTATTTTAGGAACTGCTTATTTTACCCAAAAGGAGCGTGTCTTCCTGAAGTCTTGTAATGGTGGAAGTAGTGGGTAGGAGTTTCCTCTGATCCCAAAAACTGTGTTGGCACCTATGGGAAGCACACAGACACAGAGACATGATCTTCCTGGTATGGCTTGTTGACATCCTACCTTCACAGAAGGAAGGATCTGTGCAAGAAGGATAAGAGTGTGTCTCTGGGGACTTTGCAAAAATGTTGGGTGTGCATCCCTTTACTGTATATCCTAGGGTGAATTCCCTCTGCTTATGCGCCTCTCTCTGAGCAGAAACTTTAACTTTCTCATGCTGTTATTGAAATATGATTTAGAAGAACTCAGTTGTCCTATGCTATAGTTTGAATCTTGTTTGTTCACCTATGTGGCAGTGTTAAGAGGCACTGGCCCTTTAAGAGGTAACTAGGTCATTAAGAGGGATTAATCACCTCTGATGGGACTGGATTAGCCATCATCAGAGTGGGATGTTACCAGGCAGGTGCAGCCTTGCCTTTCATCTCTTTGCAAATGTTTCTCCATCATGAGCTGAAGTAGCACAAGGCCCTCAGCAGAAACTGAGCCAGGTGTTCTTGCAATCCTCATCCTCCAAAATCATGAGCCAAATAAACTTCTTTCCTTTATGGATTTCATAGTCTCAGGTATCCTGGCATACCAGCAGAAAACACACTAAGACATCTCATGATTATTAAAGATGATGAAATATGATGACTGCAGGAAAAACAGGAATATTTTTTAAAAACCTTTTCCAACAACTATATTTCCAACAGAACAAGACTATGAAAATAAGAATAAGAATGTATCATTAAGTCAGATTATGGATCTAAATCAATACTCAGAATACAAATGTTAATGATAGTGGGTACTATTTATTTTGAGTTTACTTACCATAGCAATGTAGGCAACCCAGTTTATCTGCATTAATTCATCGATCCTCACGTCATTCCCCTAATGGACATATTATTGCATACATCCTTTTAAAATTGAATTCACAGTCACCAAAATGCAAAGGAACTAGATCAAGGTGATTAGAAGTGGTGAAGTTAAGATCCAAACCCATGACCTGCTAAGGGAATCCTGTCTCAGCCTTGTGCTATTATGCTCTTATTTCTGACATAGCTTCTAATGGTGGATGCTCAAAATTATTGATTCTTTTTTGAACACTATGACAAAAGTTATTATTTTCCTTTTGAATTGAAATACCACTCAGAAGTGTTTTGGCAAACATGTGTGTTCACTTAAAAATGAAATTCATTCATGTGTTATTAAGAACTATAAAACATGTTATCTCTACATAATGGAATTGAAAATATTTGACTACAGGGGGAATAGATAGAAAATGAGAGATTTAAAATACTAGTATGGGGCTGGGGATGTGGCTCAAGCGGTAGCGTGCTC